>NW_019392727.1:628433-1088813 GCF_000648675.2 Cimex lectularius | reverse complement strand
TATCAGCGGTTCACTTTGGCAATTCATGTCGAGAGACGTGGTTGTAGAAGTCCTTCAACCTGATGATGAGCTAAAAGGCTCGAAATCCGGATCGTTGCAAAACAACTTACTGTGAGTAGGAACTATCTTTTTAAAAAGGATTGAACACCACACTCACTCCATCATTTATCATTTCTATCACTTCAGTAAGTTTTTCAACTTTGAAACAAAAATTATTTTTTTCAATGTTCTTGCTACTAAAACGCTTATTTCACTAACGTTTACAAGTTTAATACTGATCACATCTGATTGGAAACTTAACGTAGTTTTGAATGGTATCAACGGATTTGTCCAAAACTTTCAGTTTGGAGTTACCATTGTTTGTTTGAAGCAAAGTCGTGAAATCTTAAAAAATCAGAAAAAGTGAAGTAACTCCGAAACTGTTGAGATTCGGATCATAGTTAATTAGCACTTTTTGGTTCCTTTTAGAATGTAGAATCTACTGGTTTGTAAGAGTAGCCGAACACCCTGTATATTTCTACGTCTATCTCTACTTTTTTATTCATGTAACACACACACACACAAAACATTGCATCGATAATACATTACGGAGGGTTGAGAGCATTTCGAATAAAATTTAAAAAAAACTTTTATTAAATTCATTCAAAATTTCCTTAAGTTTTTTATTTTTTATTATCATTAATCTTTCCACCTCCTTCAACCACGGTCTTTTCTTTCCTCCATCAATTTCTTCATCTTGAAGAAAGTAACTACGAAAGAAATTGCACCACTAAAAAGGATATTAAATGGAGTATGTTTTCTGAAATTTGCTGGTCTCTAAGTTTGGAAATAGTAATTTGGAATCACCACAGTAAGTTTTTCAACTTTTAAAAACAAAATATTTTTCAAAATTATCGCTACTAAAACGCTTATTTCACTAAAGTTTACAAGTTTAATATTGATCACATCTGATTGGAAATTTAACGTACTTTTCAACGGTCTTAACAGATTTGTCCTGAACCTTTTAGTTTTGGAGTTATCATTGTTTATTTGAAGCAAGGTCGTGAAATCTTAAAAAATCAGAAAAAGGCGAATAACTCCGAAACTGTAGACATTCGGACCATAGTGAATTAGGAATTTTTGGTTCCATTTTGAATGTGGAATCTACTGGCAAAGTTTGTAACACGAGTAGCCGAACACCCTGTATATTTCTATGTCTATCTGTATTTTTTATCTATGTATATCTCACACACATACACATACACACACACAAAACATTATTTTTCCTATATTATCGTTTCTATTTTTCTAAAAATTAGTAACTTTCAACTCATTTTGTAATCATAGTTTTGAATTTGTCGATAGAAACTTGTGCATTTTGCATACTTTTTTGTTGTATTTCAATTCTTTCCAAAAGTTCGTTCTGGTTTTAATTCGTATTCACTAATGAATAAATTTTTCACGTTATTCAAAATATCGTTCACTTTTAATTACACCCTTCCCCCCAATATCTGATATATAATGAGATTAAAGCTATTTTAATTGGATCGTAAACATTTTTCGATTTCTCATAACAAAGAAGATACAACTATACAAGACGGAAAATTCAAAGTTCTCTTTATAAAATTTCAATATATTTTAAATCTAAACATACAATTCTAAATATAGGAAGAAATAAGAATTAATATTTTTTATATGCATTTTTTAAGAACTTAGTATTAAAGTCTTGAGGAATCCAATATAGCATCCTCATCCTAAAACCAATCTTGTTGGAAAACTATGGCCCTAAAATAATTAACCAATGATTTTTTTTTTTTTTTTTTACAAAGAGAGAGATAAATGCGTTGAGCACAACACACATTTAAATTAAAGGTCTTAGTTCCTCAGGAATACTGTTTTCTGTTCATAATTTAAAGTTTGTAACATGAGTAGCCGAACACCCTGTATATATATTATGTGGATATCCTAAAATGCTAGCCTCTCGTTTGTACTTGAGGGTCAAAAAAGTTAAAAAAAAAAAAAAAAGCCGTTGAGACCAAACGAAAACTGAAAAGGTTCGGAAACGACCAAACTGCATAATCTTATTGCGAAAAACCTTTCAATAAAGTACGCACGTAACATGAGACGTGCATAAGATTGTTGTTTATACACCGCATTGTCTTTCGATTTTTTTTCGGGGTTTGAATTACAATTTACATATTAAATTGATATTTTGGTGTTAGAAGCTGTGTAACGTGCTTGTGAAAATAATCCTATTCGTAGAAGTGTTGGAGCATCCTACTCGGAAATGATAATGGGTCGTCGCTTCTCGGAACCTGAGGACTGAGTTCGGTCTCTTTCTTTTATTCCACTCGCCCTCTCTGGTATGAGACAAGTAAGCAAATTAAATTATTGCGGGCGGAGTGCCATCTCATTATTTATTCACTGTTGAAAATTCACTTGTTATCGGATCCGAGATTTTAATTCTCCACGTTTCACTCAACGAACAATCCACAACGAAGAAAGAACGAAAAGGACACTTTTGACTCAATTAACAGCATCCCCGATGTTATCGTTTAACCTATTAAGAAATTCCTAATACGCTGATAGTCCAAAAATTCCACTCAATTGATTTTTTTTCTCATTTTCTCGATAAAAAACAATTGATTTGTCTCATTGTTTTTACCAATAAATAGTAGCTTATGCTAAATTGGGAATATCAATTAGAGGTAAACACTTAATACTAAAACAAAGATAAAGGATTTTTCAATGTTTAAATTTTACGGAATTTAAAATGTTTATTCAGTCTCATTTGAATTCTGAGGCAATAAACTGTTTAGTTTTCATCTTTATTTTCTTAATTTCAATTTTTAAACTTAAAAATGCAACTTAGTGCTGAGGATGTTGCGCGTGCAGTGGCACTTATTGATGATGGACGTTCCATCAGGTATGCGGCTATTGCCATCGGAGTTCCCTACGAAACACAGCGAGACGCCGTTACACGTTTTAAAGAAACAGGGTCCTACCATAGAAGGACAAGGTTTTGGACGCCCTAGGGCAGTGGTCAGCAAACCGCGGCTCTTTGACTTCTTGGCTGCGGCTCTTTCTCTAAATGTTTAGTGCAGAAACGAAGCGAAAAGTATGACAGGTGCAAAAAATGGAATTATCGCTATTTTTAAAGAAAAAATTAATCACGAGATACTTACCATTGTATTATTCATCATTATGTGCCTGCCATTACCTGAAGAAATTTGCTCAGCAGGTTCAAAGACTTTAGAAACAACAAAGCGACGCTAGCCTTGGTTAAAAAAACCTCTCAATGCCACGGTAACAGAAATTAATTTTTTGCCCTTTAATATCGATATAGGCAGCTTTGAAATGCAGTTGCTGGATCTAAAAAATAACCTTATTGGAGGTCAAAATTCGAGCGTCTTTAAACCGATTTACAGCTATTGGAAAAAAGATAGCAACGAAGCAAACGGTTACGACAGAAAATGTCACAAAAGGGTGCCCTCAAGGATCAGTCCTAGGCCCACTTTTCTGGAACGTTGTCTTCAACGGCTTCCTGGAAAAGCTGGAGGAAATGGGAGCTCAGTTCGTCGCTTTCGTGGATGACCTTGTCACCATCATAGAGGCCGATACGAAGAAAGACCTATAAGGAAAATCAAAAGCAATGGTGACGGCGATCAAAACATGGTGTGAAGAGGCCAAATTAAAAATTGCTCCTGACAAATGCCAATAGCTAATGCTAAAAGGCAAATTAAGTACAAGCCCCGTGATTAAGATCGAAGGGAAAAAGAATCAAACTGTGCGAAAAGGTATAGTACCTAGGCATAGTTTTGGGAGAAAGGCTAAGTCCTACAAACCATGCCATCAAGATCAGAGAAATGACGAGATGCGTCTTCTCGAAACTAAGCTCGATCGCGAAATCAAAATGGGAGCTGAGTCCAAGGGCGCTCTCCATCACTTACAAAAGCGTATACCTGCCCATTGCCACGTACGGAGGAGCAGCTTGGGGAACAAAATTGCAAAGCAGGAGTAGAAGCATCCTCGAGCAGAGTCAAAGAATAGCGCTCCTGAGAACGACTAAAGCTTATAGGACAGCCCCTACTCACGCCCTCCAAGTCCTTGCTTCCGCTGCACCAATAGACATTGTCCTCCACAGTAGAATTGCAATCCGGCAGCTAAGAGATGTAAAGGAGCCAACAATGGTAAATTTGGATGCGTCAGATAGGGAAAGGCTACGAACTGCGCCTAGAAAGCAGATCCGGGAGATCCTTACAGTTTGGATAGGCAACTTGTGGCAGGACAGATGGGACAGAATCACCAAGGGAAGGTTAACCCACGAGTTTCTACCCAGTATTGAGGGCCGAGCAAGAGCAACGTGGTTTCAACCAGATTTCTGGATCACACAAATAATGACAGGTCACGGAAATTTCAATGCTTACTTGCACCGATTCCGTAGAGCTAACAGTCCACTGTGTCCCGACTGCGGAGTTGATGACAGTGTCCAACACAGACTATTCAACTGCCCCCTCCTTGAGAGTGTGAGGGAACCTCTAAAGCTCCTCTTCCGCCACACTTGGCCACCGACCCTCAACGAACTGGTTAAAGAAAAGAGGACGTTTGAGGTCCTCAAGCCTGTTAGCCGAGCTATAGAGGATAAAGTACCTGATTAGTTTTTGTTTCTTTCTTTTTTCTTCTTATGATAAGTTACTTGTTAGATCTTAGCGTTTCCCGGGCTGGTTACTCCTTGTACCCATAATTGTTATTTATTAATTAAAATATTGTATTTATTAGAAAGTGTATTCAAAAGGATTGACCAGCAAGGAGGAGACCTATTAGATTAGATAAATTAATAATAAGAAAAAAATTTCCCTTCTTCCTTGGGGTCTTCCCTTTCAGGGCAAGGTCGAAGGAAGACGTTAAGCACAATAAGATCCCCTAAACTTGCATCCCATTTGAATTAGTTTAGTGGCCGTGGTCCGCCGGTATGGGGTCTCCCTTAGGTACGGCGGGGAGGTGGATGGGGAAAAAAAAGCTATTGGAAAAAAATAAATGTGAATTAAGTTTATAGCACAAATGGTCTGCTTTGAAAGATCTGGCGAGGGATGATATGTTGATTTTTAACACCTGGATGATGATGATGATCAACTGAAGAAACTAGCGTTTGCTGTTCTTTCTTTATTTAGGTTTACTTATTTATGCGAACAATCATTTTCAAGCATGAACCTTATCAAGAGTAGATTAAGAAACCGGCTTATCGATGAGAACTTCGAATCGTGCCTTAAATTAAAAACAACATACAAAGCTGACTTACCCCTACTTTCAAGGGAAATACATGGCCATTGTTCACATTAGTGGAGTATTTGTAGTTTTTTTAAGGATACCTTTTATATTATTTAACTTGTTAAATTTGTAAATAAATATTATCTTTATATAAGAATGATACCAAGTTTTATTTAATGTACGTTTTATTTAATGTATGTTAAACTAAGACATATTCAGCAAAGGCAAGCTCGAGAATGTACTTTTAATTCTAATTATTTCCATAAAAAGTCTACTAAAGCAAAGCTTAAGTTTAAAAAATGGATTTTTGAATAACTTCAATTTTGTATTTTTGATTATATTTGGCTCTTTTGGATGATGAGTTTGCCGACCACTGCCCTAGGGTAACAAAACCACAGGATGAACGTTTTTTTCCTTTGGGAATTTTGCGAAACCGGCACCTTAGCGCTTCATCAGCTCCAGGAAGTTCGAGGTGTCCAATTTCTGAACGCTGAAGATTCTGAAGATTAAACGGCTTTTTAAAAAGCTTTTCGCCCCGTAAGAGGACAGAATTGACCAGAACACACGAGTTGCACTGCTCTCATTTGCTGGAGAACACAGCCATTGGTCTTTGGACGATTGGTCTTTTTTCAGATGAGTGTAGATTTGCTCTACGATCTCCAGATGGGCGTGAAAGAGTGTGGAGAAAGCGAAATGAAAAGTACGAAGCTTGTAATTGTTCCCAGAGCCAACCTTTTCAACATTGCTCAGTGATGGCGTGGCATTTCAATGGAGAGTCGCACAGAGTTGGTTGTTGTTTCTGAAGGGTCTTTAACGGCCATTCACTGTGTGGACGAAATTTTGGAACATCATGCGTTGCCTATCCTCCATGAAATCATCGACAATCCTATTCTAATGCACGATATTGCCAGTCTACATGTCGCTCGCATAGTACCTTCAACAGCACAACATCAGGGTCTTAACCTGGCCAGCCCGTTCTCCAGACTTGAACCCCATCGAAAATTTATGGGATAACCTCAAAAAACGAATAAGAGCACTTCCATCACTTCCTGATAGACTCCACGATCTTGAAAGGACTCTTCGTGAAGAATGGGCTAACCTCCAGCGAAGAGACATTTCCATACTGGTAGAAAATATGCAGAGGCGCCTCCGAGATGTAATTAGGGCAAGAGGAGTAAATACGTGATAGTGAAAACAAATTTCATCTGTCCGTCTTTTTTTTTCATTTTTATTAACAATTTAGATTTTTTTGTACTTTTTTAGAAAAGACTCAATTATTGAACGTTAAAAACGTGAAACTTCGATTAATATATAAAAATGTATTTATAAATCAGTAATATTACAACTGGGTGAAAATTTTTGCCAGTCAGTGTAGTTACTGAGTTACAAAGGATTCTATAAAATATTCTTTAATAAAAACATGTCTCCACCATAATTTCGAGTTGTTTTCCATAACATAAAGGCATTTTACTCTTGAAACAAAGAGCATTTAGGAAGGGTGCATTTCGTTTCGACTGACAGCGAAAGTTGTAGGAGAACTCGTTACTCCCTGTGTCACACACCTCGTTTAGACCCATCGCATGTCAAACAGAAGTAAATTATATAAACGCTTGAAATATCATGAATCTGGTTGTCTCGATGGTGCAGTGCTTTCAGCTGCTATTCGCCAGTTTCCGTGCGATGGCCTTCGTAAACATAACGTCCGTATTACGTGTATCTTTGTGATCAGTAATAGATCTTGTAATCGGAGTAGATACTTCAACAAACTGGGAAAGTGTTGTATTACCGTGAATAACTACAAATTGAATGAGAGTTATAAAGTAAATTTGTGAAATGGCTTGTGCTTCAAGTCTGCCCACAAATTACAATTTAAAGGTGGCTCCAGGCATGCGGCATTCGCCGAATTCGCCAAATAGCGTGCAATGGTTACATAAAACGCCGCATGTGTATATACATAGACACATGCGGCGTTTTTATAACCTCACAGTTGTTGCGAAACAGTGAATATGGGAGTACCGTGGGAGTTCTCGACTTACTACCAATCGCGATGGACAACAGTGAAACTGTTATTGCAGGAGCTTCGGTTACTGTTTTGTACATCGGGTCATTTAAAAAGTACACCCTGTATAGATAGTGGCTTAGCCATCACAAATTTGGACAATGCATCAGTACAAACCAATAAATGTTGGGCATGACACTCTTTACTGCACGGACATGTGTCAGCTAGATCGATATACAATTTATGGATGGGAAAATTGGCTTCAGATTGAGATTCTAGAATAGAATGTTTATTACCCTCTGTGTATTTTTGTTGGGGCACAAATTATGTGTGTCCGATGCCATTTTAGTTTAGGTAAAATATTCTCTTATTTTCCCTAATGTTTTTTAATAGTCTAAATGACCACCGATTACTGAAGAATGAAAGTATTCAAATATAATTCTATAAAGGATTTTAGGTAATACTATCTTAGCTGTAGTCATTTTGTGATTTTCTAAATGTAAAATTTTATTTTTTATTTATTTTTTTAAGTAACACGGGACTTCAATTTTTTCAATAAGTTTCTTATAAATTGGATTCAGATATTTATCTTTCCTTTTGATATTTTTCAATAGACAAAATAATTCCGGGATTTAACCATTATCAAACCTGGCCAATTGTTTGTATGTCTTTGTTCGAATTGCTCTTATGAAACTGTCTCTAATGAAGTATCGTTTACAGAAACTTGCCCAGGCAACAAATCGGCTGTTTTTTTTTCCCGCTATATGCTCTACTGAAAATTCATCAATCTGGAGAAGAGATAACCATCGAGCTAGTTTACCCGTTAAATTATACATCATATGTTAAAATTATGCATGTTTAGATACGGAGAAGAATGATAAATTAAAGCAAGTATGGCAAATAATTCCTTCTCACAAGTATTATAATTTAATTTGGCATTATAAAATTGTGTAGAAAAGTACGCGATTGGTAATAAAATGTTATCAACAATTTTTAGACAACACCGAGCCTATTGCAGAATGACTAGCGTACAACAAAGTATTTTGCCTTCCGGAATGCATTGTCATGTGTTGGTACCTACTCTGATTTAGAAGTTTTCTTTTTTAAATCAAACAATCGAGCTAGGACTTGAGATAAATTGGGTAAGTATTTGGCATAGTAGTTAATAGATCTCACAAAACTTGAAATTTCTTTTAGGTTTTTCTGAACAGGGATGTTTACAATGGCTCTCTATCAGGATCTATTGGTGCAGCATTGATAGTATGTCATAAAAATTTAATTGAAGTTTTCTCTAATTGTAATTTATTTGGATTTATAATAATATTAACCTCTTTTAAACGATTAAAAACTGTATACAAGTGTTGAATGTGATCATTTGTTCTTCCTTTTGAATAAACAAGAATATCATTTCACAAAATTTATTAACCTCGACAGATATCTCGATCCAGCTCGGATACCAAAAGGTACGCCTTTGTATTTATATTTCCCGAACGGTACAATGTAGAAAGTTAAATCAGAGCTTTCTTCACTTAACTCAATTTCGTGAAAGGATTGATTTAAAAATACTACAGTGAAGTTTCCACTCTCGTAATTAGGTCATAATTATGGATAAGGATAACAAAATGGATCAAACCCAGCAAGTCATATTCATTTTACTAGATTTTCGATCTGTATACATGTAAATATTTAGTCAAATATACTAGTTTTTCTTCTAATACTGGATTTTCGAGCGAATAATCTTATTTTATTGTGACGATCTTGTGATTTCTTTCTCTCACCCCATCTCAACATTTAGGGCTTCAACAGGCATTGCTATTGGTTTATTATTTTCGGAATCAATTTTAATAAAATTATATCGTGTTTGAGTTACACTTGAATTTTAACTGTTGGGATTTCCAGAATTTCATTAAAATTTTGTTTCACGATCATGATTTCAGATTTCATGATTTTCGATGAGACTGTGATTTCTTTCTCCCATCCCATCTGAATCTTACCATTTAGGCTTCAACGGACATTG
Source organism: Cimex lectularius (assembly GCF_000648675.2). Classification (NCBI taxonomy): domain Eukaryota; kingdom Metazoa; phylum Arthropoda; class Insecta; order Hemiptera; family Cimicidae; genus Cimex; species Cimex lectularius. The sequence goes on along the minus strand of NW_019392727.1, from coordinate 1,079,550 downwards.
CTGTTAGTTTATTATTTTCTGAATCATTTTTAATAAAATTATATCATGTTTGGGTTATACTTGAATTTTAACTGTTGGGATTTGCGGAATTTCATTAAAATTTGGTTTCACGATCATGATTTTAGATTTCATGATTTTCAATGAGCCTGTGATTTCTTTCTCCCACCCCATCTGAATCTTACCATTTAGGCTTCAACGGACATCGCCGTTAGTTTATTATTTTCGGAATCATTTTTAATAAAATTATATCATGTTTGAGTTACACTTGAATTTTAACTGTTGGGATTTACAGAATTTCATTAAAATTTTGTTTCATGATAGCTAGTCGGGAGTTATACGATTTTGTATTAAAATCTCCCGACTGCAAATTCAGTTTTTTGGATTTGGAGAAGAACCAGAGTTTCGACTTAGGGCGTCTCGTAGTTAGATCATAATTATGGAAATATTGATAAGGATAAAAAATGGATTAAGCAAGCCATATTCATTTTACTAGATTTTCGTGTGAATATCTTATTTTTATTTTTATTGTAACGATCTCGTCTATCTTTCTCCCACCCCTATCTGGATTATCTTCGGTTCTTTTTTAATTTATATCCTGATGAGTGTTTGATTTTGGAAAGGCAACACCCGAGTCTTGATAGTGCATAGGCCGAAAAAATTGAACAGGTGGTGGTACCCCATGTAAAGTCGTAGGGATGAATCCCTTGTGTAAAAAAATTTGGAAAATAACCTGGCTGCGTTTGAACGTTAGGACGCCCCATCAAAATTCCTAATTTAAAAAATGGCGTCGCACGTCGAAACCCCTAGTAAACATATTAAAAATAGTTGCACCTGGTAACAGTGGAAGTATAAATGCTTTTAGCTGCGCAATAAGTAACAGACCAGTTAATTTTCACTTTGCAATGTTATTTACTAAAAACTGGGTGCAATGTCGTTCCGCGTCCCATGCCGAAGAAACGGTGGTGTAATTTGGGACAAGGTTCAGTTTATTCAAGCGAACAGTTAAATATTTCTATTTCATCTTATGACCCGTTCAAAATAAAAAAGGGTTACGGCTTACTGAAGAAAAAAAGCACTATCGTATCTGACTATTTAGGAATAACGGATTTTGTCCGATTATTTCTTTCCAGTTCTTCGATATCAGGATCATCATTATTGCCTCATCCTCCAATGATGGAGTTAGCTCCAAACAGGCGGGGAAGAACTACATACAATACTTAGGGCCTGTAAACATAAAATCAACAGTTTAAAGTTTTTCCACGTCATCATGGTCGGTGTTTCAATATTTCGTTATTTTTATCCATTAACCAGGCCAGTCAGAAGCAGATAAACTTCAACAACTCGCATAGCATGATGATATTATAGCGATGATGTCTTATGATTATGTTTAATTTTCTGATATTTGATCTAACCCCTCAAGAATTGGCCTTGGTATTTTTTTTTTAATCCATAACAGTATGACAAATTTATATTTTGATTGTTTGGTGATCCACTTGTTAACTTCTCGAACCAAAAACTATTTTAATGTGGCTCTTTTTGAATTTAAGCATATTCTTTCAAACAGTTTAGAGGTCGAAGGTTTGCGGTTTCAACCAAAACATTTTATGCAACGATGAAACCACCATTAATTGTATGTGTATTTTTAAAAAATCTTCTTATATTTAAATCACGTCAAGAACGTTATTTTTATGGACTGTATGTATATAATTTCAGCTGGATTATACAATTTTTATTATAATACGGTTTTATAGATTATGTATTTGTGTAATAGTTTTATATTCTGCTGTATGATTACATCAAGAGTCGTTTAACCACTCTCTCACTGAGTCTATTTCTCTTACACTCATTCACTCTCTTCTCTCTCTCTCTCTCTCTCTCTCTCTCTCTCTCTCTCTCTCTAACTCTAACTCACTCACTCATTTTCTTTCTCTCTCTCATTAGATCCTCATTTAATTTTGAATGTCTTTTGTTTATTTTACTATTATTATTTATATTATATTTATGTTACAATTAATTAAGGTTTTCAGTTGAGATAAAAAAGTTAGTGTCATGAGCGGGATTCGAACCCACGATCTTAGGCTTGATACGCCGCTGCTCTACCACTTGAGCTATCGTGACCTCGATCCACTCGGAAATTTTTCATTTCAACCAAAACCTTACATAAAAAGATTAATTTATAATTGTTTTTATTTTCAAGTCAAATCCCATATATTATTTTTGTATTCGAATGTTTGTATCTAAATTTTACTTTTTGTTATTATTTTATTATCGTCAATGTTAATATCTCAATGTTTTTTTAATCTTTTTTTGTAATTATTGTTATAAAATGGGCAACCGCCCGTATATAAATAAATAAATAATCCTTGAACAATTACCAAGGACACTTCTAGGTGGGCAAAAAGCTGTTCACGTTACTGTATGCATTACATAAAAAGATTAATTGATTAAAAGAACTAATTTGGTCAATAGACTACTAAATATAATGGATGTTAACAATTATAAATGGGAGCGTCGGTGGCCGCAACGGTTTAGGCGTTGACACGGCGCTCATCACTGTAAGGTGAAGGTCTTGGGTTCGAATCCAGCGGCCCTGCAATCGAACCCGACATACTTACAAATGGGCTTTTTTTCAAAAACACCGGCACCCTGAGGGTTGATATAACCTCTGCTGTTGCGAACCCTCGTAAAAAAATATAAATATAATTAATTAATTATACATATATACATATACGTACATACTTATACACCGCCCGGAGGGATAGCGAGTACTCTGGGAACGAATGTGACCAGACTTCTTTGTATCGGGTGTTGTGTATATGTTAATTTATTGAAATGAATGTAATTTATTAGCGTGAAAGGAAGGAGTTTGTTAACCCCGCTCCGAGGAATACCGAGTACTCCGGGGGAGTGGATGGGCCGGCGATGACCTCATCTGTTTTTCGGCCCCTAAACATACAATATTATTATTATTATTATCATACATACATACATAGATATATAATCACATTATACATACATATGTATACCAGATGTCCCTAATCGATTCTTGTACAAATTCCACTCGAATTCAAACTGGCTTCAGATATATAATTAATACCTACACTGTTGGGTAGTATATTGACCAGATCCATCATTACGTAGATGGGAGAACGGGAAGTGTAGTTGGTGTGGGATAGTGAAAATTGATAGTAGAATTCTGTTTTACTGCGGGTGTGGAGAGATGGGACAAGAGAATTGAGATATAATAACAATTCTGTGGAACCAATATTATTATTGAGAAGGCCGTGGATAAATACATCAGCCATATTTCTTCTTGCAAGAATCGAAGTTCAAATAACTTGATTTGTCGCGGAAGGAGTCTAATTTTAGGAATTTCACTTTTAACTTTGTTAACATTTGGATGTTGGTATATAGAGACGAAACAGAAAATATTGAAAATGTTTATACTTTTACGGGAATAGGTGATAATAGAGCATTTGTCCAAGTCTAAAAACATGTTATTGTTATTTAAACTTAGCACCATTGCTATAAGTTCTAGTGAATACTGAAGAGCAAGATCTTCTTGATGAGATGGAGTGAAATAATTTTATTTTGTCTTACAGAATCTTACAGAATTGAGAATGTAAGGAAGAACTGGATCCATGTGTGAACCCAAAGGAACGACCAATCATCCAGCTCAAAACACCTCTCGAAGTGTTTTTAGAAGGGCAGATCGAACTTCAGATTTAAGCGTGGCGATCTTTTATTTATTTTTTGTAACTAAATTAAATCCGCGCTTAGATAATCCGAACCTTGTTGAAACTGGAATATAACACAATGCCCAGCAGTTGAGCGGGTTTAGCATAGTGGTAGAGATCCGCATCACCATCACGCTCATGTTGTTTCGTCTCATTTTACAAATTATAATACTGTCTGTTAACCTCAAACAATGTACGACAATTTCTTTTACATTTTCTTCTTTGATAATTCTAATCGCCAACTCGGTTTGTTGTTAAACAAGTGGTTTTAGGTGTACATCTGGGTAGATTTGTCGTGACATCTACAAGCTGTCTTTGTACTGTAACACTTATCATCTTAAATACCTGTCTTTGAAAAAAAAATTATTCGTTGATCAGAAAATACGAATACTATAACATCAGAATAATAGTAGATCCTCAAAAACATATTGTAACATTGAAACTTAAAAGCAGTTAAACCGTTTTGAAGATTTTATTGTATATACTGCATATCCAATTGTAGTTTTATTATAATATGTAAGCAAATAAAATTAATTTAAATAATAGCGTACATTAGGGGTGTCGGTGGCCGCAACGGTTTAGGCGTTGACACGGCGCTCATCACTGTAAGGTGAAGGTCCCGGGTTCGAATCCAGTTCAATCCCAAATGGGCTTTTTTCAAAAACACCGGCACCCTGAGGGTTTATATGACCTCTGCTGTTGCGAACCCTCGTAAAAAAAAGAAAGGGAAAAAACGTACAAGGAGAGATGTAAAGAGGGAGGACACTGGGGGACCGTGCACGCGAATCTTGTCGATTGAAAAAACCGAGAAGTTATACGACGAAAAAACCACTTCTATACTTATATACAACAGTATTATTATATTAGACGTTACGAGGAAAATTATTATCGCAAATAGGTTAGATTAAAGTCTCGACTCAAGGGGACAATTGAAAGCAGGAGGAATAAGGAAAAGCGCTAAGGATGTGGACGGTGAAACGTTTCTAACAAAATAGAAAAAAGAAACGGATGAGGTAATTGATGTTGAGAGATTAAATCGAAGTGATTGCTATTCCGCCGAGCATGGTGGCAATCGGTCTGGATTGAAACCTAACAACCGATAGATTTCACATAGGCATGCCATTTATCTATTGTATTTAATCGGATCAGCGTAACACTTATTAACTTATTAGCTAAATATCAATCATATCGATATAAAACTAAATCATATTCATTTAATTAATCTTTATGTAAGGTAACGGTTGAAATGAAAAAGTTAGTGTCACGAGCGGGATTAGAACCCACGTTCAATACGCCGCTGCTCTAACCACTTGAGTTATCGTGACTTGAGCCGAAGGTCGTGGGTTCGAATCCCGCTCGTGACACTAACGTTTTCATTTCAACCATTACCTTACATAAATGAAAGAGGTTATTTGGTCAATCGGACCACGAAATATCATAAAATCATAATATTTTATTAAGCCTTTGTACAATAGCAATATCTACTTATAAGTATTCAGAAATCGTGAGATGCGGTCTGGTGTGATGTAGGTTTCAGAAAAATATTTTCTTTATCGTGCCAACGTTTCGATTTTTATTGAGATCATCTTCAGGGCCTGGGATTTACAAACATTGTTTACATTTAACAAATACATGTAGGATGTGGAAAAGTGAAGAAAACTCTCAACACGACACGGAATAATGGCACAGTTACACAGAAGACAAACACTTTGAGTGAGTAGAAATACTTTGATTGAATATAACAAATATATTTTGCATTATATAAATTCACTTTTCCACATCCCAAATTTATTTGTTAAGTGTAAACAATGTTTGTAAATCCCAGGCCCTGAAGATGATCTCAATAAAGATCGAAACGTTGGCACGATAAAGAAAATGTTTTTCTGAAACCTACATCACACCAGACCGCATCTCACGATTTCTGAATAATTATCGATTAACGGTCTCTAATCACCACACATTTCTATCTATAAGTATCACCGAAGCAATAAACATAGCTGCAAATTGATCATTCTTAGTAGTATCATTAGTAAAAATTGATAGTTAATAATTCTCTATCGTTTGGAATAAAAGCTCTAACTTCGTCCTGAGCTTATCGCTTTGTAAGAACGATCTATGGCAGAATAAAAGGGAGAAATGAAGAAAAGAGTCTAGCAACAATCAGGATGATGAGGGACGATGATAACGATTACGTATATTATAATATTGTCATCAGCATCAGTGTGTTTTAAGAATGGATAATTTAACGAGATTCGACATAGAAAACATAATATTTCGTGCAAATCCTACTTCTGTGTGGTATCTAGTGTATCAGGATTTCCTTTATTTCTAAAACTAGTTAAGGTAGGATTTTTATTTATTTATATTTTGTTGTAACCCAATCCAATTATTGTAAGCCATAGTATCAGGTCGGTGCTTTATACCAGTACAAAATTACAATACTGAGGTACTTTAGAATGGGAAAAATGTATAAAGTTTGTGTCTGTACGAGCGGCGAGATGACGTTGAGCCGTTGGGGTCGGATCGGGCTGTGAGTAGATCCCGGGCTCGGAAGTGTGGATGAGTGTTCCGGTGGGGGATGCTTGATGATGGTGATGCTGTTTGATTGTGTCTGGGTTGGATACAAGACGGCGGCAACATTGTTAGGAATGCGGTAGCTTGGCAACGCCGGAGCGGTTGGTGACCTTGCAACAACCGGATGTTCTCTCTCACTCTGAGATAAACCTCTTGGATTACTCATCCGGCACCGGATGTGCCATTTTATTTAATTTGGCCCTCCTTAAATTCTCCAGAGCGACGGCTTCCCCCTCGGGGGGGGGGGGAAGCAGCCCGTGGTCGAGACGCGGGGCGGCCGGTGAAAATCAAAACCGGGCTCAAACCAAAGGCCGGATGGACACAAATGGGGAAAAAGGGGGGCAAAATATATGCTTCGGAAGTACGACGCCGCGTAATCATAATGAATAACATAATAAAAGGCGGAAACACTTTACACATTAATGTTAATATAAATACATAGATACCAATTTTTTTGGGGAAGATTATCTACTGTTTCATGAACAGAACTGAAAACGAATAGTTGGGTGGAATCCATACAAATTCGATAATTGACTGAGTGTGAATTTGAAATTACGAGTCAATAGTAGTTCTTAAAAAGAAGCTCGTTGTGTTAATCAGACACAATTTTTAGTACTTACCCAAACATCCATCTTAGAGGACATTGAGGCAGAAATAGATTTTTTTTTAATTTTTAAATTTGGACTACTAACCAAAACGGCATGCTGCAAACTCCTAATTCACTAATATTAATAAATATTATCTATCGTTTCATTAAAAATTATAATAGTAAAAATAGCTATGATTATGTAAGCTTACTTACATTAGAAGTTACATTACTTCTCACAACGTTAGTGTAGAATTTACGGCGATTTATTGCATTTTCTCACATAAAAAAGAAATGAAGAGAAACAGAGAGAGTGAGAGAGAGAGAAAGTGAGAGAGACTGCAATAGAGATAGGTGAATAAATAAAGACGTGAAGAGAGAACGAGAGCGAGAATGAATGAATGAACGATTTATTTATTTATCACGCAAGATTTGATCTCAAGGACCACTCTTTCATCGAATATGAATTAGAGACAGAAATACAGATACATGCATAAATAAAGAAATGAAAAGAGATATAGGAGAGAGAGAGAAAGAGAGCTGTGTGAGAAAGTGAGAGATTATAACAAGACAGAAAGAAATAGAGAGAGAAAGGTGAAGTGAGAAATTAAGCTAGAGAGAGAGGTGAAGAAGAAAAAAAGTGTGTGAGAGGTGAGGTTTTTTTTAATAACTATTTCTACCGCTCATCCGACTCAGGCATTAGAATTACATAAGTTCCAAATGTAAAATAATAAAGTTTTGTTGTTCATGCTTCACTTTACATATCAAAATTGGTTAATAAATAAAACGAATAACAACATACTATTAACAATGTAAATAAATAACAATTTGTGGAAATAACAAATATAGATATCTATTATACAGTTATTGTAGATTAACTATTGTTGTCAATTTAATATAAACAACAATAAATTTGTCCAAACAGACAGAATTGTTTATTTCATTATAGTTTTTCAACATTTATTGAGTTCACAAATTTTAAAAACTGCTTCTGGTATACCTAAATCAGTGAGGTGAGGAAAGTAAAAAAATTGCGAGAGAGAGAGAGAGAGAGAACGAGAGAGAGAGAGAGATTAGACAATTGAGAAATTTTGCAAGAAAGTAAGAGAGAGGTGTGAGAAAAATCGCAAGAAAATGTGAGATGATAAAAAATTGAGAGATATAGAAAGAAAAAAAAGAGTGTGTGAAACGTGAGGTGAGGAAAGNAGAGACAGACAGAGAGAGGTATGAGAAATATTGCAAGAAAGTGAGAGTGAGAGAGTGAGAGAGAGAGAGAGAGAGAGAGAGAGAGAGAGAGAGAGAGAGAGAGAGACAGACAGACAGAGAGAGGATATCAAATCAAACTCGGTCGATCAATTTAATTTTAATGCCAACCGTAAATATTTAACCACCTTCCTTGTTAATATAAATCGGTGCTATTAAAAGTCAAGATTCAACCGTCTATCGCACTCGTGGAAGAAATGTACAGGTATGTTGACAAGCACGATAGAAGGGATCAGTACCTGCGCTACATACAAATGTCTTCTGAGGGCCAGCTCCTCGAAAGAATGCCAATTAATTTCCTTGTACCGAACCCGACGCCATAGCGTTGTAAATTCTTTATAGAATCTCGTGAAATCCTCCGTTGAAAGGAAATTGTGATATCGTGATGAACTCGTGGTTCGAACAAATAGGAAGTGACATTTAAAAAACGAGAAGCGACGAGATGTGAACACATAGATAAATTAGGACGAGAAGTAGAAAAATGAGAATTTGAAATACTGATTAAAAAACGTTCAAATTTATTCTTTATACATTTTGAATACCTGGGCTGAAGTCAAAAAATAAGTAATACTGAGTTTCTTAGTCGCTGTGCTATTCTGTACATGTACTTAGTTCTTCCATTTTCCGTTGAACGTTTTTACCTTTTACACATCCATTTTTGAGCCGTCGGCTTTACCACGTGGAAGCAAAAAGGCATTTAAACAGATGATACATAGTAGTGTCTGTGGAATTTATAATTATAAAAGCGGAGAAAGATTTGTGACGAGGTTAAAGCGACCCAGGCCGGTTCCGTCTGACAAAAATCATCTAAGTAAACAAAACACGTGCCAACCGGTGACACAAATCTTACTCCGTTCTCGACTCCTTGAAACACCGTTGTCATATTGTCATACAAAACAGGTGGCACTTCATTTTTTTTCTTCAAATTATGGCACCTTTCGTTTGTGTAAACATTCGCTACGGCTTGTAGTGCCGTCTCGTGTACATCATTTCAACCGTCACTAAACATTTCATCGATAAGATTTTGTTTTTGAATTTTCAAACAGAAATATGTATGTGTAATTCGTACCCATACCCGTTTACGATGAAAAAATCAAACAATATATTTCTTTGTTTCGACAAGGTTTTGTTTCCAAACGGCATAGATTTTTAAAATTTTTGGTATTATGTATACACTCTTCCCTTGCTGTCCCCTTCTTTGTTCGACGCTAGCAATGGTTCTCAAGCAATAAAAAAGTGATGACTTTTAGAAAAACGGGACAGAAGCGTAAAGTTTTATTTGTTCTAAGTTTCTGACGTGACATTTTACAGAGGGTGTAATTAAATAATAAAACGTAATCCACTTCAATTCAGAACCGAAATCCAGTATGTTTTCATTTTTAATGTTCAAACAAGAATTTTAACATATGAGAGAAATCTTATTGAAAATAAATAATTGCATAATTTACAACCGTACAGTTACGAAGGAAAACAGCTGACTCATGAATTCGCACATCCAAATAAATTCTAAACAATTTATATAGAAAAAATTTCAAAAAATTGTTTTTGCTGTGTATCGTTTTTATCCCCAGGTAAAGAAGTGAACTCCTTGAGGTAACTGTTAATTAATTATTGGTGCTGTTTTTCCCTGATGCAATTTATGTAAAACACTAAATGTTATGCAGATATTATGGAAGGATAGTGCGATGCTCTGATAGGTCAGAGGAATTATGTTTGCACACGTACGTCTCTCTATCACTCACTCTCTCTCTCACTCTCTCTCTCTCTATCATTCTTGTCGTATACCCACTTCCTTACATATCTCTCTCTCTACATATCTCACTTTCCTCGCCTTACTTGTCAATCACTCCTTTTTTTACTATATTTCTCACTTTCCATACCTCACCACCACCTCTCTCTCTCTCTTTCTCTCTAATGCTATATTTCTCACTTTTCTCACCTTACCTGTCAATCACTCTCTCTCTTTTGCTTTATTTCTCACTCTCCACACCTCACCCCACCACCATCTTCCTCTCTTTCTCTCTCTCTCTCTAACGCTCTTTTTCTCACTTTCCACACCTCTATCTTTTGTACAATATTTCTTATCTGTACAATATTCTTTGTACAATATCTCTGTCCCCTTTTCTCTTTTCATTTCTTCATTTATGTATGTATCTCTATTGTCTCTGTCTGTCCACTTTCCTCACATCTCTCCCTCCTTCTCTCTCTCTCTCTCTCTCTCTCTCTCTCCCTCTAATGCTATATTTCTCACTTTTCTCACCTTACCTGTCAATCACTCTTTTTTTTGCTTTATTTCTCACTTTCCACATCTCACCTCACCTCCCTCTTTCTCTTCATATATCTATCTTCTATCTCAATTTCCCTCCCTCTCCATCACTCTCTCTCTCTCTCTCTCTCTCTCTCTCTCTCTTGCTATATTTCTCACTTTCCACACCTCTCTCTTTCCTACAATATTTCTATCTCTGTCTCCTTTTTCCCTTTCCATTTCTTTATTTATGTATGTAGCTCAATTGTCCTTTNCTCTCTCTCTCTCTCTCTCTCTCTCTCTCTCTCTCTCTCTCTCTCTCTCTCACTCTCTCTCTCAGGCTCTGTCTACTTTGTTTCTTTTCATTTCTTCATTTATACATATATCTTTCTTTCTCTCTCTCAATTGCTATGTTTTTAACTTTCCTTACATCTCTTCCTCACTCGCTCTCTCTCTTTCTGTCTCCTCTTTTTCTCTTCATTTCCTTATTTATGCATGTATCTCTTTCTCTCTCTTTCTTGTTATATTTCTCAGTTTGTTCTTTTTCTTCGCACTCATGCGCGCGCAATCGCGCACACACACCACGAACGCACTACAATGTTATTTTAATTTTTTTTAAATGTATTTTACATTAGATTCCAGCGCCAGTATGTTCGGGGAATGATCCCTACTATGAGTATCGTCCTTGCAAATCTCACGATTAGTTCAGGTCCTGAGGAAGAATGGTGGTAAAGCAAGACGAACGGGCTGTGCACCTCGGCTCGTTTCGCTTGCAACATTCAAAAATAGATTGAGCAAATGTCAGCTTCCGACCGAAAACATTTCCTCACGACCGTTTATTACATTACATTGGACCCAATAGTTATGTAAATAATAAAATTTCGTTATCAATGTACCAGCTGGAGGTAACTGTCCCTAGAAAGAAACTCCACTAGTTAAACCACAGTATAAAACGTATATTTTTGTATATAAAAATTCTGTGATGATTGTTTGAAAAACCCTTACTGGGCCTTATAAAAACAGCACAATAATTAATCGTTAAATAGCCCTACGATAAAAAATAAATCGACAAAGTCTTTTTTCTTGGATAAAAATTTAAAAGGTGAAAGTATGATTTTTATCGTCATTTTTTCTCCGTCTCGAAGGAAATCATAGATTCGTTATGTTTATGAATTATATTTCTAGAATTTGCTTTAGAATTAATTGTATAGAGGATCTAGACAAAGATTTGAAAACTTTTTAATCAATTTATATCGGTTTATTGTCAATTAATGTCAAGGTACTGAAGCTGCCTCTTTTGCGACACAATCTCTACATATGTCCAACGCCGTAATTATGCAGAAATACTAAGCCCTTATTCAGTATCTATAAATTTTGTAGACTTCCTATTAAGCGGCGGTTTGAAAATGCCGACATTTCCAGTCAACTTCCTTCAATTATTTTCCGTTAATCCGACTCATTTGGTCGTTAAACATTCCCCTATCTTGCAAATTTAAATACTGGTTTGGTAGTAAGTGCATAGCTTGCATGCTTTCTTTCGTCGCTATCCAGGGCCGCTCTTTCTCCAACAAAACAGAATATTTTCAATTCACTTTTGTCATTCTATTTTTATACAAAAATTTGTAGAATTTTTTGGCGAAAGCAAGTTATGCTTTTTCTGACCATCGGTTTGTTGTTTTTAACTGAAGCTCTCCTTCGCCAACAATCTCTTCAGTGCGTCTTCTTTAAAAGTTTCTTTTATACCCATGCGTGCTAGTTGGAATTTATTTATAGTTCTGAAAAATACCGCGCTTTAATTTTTCAAGTTATTTGTTTTGCGACAATTTGGCATTTTATATTCTTTTTGCGAAATATTTTGTTTTTCACTGTAGGAAAGATGTTCTACTTGACTGTCTCCAAAACAAGACAATGGAGATGGCTTCCTTTCGGAGAGTTCGCTTTGGATCGAACGAGTCCTGATTTTCCCATGTTTGGGTTTTTTCTACCGCCTCTCTTGCCTGGTACGCAATGCCTCGTCGAGAAAAGTTGATAAGATATTCACTAGTTTTCGTGGTCTGCTTGACCAATATCTTTAGCTATACACGCCTATAGCTCAGGTGGTAGAGTAGCGGCGTATCTACCCGAAGGTCGTGGGTTCGAATCCCGCTCGTCACATTGATTTTTTTATCTCAACTAAAAACCTTAATTAATTGATTTATAAGATATGTTTCATGCCATGTTCTACCCCATCGCATGACGCCAGACTATGATCCGCCAGTGTTCACCTATTCGCAAATTGTAAATGTCGGAATTCACGTCGTAGTTAAACATGCCGACAGCATTTGCACCAACAAGAGCTTCTATCGAACATACCCAGTTACCGCGTAGTGTTAAAAATAATAGCATCTGTCACAATTCTACCCATTTTTTCTAATGTTTTCAACATCGAAAATGGTCTGTGCCGCATGGAGGGGCGAGGACCGAAATCTCTGGTATTGGCTGAAGCTCGAGCTCCTCTCGAGACGAATGCTGCAGTTTAGCAAGCAGTGTGCTTAGTGTTACTGTCGATAGTAAACAAAATGAACATTTTGCGTTGGTCTGCATCATCATGACTATCTAGTTTATATTCACGATTCAAATATATTACGATATTTGCAAATACCACTGTTTTAATTTGAAAAGAGTTGCATAAATTAAGGAAGATATAACTCATTTTACAATAACGAAAAAACATGTTTATTAAAAATATTTAACAACTTAAACAACACACCTAGAATGTGGTCTATTTTTTATCTTCGTCCTCCGTCTTATTAATAAATCTGCTGAACAGCTGAAACATCAAAGTGCAATAAAATATATAAGAAAATCACTTTAAAATGAAATAATAAATACCTTGCTTGCTGGGTGAATCTTATACTTATCTCGATCCATCGATTGTGTCTTATTTTGCAGTTTAAGCCAACTGTAATGGACTAAAATTATTGTTGGGATCATGACGAGGTACACTAGGTTTCGGGACACAAACGTCTCTTTTGGATTAGCCATCTGGATTCAGAATTTTAGAGAAAAGAAAATAATCATTAATTTGAAAGTTTTGAAACGATCACATAGTTGAGAATGTTGTTGGAGATTGACATTGATGTGTGCTCTTAAAAAAAAGGCGAAAACAAAAGATATACCAGAAAATAGAAGTGGGTTGTTGTCTTCTCAACTCAATAATGGAGAAGTGCGGAAACACTAAAGAGCGAGAATGTGCGGACAGGGTTAATCAGGGACGTCAATTGAACAACTCGCAGGCCAACCAACAAATCCAATCGACAAAAACATTCCAAATTTAGATTTACTTCATTGCATTTCGAATTACAACCATACTTCATACTCTTGTGTATTTTTTTATCAGTGCGCTACAAGCAAATCGTTCATCTTCATAAATTTTATATTATAACAATATTAGAGTGGAGAGAAGGATTGGAATGAGGTTCGAGGTTTTGTGGACCCTTCTGTATCAACTTCTTCCAGTTTCGATTTCAAATCGGATTTTGAGGTCTGAGGGGATATAAGTTTGGATAAGAAGTAGGTAACTTGGAGAATGGTTCGAAGGATTTTTGACTAGAGTGACTCAAAGTTCAATTCCATACAGCCAGATTGGTAATAGTAATGATATGTAGAAGAGTTGTTTGTTTTCTAGTGAGAGTTTCGATCTGTTGTCAAATAGTTTGAGTATATCGTCTTGTTCTATTGTTTTGAAGGGGTTCCAGTTATTTCTTTTGTCGATGCAAAGTCCCAAATAGAGGACGGCATTAGTTACTGGGAAAGAAGCATAGAAGATTGGAGAAATGTATATGGCCTGAAGGTTATTTGCTCGGATTTGGTACATTGAGTTTCCATTCTTCCAAACAGGTCTTGGAGGTTCTGACGGCTACTACTTGGCGATATTTTAGGCCATTAAAGGCGTACATGTTTTTATACAGAAAGATCATGCCAACAGATAACAATATACAACCAGATTCAAACAGAGTACTCGTTGAACTATTAGTGCACTCCGTATGTTTCTTTTAGTTGGTCCAAAGCAATAATTTAACTTGATTTATAATATTTACATATTAATGCAATGTTTAACCATGTCTTTCACTTGTCGACATTCTTGAACTATTTTTCAAAACAGGAGATATGGTCCAGGAGTTTCGGAAGGCCACTACTGAGTCTGAGTTTGCTGAAAGTATGGCGGTATCGTCTCCACATATGTAATGAGTACTGTGTCGGGATGTCTGCAGTGGGCACCGAGTAGAGGAAGGGACTAAGGATGCTGCCTTAAAGAACACCCGCTTCGGCATAGTGAATCCGGACTCCGATTCCGAATAAGCAAATGTAAGGATGCCCTTAAGTTTCCAGAGCAAGCCCGAGTGGCAAACTCGATTGGGAAATAGGTGATTCGAAGGAGTGAGTTGTAAATGGTGGTAAGGAAAAGTATAGCTTTTTTGGGAAGATTTTCGGAGCATGTTTGTGGTAATGAGGTCAAATCCTAGGGATTTTTTAACGGGCGGTGACTGATAAGATATTTGCCCTCTGATGTGAAGGTTTAGGGGTGGAGAAAGTGGTAAACGACAGTCTAGGTGTTACTGAATTTGTCTTGTCGGTGATTGCTTAGGCCTGTGTGAGGTGGGATAAGTACGATGCAAATAAAAAGGTTTTATCTTCGTCAGTCCAAGTGCCGTCCTCACGACGAAGAGGAGAATGAACGGATTTATAGGAAAGGAGTTGAGTACTAAGAGATAGAGTGTAGGCTCTGATGTGTTCAAATCTGAGCAGATTGTGTTCGTCTTGAGGCCGACGAGTGGCCTGTTCAGGAGAAAAATAATAATTTATGCCTGTGCCGATTTATAATAGTATGGAAACCCCCAATTTACATGTCGTCAATCATTCTACGTAATATAAGATCTAAAAAAAAAAATTTGGCATTTTTTCTTAGCAAAGGAAAATCAGGATGCGTGTAGATAATCAATGCATCATGGTATAAACCGCTAGGGTTGCTAAAAGAGATAAGCATTTTCATCAATTATAAACGAATATTCCTCATCCTCAAATCCTACCAGACCAGCGTGTATTTCAGAGTATGAGTCGGATTCTCACACTGTTCAGCCATTCTACCTCTAACTCTCCGTCGTCATAGCTTCCACCATCTAGACACACCTATAATCCATTGAAAAGTGTTTTACTTGACATTAACTCTTGGACCCCCAGGTTTTATAGCATCCCTCCATGAAATTTTGAACGAGTTGATCATGGATTTAAAGACTCGTTCTTCTTAGCAGTGAGCGTTTCGGCTGGCAAAGTGTTACCTATGAGCCGGAATACAGGATGATGCAGAGGATAAGTCGAAGCCGTCGCTGGATGAGGAAATTACTGCAAGTTTTCTGGACATTATTTCTTGGATCCTCAGGCACAGTTGTTTTTATAGCATCCCTCCATGAAATTCAGAACGAGCTGATCTTGGATTTCAAGATTCGTTCTTCTCAGTGAGTGGGTGGGCCAGCAGTGTTAGCTATGAGCCGGAATACGGGATGACGCAGCGGATAGTCGAAGCCGTCGTTGAATGAGAAACTACTGCACGTTTTGTGAACATTATTTCTTGGATCCTCAGGCTCAGATGTTTTTATGGCATTCCTCCATCAAATTTTGAACGAGCTGATCTTGGATTTCAAGACTCGTTCTTCTCAGTGAGTGTTTGGGCCGGCATAGTGTTAGCTACGAGCCGGAATGCAGGAGGATGCTGAGGATAAGTCGAAGCCGTCGCTGAATGAGGAAACTACAAGTTTTCTAAACATTATTTCTTGGATCCTCAGATACAGATGTTTTTGTGGCATCCCTCCATCAAATTTTGAACGAGCTGATTTTGGATTTCAAGACTCGTTCATCTCAATTGAGAGTTGAGATGGTTTTCTAAGTTTTACATATTCTCGCTTTTTTTAAGCTTGTCTTTTTTAAAAATTGGACAAAGAAGTTTTTATTTTGGATAAAATGTAAACTGAAAAACGATGGGGCTTCACGAAAAGGCTAACATCGCATTCTCGCGCTAGGACGGTGAACTGTCGAAAGAGAAAAGTCTAAGTCGCAGCAGATCATTTTTTGTGAGTTAATTATAACAGAAAAGACAATCCGAAACGAAATGGAAGATGATAATTTTTCTTTTCGTTTAGAGAAACGCATATTTTCTATTGACCTAGATTTAAAGTGAAGGAGGGGAAGATGAAAAAAATGCTTTAAGCTATTAAGCTTTTCTTTTACCGGCTGTTCTGTTCACAATGAAAAAGGGGCAGCCTCAGGTGAACGAGAAACGCCCTCAGAAAAAGGAGAAGAAAGGGCTATACACTATAATATAATGAATACCAAGCCTATTATACAGGGTAATATTAGCTAAAATGATTTAACAACAAATAAAACGACAATTGAGATTCCCGATCGGCTTTCTACTAAAAACAATGTTTGATCCTTTTTATTGTGGGTTTAACAGGCCTTTTGAAAACATTTTTAATCTCATCCGAACTATTTAATAATACATACATATCTTCGAATAAAAATCGACGTGTAGGCAAAAACGGACTCACCGTTTTTTCCGTTTAAATTGTAAAAAAGTTATACACAAAAACAGGCTTGCAGAAATTGTCTGAACGATCACAATACAGTACGGTCTTACGGACTACGGAATAAGGGAAGGTGACTGCGAATGTGACGGTTACCACCTTCTCACACGTTCACAAGTTCGCCCTGTCGCCGTCGGATGGCAGAAGATCCTCAACGACCAATAAACCCACGAACTCATATATTTAAACAATATATTTATTCATTTTTTAATGTTCTGCCTCATTAGAGAAATGCCAATATTTGATCGTACGTAACATTATGTAAATATGTGTTTCTTAATGACCTGTTGTTTCATAATTTGTTGAAGCCGTGAGGAGCGGTCAAGAAAGAGACCAACACCTTTTTTTATTTTTTTTTTTGCCGCGTTTCGACCTTTATTCAGGTCATCTTCAGGGCCTGGGGAAATTATAAAACATATGTTGATTGCAAATAATACAATATAAGATGAAAATATAAATTGTGAACCAACTTTTCATACTCACATAAAGTATGCTGCTATTATTGTGGTGTCAGATTGGTATTGTGTGAAAATTGTTGAAAAATGTTGTGAAACTTGAATTTGTATTATATAATTGTGACATGATGAGGGACGCGGTAAATCTGGGAAAATTTCTTTTATGATAGGCGGTTTTATTTAACTCAAACTAATTCGAGAACGGCGATTTTTTGGAACGCAACATCGGCAAAAAATGAAAAAGGTGTTTTTCTAAACTACCTCATTCTTGAGCGCTCCTCACGACTTCAATAAATTATTTAAATATTTGGCAACATAATAAATGATTTACTTATTAGAATAAACGGATAGTTTTCTAACATTATTCACGTTAAATCCATGATTCATTCAGATATAACTAAATACAAAACAACAATTAGAAACAGCAGTTTAAAAGTATTCGCAAAAGAAGGGTAATCATCACCCGATTAAGGATAGGCCGTGACACCCGGACACCTACTTTTGGACCATGGGCTATCAACAGCAAGGTCATTTCAACGCAATCAATATCCAGATACAAACATTCACAATCTCACCAACTAGTGTTCTTCTTCCCTGTTTACATACTATTCACCCAACTATTGTTGTGGAGTATTTGATATTCCGCCATCAACCCAATCACACTACATATTTACGCTTATAAATACATTCACTTTCAACCCACGCTAGAGGACACATAAATATCAGTACTGTATATAATAAAACAACCCTGTTTCCTCCTAGAATCAGAACAGGAGACCTGCTTGCTGCCGTGCTCAAGAACAATATACATATCACATGGCATTCCTAAGAAATTGCAACTGTAACTGCAAATTAACTTAACTTTTTAAAGATGCTTTAAATTATTTTACTTTGAAAAGATCATGAAGATTGTAGAATACCTAATGAAAATAGGATGATTAAAAAGTGAATGTTCCAGTTTTAGTGTAGTATGGTAGTTGGTCAAGATCAGAGTTTGACTACCAAATCAAAGTTAAGATCAACGTGCCAATACTTTTAAGACAATTTTATTTTTAAGAGGTTTTCCAATTATATCCAGACAAATTTTATGTTCTTATTTACTCATTTCTTCGTGTTATTTACACCTGTGTGTAGAAGTGCTAGTTTATACAAGCCTGCCATGTCTGGTATTTATTCTTAAACTAGGAAACTACGTTACACTGGCAAAATATCCTTATCAGGTCTGATAGCCAAGCAGCTATTAAAGCATAGCATGTAAACAAATTGCATCAAAATTAGTCAGTGAATGCTTCCAAACCTGGGGAAATACGACCTGATGAAATCTTGGGTACCACAATACAAAGGAATTTTGGGTAACGAAAGGCAGACCCACTGGCCAGAGGAGGATCTGCAAGACAATTCATGGGGCCTGAACCAATTCTTGGGGAAACAAAAATAAAGACAGTATCCTCCATCACAGAATGGATCCAAAAAAGAGATAAGGAGTAGTGGATAAACTCTAGAGGTTCTTGACACAAGCTTATGTTAAACCACCCCCTCACCAAGTCTGCCTGTTCAATTAGGCTAATTTAGTTATATTTGTAAACACATTTAAAATCCTCTGCCACTAGGAAGTATAATGGTCCTAGCCATTTTCCTTGTATTTACTTTTTACACACGTATGTATATATTATGTATTAAATAAACAAAAACTCAAACCAGGCCTGGCAAACTCACTTCAACAGTTCAAAACTAAACTCAGAGGAGTGATAGGACTATATACCGGTCAATGGCATCTGAGAAAACATCTTCCTAACATGGGTATATAGAATGATGACCACATTTATAGGTTATGCGATGAGGAGGATGAAATCCATATCACCTTTGATGATACTTTGATTGCAAAGCAACCGCTCAATGGAGATATAACCTGGTTTATAAAGAAGCCAGGGAAAGGGAGTTTCATTAATTTATATTATTTCAGTCATAAATTATAGCAACAACAGGCAATGACCTTATTCCTTCTTAGGAGATGGATCGAGTTGACTGCATTCAACTAAGGAACTAAGGAAGTACAATAAGCCAGAAGGGGAGCAAAAAACCTCTACTTTCTAGTATCCTCATTCATCATTGTCATCATCATCTGGTATACTAGTATACTTTAACAAAAAAGAAATGGACAATGGCGTTAGAAATTTTTAGAAAAATTTTCTTTTCAGACCTCTAGGAGTTTTATTATGTAAAAAAAAGTAATATTATATAATGGAAAACTACAAATATCCTAGTGTGCACTTGCTTGGCTCTATATGGAGAGCACGTAGGAGTGCCACCTGTTATGAGAATTGCGTTTTAGCACGGCAATGAGCATCTGAGTCCCCTATTCGGATTCTTGGAGGAAACAGGTCTGTTTTACTGTATTTTGTAGTACTTAGTTATTGTATAGAAATCTGTTTCTTTGCTTATGTTGAGACTGAACGTATTTTTTAGCATGAATGTGTATTGCGAGAGGGCTAATTGCAGAATGTTGAACCCCACTGACTCTAAATTAGTGTAGAGGAACTCCTATGAGTAGAGGAATCAATGGAGCAAGTACTCCATCAAGAGTGAATGCCACACAAATAGGAAAGAATGCATTTAAGAGTGAGTGAGAGTATAGATGGGAGACTGATTGCATTGTGGGGCCAAAATAACCTAGCTGTTCATAGCCCCTGGCGCCCAAACTCGGTTGCTGGATGGGTAAGACCGAGGTAATACAATAAATGATTTACATTTTTTCTACAGTCAACTCTGTTTAGTCTTATGTCATCGTTAAGCTGGTCTTAAAGAATAATGTCATAACTCATAACAAAAACTAAGATTCTTGCCAATCATTTTAAGGAAGTCTTTTCATACTTTCTAACCTATGGAATCAGTCAAGTAATAGGGGGACCAGACTATTGAACTACACTGATGGAGAAAATAAGCGAACCACTCTTAAATTTTAATGTAATTTGGTTTATTCATATTTTGTATACCAAAAATAAGTTTGGTTGTTAAAATAAGACATTTAACAAGAAAATGTTTAATGTATATAAAAACTTTTTGTCCCTTTAATAGTGAGTATTTTCACCTCTGGCACGAATCATGTCCTTTGCCTTCCTTGGAAAAGATTCTTCAGGAATTCTTTCCAATTCATTAAGAACAGCCGTTTCCACCTCTTCTAGTGTTCTTGGGTTTCGCTGTTGAACTCTTCCAAAATGTGTTCGATTGGGTTCAAATCTGGACTTCGAGCTGCATGCACTCAATTCCAACCTAATTCAGGTAGTCATCTACAATAAGTCCTCTATTATCCTGCATCAGCAAGAATCTCTCACTAATGAGGGGGGCGGAATATTGGGCTACATGTTCTTTGATTGTGCTTGTAAGTACCTCTGTGATGTAGAGACCCTCCTTTCACAACAACCAATTCGGTGCAGGCTCCTAGGAAATACCATCCCAGAACATCAATGGCCCAGCAGGGAATGCCGCCTGAGGAACCATACAGCATAGGGCGTACCTTTCTCCTTAGCATCTCCATATGAAAGTACACCCATCTGAATATTTGAGGCCAACTCTCCCCTCATCTGTAAAGAGAACTCATTCTTCCAATATCCAATTCACATGTTCCCATGCGAAGTGAAGCGTGGCCATTTTTTGGGCTGTGATAAGAAGAGGTCACTAGCTGGGTGATGGGCCCTGAGGTTATTTTCATTGAGCTTTCTTCGTACAGTGCTGGAGGAAATTGAAACATTTCGAACTTGTCTGATCAGATTTCTTATCCCATTTTGCCACAGTGCTGCAGTTTTGTAGAGCGTGATGACAGATAAATCTATCATATCTCTCATCTTTAGACCTAGGTCGACAGGTCGTGATGTTTCTCTGAAGAACCCTTTCTATTGTAGAGTGATTTACACTCATTCTCCTGGCGACTTGACCCTGGCTGTATCCTTATGTTACAACCCTGAAAATGTCATATTCACTCAAATGCCTGACTGTCACCACTGAAAAAGGTTTAAGAAGGTTTAAGAATAAAAATAATATCAAATGAAATCAATGAAGGACAAAAATTAACTGAAAGCGTTAGGCGTAGCAGAATGGAAGAGGATAATGTTATTTTTATGCAAATGGATAAATCAGTACAGATTAATCAGTACAAAAGTAAATGAAGGGAGTAAACAAAGCATTATTTACTGTTCATTTTGTCTATGATTAGCACTTAATTACCTGTAACTAATATAGAAACACCATGCATTCCACTTGAAACTACATAAATTGAAAGGTGCATTAAAGTTGTCCATCAGTTAGAGTGGTCAAAAATATTAGATATTATATATTTATCTTATTAGGTTATCACATAATCGATTGGATTTTAATACTTTTGTTCATTTTTTTGGCAGTATGTCATCATGTTTATTGTTTCCCTAAGAAAAATTGATGACCCCCAACCACGATCACATTGATATTTTCATATCACTTAACCTTAGCTAATTCATGCAGAATCTTTTTTTAGTTTACCAGCAACTTAACAGACTTCAACCTGTGCTCCAATTTTATATTTGTAGGTAAAGACCCATCAGTGTTTTTCCTTCAGTATCCAAAAAACTTGAAATACTCCTTTTAAAGCAATTAATACCCATCCTAGATAATCATAAAATCATTCCTTCTCACCATTTCGGCTTCTGTACCATCATTCCATGATCCAACAAAGTTTCAGAGTTGTTGACATTATCTCCTCTGCTCTAGAGAACAAAGACTATTCTTTATGAACTTAAACGCTTCCTACCCACTCTTTATTACCTTATCCAGCAATTCTACCTAGCCGACCATCGCAACAAGTTCTCGGAAGTCAGACAGATGCAAACCAGTGTCCCATAAGGGAGCATTCTTGGTCCCATCCTTTTTATCATTTGTACTGCTGACCTACCTATACCCCCTAATATGAAGATCACCACCTATGTGGATGATACCACAGTTTTGTCCTCTAACTCAAATTCTAACCAAGCTATCTACAAAATCCAAGAACAACTTCAGCTTATTGAAGACTGGTGCGAAACTTGACAAAACTGAATGAAGAAACATGCACTCAGTGTATGTTCACATTGAAAATCGTGCCCTCAACTGTTCATCAACAACAAAGAGATACCGATTTCCGTTCAAGTTAAATACTTAGGTCTATACCAAGACAGCAAACTGACGAGGAATTCCCAAAGAAAACTTAAGAGACAACAACTTAGCATAAGTCTTGGACAAGTACTAATACTTTTAAGACCTAAATCTATCTTGACCATCAACTGTAATCTAGCCTTATACAAGACTTTACTATGATCTTTACTGAGCATACGGAGTGGACTGTGGCCTGTGCCCTGTGCAGTTCTGTCAAGCCATCCAATTCGTCAGATGAATCGTCAAAGCTTCTTACTACGCCAGTAACCTCACTATCCACAACTACCTCAATATTCTTTTGTCAATAAACTGATCAGTTCCCGATTCCGAAGCCATACCAATCTCTCGATCCATCCCAGCTGCACCCCCTTGACAAATTCCCAACTCGAGAACCCGTTACGTCGCCTTAATCGACGATGGCTGCGAGACCTCTTTGTCCCTTAATCCAAGCACTGAGTTATTGCCGGTTTCTCATGGCATGTACCCTCCGGGTGCAATGCTAGCATTAGTGTAGTGCTGTGGCCGTGTGAAACGAACCTCCGAGTCCCTTAATCCCTGACTATTTGTCAACCAATTGATCCGATCTCGTTTTCAAACTCTAGATCCATACTAAGCTTTCTGCTTAAGCCCTCTTTAGGCTTTTCCATCCCGAGAATATGCCTTAATCGACGATGGTCTCGAGATCTCCTTGTCCCTTAATCTCTAACTCTTTGTCAACCAATTGATCCGATCTCGTTTCCAAACTCTAGATCCATACTAATCTTTCTGCTTAAGCCCTCTTTAGGTTTTCCATCCCAAGAACGTCGCCTTAATCGACGATGGTCTCGAGACCTTCTAGCCCCTTAATCCCAAATACTGAGTAACTATATTGGCTGGCTTCTGATGGCATTTGTTCTCCGGGTGCAGCGCTGGCATTAGTGTTAGTGCTGTGTCAAACACTAATGCCAGCACAATTGATCACAATTGTGACTAATGTAGGGTGCAACTAAAATAATTAAAAAAAAATATATATATATGTCAGTAGACGTATTTTTGGTTAATTTTATCTTGTTTTGTAATTATCTGTAGGTGTAGGTATGTAGGATGTCAGGTAACTCAAGGCTTTTTTTGGATTTTCCAAAAGTGAATAGTTCTACAGCTGCGAGTAGATTTATGACGATAACTGTAGATAGAAAAAAAAAACATAAAACGTTGAATGTCTGTGAAAGGGTTGAGAATCGGTCCATGTTTCAAATGTATTTTTTCATCACTCTGGAGGTGTGAAATACACTGTCAAAGTTTGTGACGCGAGTAGCCTGACACCCTGAATAGAAATAAAGGTTTATTATTATGACGTAGTCAATACACTTTATGATTCTAGGTATTACTGGTCTGCTTTTCACCAAAAACGATGCCTAGTAAAAAAATATTTTATTGCCGTATATCAATGTGTAATAAAATTAGTTCAATTAATAACTTATCATGGAGTGGACTAGAGGAGGAATCTTTTTGCAGAGAGTGTAGGTTATGTGATTAGATTTTTCTGTGTGGTGGCTTCCTTTTATCCACTGGGTTTCACCACTGCTTCTGCAATGCTCTCGCCTTCCACGCTGCAGCTAATGAACTTGCAGCCCTATAAATAAGCAGGAGCACAACCTTCTTAAATCAAACTCAGGGTAATAAAAGTAATTCAATTAATAATTAATTTCTCATGCAGTTGGGAAAGGTATTTGATTGTAGTGGACCAGAGGAGGAATCTTTTTGCAGAGAGTGTAGGTTATGTGATTAGATTTTTCTGTGTGGTGACTTACTGTTATCCACTGGGTTTCACCACTGTTTATACAATGCTTTCGCCACGCTGCAGCCAATGAAATTGCAGCTCTATAAATAAGCAGGAGCTCAACCCTCTTAATTCAGACTCAGGCCTAATAAAAGTAGTTCAATTAATAATTTCTCATGGGGCCTGGTTTCGATTTTACATCGCCTGCTAACGAGCCATTCTTCTCGCCAAACAAACGACAAGTGCCACTCCTACCAACAATTTATACAAACCATTTTCTTGTCTTCTTTCTTCTTTTTTCACTTCTATCGGGCACCCCCACCAAGAGAGAAAAAAACTTGTGAAGTAGCCTCGGGTTCTTGTTACCTCTTTAATTCATGTTTAAAACCAGAGGGCCGGCAATACTCCTTCCTCTTCGGTTTATTCCTCGACCCGTTTCCAAAGGGAAAAAAGTTATTGTCGAACCGAGCCCGGACATTATCCACCCACATAATCCCCTTTCTTTACTCCCCCGATTCCCAAGAAACCCAACAGGGTCGGGGTTTTGTTTGTTCAAAATTTATTGCCTCCGGAAATAAACTGTTAGGTGTATTACATATGTATACCCGAGTGTTTAATAATGCGGTGGAAAAAAAGTCAAAGTAGAAATTGAATGGACCATCAAAAATGCGTCCACACAAAGGGGAACACAAAAATTAAATTATTATGATTTGATATGTATGTTTATCAATCCAGCACGTGCTCCTCATTTTGACTAATTATAATTCTATCTACTGTTAAAAGAATAGATGGTGGGCCCTTTAAAAAAAAAAGTTGAACCTAATTAGGAATAACCATTGAATTAATTTAAAATACCTTTTTTCGTGTTCAAGCTAATGTCCTTTGTTGTAAATGTGGCTCAACATATGTCCTTAAACAAAAAGTCTTAAGAACACTGAAATATGAGAAAGCATTCTTAAAAAACGTATTTTTTGAAGTTGGGAGGTTCGTATGAAATTGATGATAAAGGGTGTAGATTTTAGGTTTTGGGTGTTGAAAACAAGAATTTTAAAAATCCTTTCCTCCTCTTCAACTTGTACAGATCTATTGTGGACCCCTATAAATAATAATCATACCTTAGCAAGTGCACGTTTTCCTATAAGCCTAATCACTTTCCTCGGTGTCTCTTCACGCACGTCTTTTTGTCTGAGAATTGCCTTACCGAAGTGGCTGTACAGTAACTTGGCTAATGCTTCATAATCACAAAGGATATGTAGCAAAGTCTCTGGTCTCCTGATAAAGTCGGCATGTTTATGCCTTAGAAATGATAAATGGTGGAGTGAGTGTGTTGTTCAATCTTTTTAAAAAGATAGTTCCTACTCACAGTACGTTGTTTTCAACGATCCGGATTTCGAGCCTACAGCTCATCATCAGGTTGTAGAGCTCCTTCAACCAAATGATGAGCAATAGGCTCGAAATCAGGATCGTTGAAAACAACAACAAATCTACGCCTTGCATATTTTTCTTTATTAACTATATTAACTACTGTGCACAGAGTTATACTGCATGGATCTCAGCTTAGAAAATTGTTGGGATTAGTCCAGGGGGCTTTGCTAAGGTATAGTTCGGCCCTTTTATCCTTATACCTACTCACTGATCCATGTATGATGATTAGGGCCCCTTCATGAAACCTGAGACTACCTTTTCATCTAAAGGTCTCTATTATCTATGACGACTTAGAAAGGTCTCTCAAAGTTTTCTCTTATTTTTACACGTACCTTTTATTAATTATTTCAGTATCAATTATTTTAATTCTCTCCAGGATTATGCGGTGGCGTCTCCTTAGATCTGGCCTTATTTTCCATCTTAGGAGTCTGTTGGCACTCTCAAAAGCCACCTTTTGTACATAAATATGTAAGGGTGGAAGGAGAAGTGCGGTTTCCATTGCTGTAGTGGGGCAGGTACTACAGCAGCCTTGTATATAAGCAGAAGTACAACCTTCTTAATTCAAACTAGGTCGTGTCTCAGCCAACTATAACCAATGGAGCATGCCGACAGCACTAGTTACTGCCACAATGTACTCGCAGCACCATCTTTCGCAATCTCAACAGCCGACGTGGCTGCCTGCTGCACGCCCTTCGCTCGCTACCAAGTCAACCGACTCCCGCTGCATCAACATCCGGCTCATCGACATCAGTTCACGAACTTCAACCAATGGCTCCACCCATAACGCCCTAAGTCGTGGTTTCAGGTTGGGATAGGAGGTTAGCTGATGGTCCGGATATCTGCAAAACTAATTTTTGATTAGAACTGTCCTTTTCAACATATAGAATTGATCTCCATCATAATCGTTTTTTCACACATGAAGGTTTCTTATTTATCTATAAATATTAGATAGGTTCACAACATAAAACAAATTCTTAATATCCAGTGATTGATCACTCTTCCAGGTTCATAACCCGATGATCAACCTGTAAACAAATTCTTAATATCCAGTGATTGGCCACCCTTTCAGGTTCAAAACCCAATGATCAATCACCAGGTTTACTCCTAGCTCCATGACCTCTAGAAATAATTTCTTACATTCAGTGTCCGCATTGTTTTTCCTTTAAAAAGATCACCACACAGTTCCTCCTTGGCAGCTTCAGTGACGCCAGAAATCCCATCTTCAGTAACTCATACCTTCCTCTGGGAGGACACACTATCTAAGCAGGTAAGAAGAACGACCTATGATGAGGAGGGAACAGGGCACAGTTGACAGTGGACTCTCATGGTCAAACCTGCGACAGTATATGTGCTGCTCTACTTGCTCTATTTCAAAATGAATTGACGGATTTAAAGCCTCACGTTTTGTTTATTTATTATAATCTTTAACAATATACAGTAAAACATTCCTGTTTCCTCTAAAAATCGGAACTGCGGGCCCATGTACTAGAGCACAATTCTCATATCGGGTATTGCGGAGTATGTTGAAAATAAACAAAACACACACACATGGCATGCACATTCTGTGAACATAATACACAGGTTAAAAGATACTTTTTACAAGCAGGACGAACGCGAGTTGACTTTTTGGCATCCACTTAAGATGTCGAGATACGGAAACATAAGATGACAAGAAGTTATCCAAATACTCTATTCACATGAAACTATTGGCAAAGGCTGAGTTTAGCTGGATGTAACTTCGTAACTTGTCCTTTTTTCTGGAAATAACTTTTTCATGATGTCTATTGGAAAGGTATATTACAATTACATAGAGACATGTTGAGAAAGGATAATTGAAGGGTGTGATTGGTAGTAATAACTAATAACTAAGTAATAACTAATAACGCAGATAAAACTGACTTTTTTCACGCTTCTTTCCATGAGGCGCATAGCCATATTCCATTCCTTTTGATAAGTTATTAATTAAAGCTCGTAGATCGTGACTTTGATATTATTAGCTACGAGAAAGTTAATCAACGAGTTAATCTCGTGGAGCATCGGAAATACCCCTTTAATTGAAGTAAAACGGTGCGTGCACAAAACCATTTGTTTCATTCCACCCAAGAATAAGTACTTTGGTAAAAGAAAGGAGAAAAGAAAGAAAGATTGTTAATAAATTACGAACCTGGGACGTGTAAAGCGTAGTGTGATGACCAGTAATGTACTTTCTTCCCGGCGTCAAAATAAAAACAAAGAAAAGAATATTCATTACCTCCAGATAGCAGCATCAATCATCAAGCACAAATAGACAAATAGGACAGTTTTTTCCCGTTCGATCTAGAAAAAAACAAAACCGAAAAGAGAGTGTTTACCAAGCTATCCGTCCCGAAGGCCTTTGAAAAGAGTGTGAAGCTATTTTAAAAACATCCGGGTTGAAATATGAAACGGTTATTTCATATAGAGGTAGAAAATTTCGGTTTAAAAAAAATAGATTAGGTGATGGGTGGTTCACCTCAGTCTTATTCAAATAACACTGTCCTTTCCAAGGTAGTCCGCAATGATATTCAAAAAAAGTTCAAGAGGGAGCCCAAAATTCAAAGATTCACTCGAAGAGACACATTATTCCACTTTATTTCGTCATGACATTACATCAAAACAAAAGTAAAAATTCTATCATACTGATGGCACTCAACCATGTGAGATGGCTGCTCATGTAACCATTCACAATCATGTCTTCCATATGGCTCCAGACTTGCGATATTCGCCGAATGCCGCCGAATATTTTCCAAGTCTCGAGATGATCGTCTTGGCATTCGCCAAATAGTGCGCCTATCTATACACAAATGCGGGGTTTGTACAACCACCCAGTTTGTGCAGAAAAAGCTATACCTATTTGCCAAGTGCCGTGCAAGTCCTCAAATTACTACAAATCGTGATGGTACAATAACAGTGAAACTGTCATTGCTGCAGCTACGGCGGCTGTTTGTGTAGTAGGAAACTCAGTCAAAAATCAATCACTGAGTAATTTTGAGCCATCTTACTTTGCACACATCGAAAACCTCGTTCGTGATTTGGAATAGATCGTTCCAAATTATTGTTTCAGTTTGGTACAGATCGAGAAACTCCAATGTATTGTATTTCTAAACAACAGAAATAACGATATACTATTCTTTCATTAATACTTCTATACTAGTTATAATAATTTATTAGTGAAAATAAATAGCGGTAAATAGAAGTATATGCTTACTGTTGATTGATGATTATAGTTGATTTAGGTACAGTCCAGTTGGTTACTGAATGTGTGGATGCTCTGAATTAGGCTGCTTCATGAATATTTGTGCACTTTGAAGCGGACAAGAAAACCGACAATTAGCCGAGCAAGGTGAACACCCAATATGTCGCTCGGCGAATAACCGACCTCCCATCCCCAGTAGTCGGCATGCGGCGAATCCCGCTTGTCTGAGCCACCTTATAACATCCCGATCCTCGGCACATCACCAGCCGCTCATCGCGCCCTGGACAGGCAAACGTCTGCAGTAACCGTTCTCATCATCCTAGACTGCACAACCTCCATATTTGGTCTATCAAACGCGTTTCGGCATTCCGTCGACGGTGATGGGTTTTTGGATTATAATTATCTTGCATTATATTGTTAGTTACGCAGAATAAAGTCAGCCTCTGCTGGCTCCCAGGAACCATGAGAGTAGAAGGCAACGAGAAAGCGGACACCCTTGCAAGAAAAGGGGCTGCTACATCGCTGATAGGACCCGAACCCTTCTGTGCCATAGGAACCCACACTATTAACGATCCAAGATGGCACATGCAGATTCTGGAAAGAGGCAGAAGAGACACCAACACATCTACTAACAAACTGCGGAGCTACAATAGCCCGCAGGAGGAAATGTTTTGGGATGTATAATGTGACCTTAGAAGAACGTCAACCATTGAAACCGGGCCTATTAATCAAGTTTCTTGATAAAATAGGACTTACCGATGTGCTTTAGGCAGAGCACGGGGGATACAATAGCTCTTAAAGGGCGCAGTATACTATACCCTGAAACTATATCTACATCTACATCTATATAATTTTATTTCTTTGTGAATTTACTATATTTAAATAATCTTCCACTGAGCATGGCACAATGCCTAACATACCGAACTACAAATAAGAACAAGACTACTCATGAAAATGGGTCTGAACAACTCCAGAAATACTTATATGAGCTGACTCTCTGCAGCTTTTACTAAGGCTTCCGATTTTAAAGGGTTTAATAACAGTCACAATTAAAATTAGTTTAGAAAAATTATATTTTTTAATTCTCCAAACGCGTTACTAATCCAATTCTGCCCTTCTTATAAAAGTTTGGGTCCCGGGACATAAAAATAAGTAGCACTAATTTTCCAGCTGTTGGCGATTATCGAACTCCCGATTGCGGATATGATTTACATTGCTAAAAAAAGGCAAAAGTTTTGTTAGTCAGTGAGATGGCGCCAGGTCTGGAGAGTACCGAGGGTGAAGTAGGACTTCCCGACTAAGCTTCATTGTCACTTCTTTGTCTATCTTCGTCACTTTGGGACCAGCAAAAAGTGGGTCTTACAAGCGGATGATCTTTATAAGCGAAGGAAACTAGGTTTTACACAAACTTTATTTTTTCCGTCAATATATATAGACATAGTGTGTCATTCACCTATAAAATAAAGGTAAGTCTTCAAATCGTACATCCATAATCAATTCAAAATTTAAGATGGTTTAAAGAAAGTTGTTACTTTTGTTTGTTTTTTGTTTTTTATTATTAGTGCTTTTGAAAATTGGTCCCGTGCTGGACAGCTCTCCTCAACACCCCTAGAGCCCTTAAAAGTTCTGAATTTGAAGGTGGAACTTCGACTTCATCGGCTCCTCCTCGTCAATATTGTCATCGTTCCTAGCATCCAATGTGCTGCTGCTGGCTTCGTTCATGACGGACTGGCAGATTTGGTCTTCAGAATACGCTTCAGAGATTTGAAGACCGTGGTCGATATCCATCCAATCCTCGTACTTCTTCACAATAAGGTCTTCTGGCGTCTCAATAGGGCAGCTATCTTCCTCCTTCTCCAGCTCTTCATCAATTTTGACCAAACATCCGTGCCGAAAGCAGTTTCGAATGGTCACATCACTAACGTTATTCCACGCGTCCACTGTATTCTATTCACGACAGCAGGTTCTTTCTGTGCCAGGACAAGATGTACTCGTTGCACAATGCCCCTACCCTATTCTACCAAAAACAAAGCAACAACTTTTATTGCTGAATAATTGGTTCGTCGTTTGGTGGCAGCCGCATGTGACTGTTCCGGTTAAAAAAGGTTCAACTTTGTCCGTTGAAATCAGTGAAAAGAGATTGTTTAGACGCTGAAGCTTCCTCATAAAAAATTTATGCTCTGCTTCCACGTCTTCGCAAGTTGGTGTAAGCTGGACCTCGTGGTTTCATCGAGCTACCTATTACAAAAATAATAGCTTACCGGCCTTAATAAAAATTCGCTATTCATTGTATTTAGCCGAAATCCCGTCAATAAATTAATTAAATCATTAAGGAAGACAAGAAATGCAATACTATCTCTTTCAATATGTTTATATAAAATGGCAAACAAATACATAAACACTCATTGTGGGGATAATAAAAATGGGGGGTTAATAAAAAGGATATGTATAATATAAACAAAATTATATATTTACAAAAAGTTCTTATTTTGTGGAACAAACTGAAGTATTATTTACAATGTACGAGAAATTTTCGTTTCCTTGCACAACAGTTCAACAATAAATTTTCAGTGATTAAATTAAAATTAATCAAATGAAATTAGAAATACATATCTTAAATTGCTCACAAAAATGAAAATCTAATATATCCGTCTACCAGTGCACTCCTTTCAGGATTAACCCTTATCTCCTCGTCGAATGTATTTGCGATGATCGTCCTTCTCTTCCACAATCCAGATTCCAATCTTAAGGATAACAAAATAAACTCTATAATAAACACGATTAACGCTTACTAATTACAGATTTGGTTTTGATATAGAGTAACACACAGACCCACTAAACTAGGTTAGGTTTTTTTTATGAGGGTTCGCAATAGCAGAGGTCATCTCAACCCTTGGGGTGCCGGTGTTTTTGAAAAAAAAGCCCATTTGTAAGTATGTCGGGTTCGAATGCAGGGCCACTGGATTCGAACGCGGGACCTTTACCTTACAGTGATGAGCGCCGTGTCAACGCCTAAACGGTTGAGGCCACCGATGCCCCCAACTCGGTTAGTTATTTATCGTACTGAACGAATGTATTTATTAACGTGATCGGTTGAGTGAGTACGTGTATGTGTGGTAGGGGAGCTACAGTACCACACAGACCCAAACCTAGTATAGTTTTATATGTTTTTTTACAGTAATTGTGGGCGACACATCGTCGTGAGCACCTAATCTCTTTATTAAATAACCCCGAGTCTTTAAATCTGGTAAAGTTTGCGATGGAAGCCTGGAACTACAGGAAAATGCTTGTTTTTATTTCAATTGTTAAATGTTTAGTGTATATATCATAGACACCCTGGTAATTTATATGTGCATAAATAGATATGTTGTTATTTTAGTTTACTTATATAGTTTTTTTTTCTCTTTCTTTTATTTATTCCTTAAGAAGAAATGTGTTTCTTGTTTATTAAAAATGAATAGTCCGACTCCGGCAGACGATTGATAACCATTGCCGTTATGTGCTTTTTGGTTATGTACAATTTTTTTTTCTTTTACTCTCTTTTGTTTATCTAATAAAGTACTTTTTCATTCATTCATTCACATCGTCGTGAAAACCCGGTGCCTTCCAAATTTTTAATTGTACATAACTTAGTACGAATGTTTATATATTATTATATGTGTGAATGTATTTATTAGGGCGAATAATGGCGGTCCGTCAGCGGAATACCCAATACCCTGAGCACCACAAACTTTGGTTAGGCAACAATGTATGTACGTGTGTGCATGAGTTATAGACCCTTTAAAGCATGTGTGAAAAGGCTAATAAAAAATGATAATATTGTCAGAAGTTCAATAACGTAAGATCGCCAGGCCCCCATAGTATGGTATGGTATGGTGGAAAAGGTTATTAGGAAGCGGGTTTGTATTCCCCAGGAACTGCAGCCTTCCGGCTTAATGTACCTTCCTAGTTCTTTAGTTCAGTCAATATACTCAATCCTTCTTCTTAGAAGTATCGTCATTGACTGTTGCTGCTGCAATTTGATTCCCTAAGTCTTTTCCGTACGTTAGGTTAAACGTCCTTTGAGCTGTTGCTTCGCATTCGAAGATGATATGAGTGGCTGTTTCCTCCTCCTCATTACATAATCTGTAAATGGGAGCATCGCTGTACATACCCATATATACAGGCCATACGCCAGGCCAGCATACTTTATCCAGCCAAATTCTGTCAATAAATAACGTTATCTCCACACGCGAGGTGCCGGGGGGAAAAATTCACACGCATGACGCAGGCAAACAAACACACTGACAGCTGCCTAGTTAGACACCTGACTAGTTCATTGAAACACAAGCATACAAATGCACGTGCCCATACATACATACACAAACAACAAACACACAATCACACGATGCTTGTACTCAAACGAACACGCGCCTACATCCACAATTAGAACACAGTAACAAACAAATACCCTAACACCAGAAGGAGCAGGCCGCATTAAGAAGGAAAAATAGCGTAATTTGGTTAATAAAAATTAAGATACAATAAAAAGACTCCTAGACTATTGTCTCATTCAAATTTACAAATATGGACAGGTAACCTCCAGTCATCCTGTGAAAATATCGACTATCAGACCCGGATGAACCAATTTAATTAGGACCTGTAAACTATGATGTGATTTAGCAGGTTTTTTGTTTTTACCGACACCGGAGGCACATTTGGATCATAATACCACAAACGTCTGGAATAAGAATATGTTTCACCCATATTTAATACCGAACTTATATAAATAGGAGCGAAAGACAGAGGTAGAAATAATTTGTAAACAAAGTAAGTAATACCTCTTGTTATGATAATTTCCTTTGAAGCCAAAGAACAGTAAGAAAAGAAAACATTTCTTAGGTTTATTTGTGTTGGAAATTTTCTATTTTAGTCAACTGTTAGAAGAGGTCACCATAGGTCTTCGAAAGCACGGCGGTCTTTTAATATTCATAATACATATGTGAAGTCTTCTGTCAGTGTGATAAGCTTTTCGACGA
Organism: Cimex lectularius; assembly: GCF_000648675.2. Lineage (NCBI taxonomy): Eukaryota > Metazoa > Arthropoda > Insecta > Hemiptera > Cimicidae > Cimex > Cimex lectularius. The sequence goes on along the minus strand of NW_019392727.1, from coordinate 1,045,494 downwards.
ATAAAGGATTTCTAATATAAGATATTTCTATCTGTATATCTTGGTTTCTGAAATACATCCTTCGAGCGTCATGGGTGTCTATCAGCTTTGACATCCTGTTAGACGCCGATCTTGTCCTGTTCGTTTGTCCGGCTAATTATCTCCTGGTCCCCTGTGACCATCCAAGCATAGGAAGCAAGCAGGGGCGAACTTATTTATCGAAAAATAAAAGAGTTTGCGCGGGCGAGTCCTGTCATTTAAACACGGCCCTCTCCTCTTATTTTAAGGAGGGGAGATTTCTCTTAGCGAGTCAGTTCGCTTCAGTCTGTCATCTATGGAGAAAGGAAGGCCCCTCGATCTCATCCTCTACGTTATTATCACCGCAACTGGTATGTATTACAATTTTTTATTTATCCTCTTACAACTTTAACTTGCATTAGAGATTTTTTGTCGGTTCTTGAATTTCTTATTATTTATCTAATTTTTTTCAACAATAGTAGAACATTTTTGTATAGGATGAGCTCTTCTGTCAGACTCAATGTTTTAGGAGAGAGAATATTTTTACAACGTTCTTAAAGACGGCGTATCTGCATTATTGGAGGTAGACCGGCAGGAGTCACGCGAAGTGGCGTCCCATGCAACAAAGAATGAAACCTCCGCGAATCGCGAACTGTCACACTCGACCAACGCCTGACAATAGTTTTCTGCGGCTTGTTTAAAAAGACATATCAAATTTTTATTTTTCAATAAACAGCAAAAAACTTAACAAAATAAAACTCATTTTTTTCAAATTACAATAATTTATTAGGAATAAAACATGCGATTTTTCAATAAATTAATATCGACACAATGGCGTTCAATAAATGTACAGTATTTAAGATCTAATTACTACGAAATGAAAAATTGTAAAAATAAATGGATTTCCTTTTGTTTTTAAAAGTAGCAATTCCCTCAAATCACCAGTATCAAAGGTAAAAAATTAAAGTTTGTTTAAATTAAATTAAAGATATCCATATCGATAGCGTTCGTAAATGACATATTATTTCTTGGGACTGTTGTCTCGATCTTTCCTCATGTGGAATGAAAAATTTTAAGAATAAATTGAATTCCTGTTGTTTTTGAAATTAGCAATTCCCTCAAACAGGCAGTATGAAATGTCAAAAATTGAAGTTTGTCATGATATCAATATCGATAGCTTACGTAAATGACATATTATTTCTTGGGACTGTTGTCTCGATCTTTCCTCATGTGGAAAGAAAAATTTGAAAAATAAATAGAATTCCTATTGTTTTTCAAATTAGCAATTTCCTCAAACAGGCATTATGAAAGGTCAAAAATTGAATTTTGTTATGATCCGATATCGATGACGTTGGTAAATGACAATACGAGATCTTGGTACTGTTGTGTCGATCTTTCCTCATGCAAGATGAAAAATTTGATAAATAAATTGAATTTCTTTTGTTTTTGAATTTAGCACTTCCCTCAAACAGGCAGTTAAAAAACTGAATTTTGTCATGATAACAATATTGATGGCGTTCATAAATGGCACTACTTGGTACTCTTTTGTCGATCTTTCCTCATGCAGGATAAAAAATTTGATAAATAAATTCAATTTTTGTTTTGTTTTTGAATTTAGCCATTCTCTCATGTAGCCAGTATCAAATGTAAAAAATTGAATTTTGTCATGATCCGATTTATTTTGCCAAGATCCGATATCGATGACTTTGGTAAATGACACTACGAGATCTTGGTACTGTTGTGTCGATCTTTCGTCATGTAGTGAGATAAATTTGAAAAATAAATTGAATTGCTTTAGTTTTTGAATTTAGAAATTCAAGATTCGATCCGATATCGAAGGCGTTCGTAAATGACATATTATTTCTTGGGACTGTTGTCTCGATCTTTCCTCATGTGGAATGAAAAATTTTAAGAATAAATTGAATTCGTATTGTTTTTGAAATTAGCAATTCCCTCAAACAGCCAGTACAAAAGGTAAAAAATTGAATTTTGTCTTGATATCAATATCTATGGTGTTCGTAAATGACATATTATTTCTTGGGGCTGTGGTCTCAATCTTTCCTCACGCAGGATGAAAAATTTGATAAATAAATTGAATTTCTTTTGTTTTCGAATTTAGCACTTCCCTCAAACAGGCAGTATGAATGGTAAAAAACTCAATTTTGTCATGATATCAATATCGATGACGTTCTTAAATGACACCATTACAGTTAAGAATTCTTTCACCGTGGTCAGTATCGAAGTTCAGAGTACATGACCAAACCTTGTGAAAAGTATTGTAAAATCGACCCGAATTTCGGTTCGAAAAAGGGAGGCCTGAAGAGTAAGGCCTGAAACGTTGACCGCCTTACTCTTTCTGCACGTTTTACATTAAACAAAAAGCTTAGGAAAAGTAAGAAAAAATCCGCGCTTATCAGATATGCTTTCTTTTCAAAAGCGACGGTTGTAAAGTACTCTATCGTGTTACACGGCAATAAAACAAGAATAAGTATTAAGCAGTAGTACGACGCGATTTTATGGACTTTAAACATTGAAATTGTGTGTCGATAAAACATTTCCCTGTCAGAGCCGGAAACACATTTATTATTTCAGTGTCTTTTATTGTATTTCACTAGTCGCTCCCTCAAAAATGTAATGAAAAAACAACCATAAACGCTTTCTACATAAATACATAAAGAGGTAATCATAATACGTTAGTAGAAATGTTTATTAATAACTAAGGATGTTATGTAAAAAAAAAAAAAGATAAAGTTCATATTGAATGGAGGATGAATCATTAAAAAGCTTATCTCTTCCTTGCGTGTTATAAATATTTAATTTAATTAGATACTTTGTTCGTATGCAAGAATAAATGATTTTTTCACACCTTTTTCCAAATGATATTTCAATGAGGGGATTTATCTGACAATCGTATTTTTTACACTTTGCCTCCTGGTTGATAAAAATAGTCGATAGTAGTTGTAATTTTTGTATATTAAAATTTTGTCACATTCTAGCTATATTATGCTTTACCTTGCACTTACTCTATTTATTTTATATTCAGTGCTAACGGTTTTATACCTATCTTTATTGAAGTAATTTCTGTAACAATCTGTACTTATTTTCAATATCACATTTGTTAAGTATCAGTGTAATTTTAAAGCAATAAAAAAATTCCTGCCTGCAGCAGTGCATTTCCCAAAAATGACTATTCGTTAAAAGCCTTGCCACAAAGATGATTGAGGATCCCACTAAATCAAGACATAAACGGTCTATAAATTGGCAAAAACCGCTTTTTGTCTTAAAAAAAAGAATCACGATTAATGGCAGCTAATTTATAAATCGAATCGTACCAGGAATGAACGATAGACCTGAAGGAGGCAATGACCGAAATGTCCCCACTAATTTACATCCCAAGAACGTTATCCCGTCAATCTGATTTGCGGCGGAAACTACATGAGGCCGATTCGCCCAAAGAACGGCGGTACAATAAATAATAACGGCAATAATTCTACGGCGGTAAATTTTAGAGGATTTATTGCTTCCTATTTGACGTCGGCGCGGTTACACTCAATGAACACGGTGCACGGATCACATTCCGCGGATGTCCTCTTCACTGGTGAAAGACGCTAGGCGAACGCCCTTTTCATTGTGATCTGTTTAGTTATTCAGAGGTTTAATTGTATGCCTTCTTCTTAATAGTTTCCACTGATCCAGTCCTGAATTCCAAATTTGCCTTTTACTTGTAACAAATCGTTTGTTTTCAACAACTGTAATAATCTAATAAATCAAACCGTTTATTGAAGTCTAAATTGCTTTTACCTCTAGACTGTTCGTCCCGAATCTTTTCAAATAGGAACGTGCCAGGTTAAAAACGGATTTAGAAACTAAGATTTACACTTTTTTTTATTCTTTCCGAAATGGTTTTATATCGGATTTTGTAGTGGAGCTTGGTGTGGTATCGTGGGATCATCTGTTATCAGTCTTTGCCATTGCACATTTTCCCTTCAATCACTTGGTGATTAGATGGTAAAGGACGACAAAAGTTTTAAGTTTCCACTGCTTAATGGAAGCTAATTGGAAACAGAAGCTAAATGGACCACGCCATTGTCTTCGCTCCTAGGAACCTTACGTTTATACGAATCGTATAATTATGTTCGTTTCACACGATCACAGCACTAGCACTAATGCCAGCACTGCACCCGGAGGACACATGCCATAAGAAACCAGCCAGTACTGGCACACAGTGTGAGCGTTTGGAATGGGGAACGGATCAGTTTGTCGACAAAAGAAATATTGAGATTATAAGTTTAGTGGCGTAGTAAAGAGTGTCGACGATACGTCTGACGAATTCTGATTGGAAGGATTGGATGCTCTGGATGTTGGATGGCCAGAACACCACCGGCAACAGTGCCACTCCGTATGTCCAAATTGGTCGCAGTAAATTCTTGTATAAAGTTAATATAGAGTTGATGGTCAAGATGGATTTCGGTCCTAGAAGTCTTAGCAGTGGTTCAAGTCTTATGTTAAGTTGTTGTCTTTTAAGTCCTGTATGGGGATTCCATGTCAGTTTGCTGTCTTGGTATAGTCCTAAGTATTTGACTTGAATGGAATTTGGTATCTCTTTGTTGCTGAGATGATGTACACTTTAGGGCAAGATATTTTTTTTCAATGTGAAATTATTGTATACTGAATACATTTTTCTTTATTCCGTCTTGTCATGTTTTATACCATCTTCTGTAAGCTCAAGTGTTCTTGGATGTTGGAGGTAGCTTGGATAAGATTTGAGTTGGAGGACAAAATTGCGGTATCATGCGCATAGGTGGTAATGATGGTATTAGGTGGTGTATAGGTAGGTCAGCACACTAATGATATTGGTAGGAACATAAAGCTCCCTTCTGGAATTATGGGGATCTCAAAATCATCGTCGATTAAGTTCTTAGGATAAGAATGAAAAGGCGCAGTAGGGTTAAGATGGATCGAAAGGTTGGTGTGGGTTTGGAATCGGAACTGATCGCTGGTGGTGACGACGGTATTAGAGCATGTAGTTAGGTCAGCACTATAATTGATATAAAGGATGGGACCAAGAATGTTCCCTTGAGAGAGAGCCGGCTTGTATTTGTATGGCTTTCGAGAAGTTGTTGCACCACCTACTCAGAAACAGCGGTTAGGTCGCATTTCAGGATACGATAATAAATAATGGGTAGTAAGCATTTCAGTTTATAAAGCCTGGGCTACATCTGGGAACGCTTCCAAGTTACTCCTTATTCTCTCGAGCAGAGAAAATAATGTCAACAACTCAGAAACCATGTTGGAGCATTGCAAAATAAAGACGAAAGCTGAATTGGTGAGAACGAATATTTTATGGTATCTATGATGGGTTTAAGCGCTTGAAAAGAGTGTTTCAAGGATTTTGGACATCGAAGGAAGAAGGCTGATGGTCTGTAAGAGCACAAGTGGTTGGGAGGTTTTTCAGCTTTAGGAATAAGAATAACGACTGCCGTAAAAGAGGAAAGTGGTAGGATTGCATTTTATAAAATGGTTAAGAAAAGTATGGCCTTTTGTGCGAGGTTTCGAAGTATGGTGGAGCTAATTAGATACCTAGGGGGTTTGTGAATGTGGTACTTTAGGATGAAAAGATGAAAAGGGTTAGGAGGGTGAAGAACTGTACAAAGTATTATTTAGAGATCGTGAGATGCGGTCTGGTGTGATGTAGGTTTAGAAAAACATTTTCTTTATCGAGCCAACGTTTCGATCTTTATTGAGATCATCTTCAGGGCCTGAGATTAATAAACATTGTTTCAATTATACAAAGACGTGTAAGAGTGAAAATGAATTTATACAATAATGTACGCAATATAGAAATTTTAGTTTTAATCAAAGTATTTGCACTCACTCAAAGTGTGTGTTTTCTGTGTAGATGTGCCATTGTTGTGTGTCGTGTTGAGAGTGTTAGTGAGATAAAACACCACACAATTGTACTAAGGTTATGCCATTACCTGTTGTTCTGAATGGCTTCATTTATGTCATGATGAGGAGTAAAGTTGGATTACAATAATAATGTCAATTATCAGTGTTGAGTCTGTGGACTCCGCTGAAGGTGGCAAAAATAGCCGAAATTGTTGTGTAATTATTATTTTTGTTCACATGATCTTATATTTTGTATCCTCTCACCTGGGGAACGTGTCATGTAATGGATCTTGAATTTGATTCGTCTGGGTATTTACTTTTAAATCTCTATAGTATAGATTTTTAAAATAACAAACAGGACAAAATAGTAGCAACCTTGCTGAAGTACTAAAAATAATAATCTCGAAATAAAATCCAAACATTTCGTAAACCAAAGATCATAATTTTCTAGATTCACTTCACTGGTTCCGACTACAAAACAAGAAACTGGCTTTTTTTTTAAATCTGTCCAAGATGAATATAATGATGACATACTTGCATACTAAATGGAAAGAAACAGTTTAAAGTCTTTTTAAACCTTGTCCGTCCACCCATTGCTTGAAGAGAAAGGGACCGCGGAAGGGCGGTTCAAACGAATCGCCTCAAACTCTGGCCGTCCGTTTCAAAAGGACGAGGTGTTTCATAACTTCAACCTTGCTCAAGTTACGGCCCTGTTAACCGGCCAACAGGCTAATGAAAGCACAAACGTTTTCGGGCTTTGTTTATGGCTTGAAATCTCGAATTCAGCCCGTCTTCCGGCTCGCGTTACGCCCGTTCGTCAATTCCAGGGGCTTTGAACTGTTCTCTGAGGTCTTACCCCATAAGAAATCCGACACTGTTGTCGATGAGCTTTGAACTATTCCAAGATTCCATTACTATTCATCCGCCTCCTCTTTGTATTCTAACAACTTTGCGTCTCCGAGACCAACCCCGGGCAGTCCGATTGGTGACGGCCGTTTCGGCTTTATTGCTCTCCTAAATCTTCCACGATCATCCATTAGGTATTTTGATGAAAAATTAAGCTACAAGGAAGCGGTCATTGATACAATCTAACACATGTTCTGATGTTTTTTTTCCGTCCCTTTTTTATACTTTATTATTCATTCTTAGAAAACCTGCATATATTTTCTTGTCTTTTCTCTGTGCGAGAAGTTCTATAAGAGAAACGTGTTTAAGTTTTTTTTTAGTTTTTTTACGAGGGTTCGCAACAGCAGAGGTCATATAAACCCTCAGGGTGCCGGTGTTTTTGAAAAAAAAGCCCATTTGTAAGTATGCCGGGTTCGAATGCAGGGCCGCTGGATTCGAACCCGGGACCTTTACCTTACAGCGATGAGCGCCGTGTCAACGCCTAAACCGTTGCGGCCACCAACCCCCTTATGTTTAAGTTAACGTTCTAAAATAAAACATATTAAAACATGATATATCAAAAAAATATTAAATCGTGAGATATTTAGGTAGACATATTGTTGCTTTGATGAGGTCTACGGATCGATGAGCCCATAGTTTTGTCGTTTATGATCATCTTTCCTACTATTTTGATCACACAGAGTCATCATGTACTGATAGACACCTCACCCTTTCTCATTCACAAACAGTGAACAACACACATTCGACAAAATTAACAATTCAAACAACCAATCCATAACTATTTGTTTCTAAAATTTCATAAATACATCGTATGCCATATTTTATTGTTAACAATTCATTAAATTATACAGGGTGATTTGCTACTCCTACGACAAAGTTCGTCAGGTGCTTGTACACCTCAAATGCAACAAAGACGTTCGTATGAATACGAATTACGGTCCGATTCTCAACCCTTTCGCAGATATTCTACATTTTATAGTTTTTCTTCCGTAGAACTATTTACGGTTGTACGCATTACTCGTAGTTCTTGAACTATTCATTTTTGGGAAAATAAAAAAAAGCATTGAAAAGAGCGATAAATTTCCTTTAAAAAGCACCCTTCTTGAACTTTCAATTTAATTTTTGGTAAAAAAAGCAAAGACTAAATGTTTCAAAAACTGCTAAATTTAAAAATTTTCACAACTTCTTCGTTTAATAAGCTTTCAAGCGGTGTTCCCTTTTCTTTACTTACGTCTAACCAAAATAATTATGTTTTATACTAAATGGCAAAAAGGTGTGAAGAAGAGGAAGAGGGGTAACTGTAGTAATTCAACTTTTTGCCTTGGGCAAAATTTATTTCCCATCTTCAACTTAAATAAAAATGCACAAAAAGAAAGAAACATGCTATGAAACATACAAAACAGTGACAGTAAACAGAGCAAACTACCAAAGTAGAAAAAATATCTACACGAAATACAGTCCAAAGAAAACAAAAAAAAACAATACAGAAGTTACAACTTTAAACTAAAAATAATGAACAAAGAAGAAAGAATGTCGTAATTTAGTTGTTCACTATGTTTATTGTCTCTTTTTTTATTTATTTTGTTTGACTTTAACGTTGAATTTTATTTTCTAACGCCTGGTTCAGCAGGTATTGAAATTGATTAAATATCCCAAAATTCATTAAACGGTACTTACAGTTTTAGAGGTCATACTGATTGCCGCTACTTAAAACGATTAACTAATTTTAGTCAAGAGCAATAAGGAACAACAATACAACAATAACGTACAGGATGGGCTATAGTCAGTCAACAAATGCTTCCGCGAATTTTTAAAAAAAATTTTTTTTTTCATTTGTACACATGTATTATTTATATAAATGCGAAATCAGTTTTACTATTAAAAATCCGTTAAATCGTTTAACTCACAAATTTTTGAGTTTAATTGTCAGTTCTTTGTATTCTTCGGAAAATGGTTGAACGTTCAACGACGAGCTGGGTCAAACATCAAAAGCTTCTTTTTCTTTTCTTTTAGAACGACATGAATTCTCAAATCTGCTCTTTTTTTATACTTAACAATAAATTTTGTATGTTACGATCTGTCATCACGTGACACGTAGCTTGAAAAAATAAGTCGGCTTTACTTAGTGATTATTCGTCATAAAACATTGTATTTATTGCTTTGCAATGAAAGACTTACCGTGGAGGATGGTGAAGGCTATGGTAAATGTACATGTATATTGCAGTAAAAAATCAAAAACAACCTGTTGTTTGTAAGAGGATTTTATTATCTGAGCAAAAAAATGTTTTTGCTCTTGTAAAGCATAAGAAAAATCTTGCTAGTCGGTCTGAAAATATTTTCCATTTTCTTTCTCTAATTGTGATGAGAACCCGAGTCATAGGTGTTTACCTGTCTCACGGTTAATGCCTGCATGTGAGATCCCCCTTCATTAGAATGAGAGCCCGTACACTAACCCTATTCAAAAGCAAAAATTTGTCCAGTCATGATTCTGTTATGCCTTTAAAACGGTTTTTTTCTTTGTTACAAGAGTTCGCAACAGCAGAGGTCATATAAACTCTCAGGGTGCCGGTGTTTTTGAAAAAAAGCCCATTTATAACAATGTCGGGTTCGAATGAAGGGCCGCTGGCTCGTACCTTTACCTTACAGTGATAAACGCCGTATCAACTCCTGGATGGAGTTAAATTTGACCAATACATGCAAGAGAGTTTAACAAAAACAATACCCAGTAATATGGGGATAAAAAGAGGAATTGCAATTTTCAGTCGTATTATTTTATACCTTTTAACTCTCTAGGATTAAATTTCGGCAATATCGCATCGTTACAATTCTACATTAGTCCATGGAAATTTTATTTTGGGATGCAATTCAGCTTAAAATATAAGTGTAGTGGGTACATACACTTCTATGTTCGCTAAAGTGACAGTTTAGTCGTGTGTTTATCTGCTTTTGAAACTTTAAATGTCCTATGGTCGACGATACAGAATATGGAACAGCTGCTGACAAATGTTCAACAACTAGCAGAAATAACAAGGGTTGACAATATAAGAAAATGCCAATGGTTTTGTTCAAGAAACCGTCACGTTACAAAAATAACAGAGAGGGTCTGAATAAATATAGTTTTATTTAACAAATCTCGCAAATTTTGGTCGCGAACTACTCCTTTTACAATTAACGAGTGAGTTAGAGGGAGTGAGAGAGAGGTAGAAAGAGGGAGAGAGTGAGTGAGGGGAAAAAGAGAGAGAAAGAGTAAGAGAGCGAGCGAGAATGAGTAAGTAAGAGGGTGTGAAGTAGTGAGTGAGTACGAGCGTGAAAAGGACGGAGTGATAGGGAGTGAGTGAGAGATTGAAAGATAGCGTGAGATGTATGCCAACATAATGTTTATGGTGGTTTGGTGTATGGCCATTCACGTTTGATGGAAGTCAGTTTGTTTCAATGGATTGCAGACGGTCTTTCGGCTCGGAATGTCAGGGATTGACAAAACATGAGATAATCCGTTATAAATTGCCTCAGAAGTGAAGACGAAAATTTAATCCAGCACTGATTCGTACTGTTGGGAAAGCTGACATGTTTTGCAGGACTTCAACCGACTTCCGGCTGATTAAATTTTGCTCGGTTTAAAGAATTGATGTTCGCATAAATCTAGACTTCTATTCATGAGTCCACAAGGGCCAGGTTTGAATTTATGGGCAGGCCTATTTTAACTCTAGGGTATCCATTTGGACGACAGATGTCGCCAAATCACTGAAGCAATTAAAACCCACCCTTTTAAAAGTATTTCCGGTCTTAGTATCAACAGGACTTTTTTTAAAGCATGTCTGTATTGAAAATTTGCCAATATGACGTGTTCGAATTTATTTCTCCTAATATTTAATTATCCTTTTTAAAAGAATTGGTCTTCTTCCTTAGGCGAAATTCTATCAAAATTCACACCTACATCTTATTAATTAATTTTCGTGTTTATCCGAAAAACGGTTTTAATCAATTAGGTCTGGGACGTCGGTGGCCGCAACTGTTGCGTTGACACGTCGCTCATCACTGTAAGGTAAAGGTCCCGGGTTCGAATCCAACGGCCCTGCATTCGAACCCGACATACTTACAAATGGGCTTTTCTCTTCAAAAACACCGGCACGACAAGAGTTAATAAGACCTCTACTGTTGCGAACCCTCGTAAAAAAGAAAAATTACAAAAAAAACCAAGTAGGTCATGCTGCTCGGGAGTATTTCTCGTTCTCGTTTCCATCGAGTTTGGCACCTGGGTTTGCTCTGGAAACTCAAGGGCATCTTACCCTCCACATACTTCGTCATCTTTAAATCCTGCCTGGCAGACAGGTACTTTAGAGTATAGGTCGGATCCTCATACCCTCCATAGTACAGGGTGGAGGCGGGAGTCCCTCAGGTTTGCGTCCTTGGTCTGCTACTGCACACAGTATATACTGTTCAAACTTCTTTTCATCTCTTCAACTATCCTAACATACGCTGATGTCACAGCCATTGTAGTCTCTAATTCCGACCCAATCATAGCTCACCGAACCCTCCAGGCACACATATATTCCATTGAACAATGATTCTAAAACTGGCGAATCAAACTAAACATCACAAAGTCCCAAAACACAACTTTCACCCTCCGTCGCATCACTCTACCTTCAATCTATTATAACCTCATCCCCCACAATGCGTCATCCGCTACCTAGGGCTGTGTCTAGCACACGACTCATCTGGAACCCCATTCACGACTTAAAAGATAAAACTGAACCGACGATACAGAGTACTTAACAATAGATCTAAACTCTCCCTCGACAACAAAATACTCTTATATAACTTAATACAACACGAAATTAAAGGGTTCAACCAAACCTTCCTCCTCGGAATCCAGACACTACAATCAGACTCGTCAGATCCATCGTCCACGCCCCGTTCTATGTTTCCAACGCACCATCCATAAAGACCTAAATGTTTCCTTTTTAAATTAAGTTGCAAAATACAGCTACAAAAAATTCCACACTAATCTCCAACCTCACTTTAATCTCCACGTACAACAACTTTCCTCTCGAGATCCTTTCGATGTCTTCCCAATAATCCTACACGTCCAAAAAAAATAGAGGCCCCGAGACCTGATCTCAGAGAGTGCGAGTGATTAAGTAATGATTTCTGCTTTAGGAGTGGTATCACCGGATAGCTTCACCACTCGATGTCTTTTTTTGTATTATCTCTCTGTGTATATTAGCAATGTAACTTATTGTGATTCGCGCGGATTGTGACTCAATTATTCAATTTAAAAAAATAAATAATAACCTAAGCTAACCCATCCCATGTGTATTCTCCGGTAACTCAAAATCTATTATGCAAAATGGTCATCCAAAATCAATAGTGTATTCTAAAAATATTAGAAATACACCCTCTACCAATTATTGAAAATTTGTGCGATTGAAGCAATTGTGTTTCATCATGATGGTGACCACAAGGAACAACAAATGTTTAAAAGTTTTTGAAGATTTCCGACTGAAGTTTTGTTGACAAGAATAAGGATGCGGCAACAAATACCACCTTCCTATTGTCAAAACGTTAGTAATTTATTGTTTTCCTAGCAGAACGCACCAGAGAACAAGATACGCAGGCTAATTAAATTTGTAATATTCGATTATCCTGGTACTGTCTTTTCTCGCTCATTTTGTCAGATGTGTTTCAAGATTTCGCCATTTATGGTGGTTGGTCTGGGTCTTATTCTGAAAGGACATGTCTCCCCTTAAATATTTAGAAATGGACATACAATGTGCCTTTATTTTAGAGGACTCGCAGTTTTGTTTTAAAAAGTTTTTTGCGATTCTTAAAGAATCATTTTGTAACAAAAATTTTCAGTTAATGTAGGTCTTTCACTCGCGCAGATTACGCTCCAGGTCAAGCCTCCGGGCGCTTAGGTCCTGTGCCCCTGGAACCATACATAATAGGAAGGCACCTTCTTTTTCTTTTTGAAAACTCTTTTCGTGCTACCCATAATATTTTCGCGAGAATAAACACCGAAAAAAACACAAAAAACACGCTTTATCTCAAAAAACAAATCCCGAAAACTACTCATCCAAACAACACAAATGAAAAATTTAAGTTTTTGACCTATATAAACATTCCTCGGGAACCACTCATCCGATTTCGTTCACATTTTGGCACGACACTGTATCAATATAGATTATTCAACCCTGTAAAAAGTTTTTTCGTAACTTAAATAGTTTTTCAAAATACTCTGGGGAAACAATCATACCTTTTCTTATATTCTTCTCCTATCTACTTTCTCTGTCATATTTATTTTCTCACGTGTTCTTTGTATTTAAAAATTTCATCTAGAACGTTTTATTAGTTTCTGAGAAAAATTCCTTGAATTTGAAAAAGTCCTTTGGAGGTGGCTAATAAGTTTACAACACATTTTTACCTACTTGATAAAAATTCACGAAACCTTCATATAATTCGTTAAAATTTCAAAAATTCGATGCAACAGTTTATGAGTAATGATGAAATACGTAGTTAAAACACTGAAGGCAGGAGATTTACCAAAGTCGACCTGCGGGTCCCCCTTCACTTTAGATATGCTCCTTACTGATTTTTTTTTACTATAATTGATAATTCAATTCCAGAGATTTGTTAACTTAAACAATAAAAAAGGCAAATAATCGCCTATCACAATTTCAATTTTTTGATTGTCATCTCAGCGCAGAATCGTATTTGGGCTAGATAAAAGACACTACTAAGTGGGTAGTCGGAGACAGCGAGGAATTAGCAATTTGCAGCTAATTCTTGGATTATCTGCGGAGGTGTTTTCTTCCTGCAATTGCTTAAGAAGAACGAAATGAGCAACCGCCGCCAAAGAGGTTTTAATAATCCGTCCGGACATATTTCTCGAAAAATTCGGTTAATCTGCTAAGATGTGTCATCTTCCTGTCATATGATTGTTGTGTCATTCCAATTGTGATTCCACCGAATACGACTTGGAACCCTCGTCATTTTTCTGGCCGAATCGAGAAACGAAGTTCAACCGGAGAGGAGAAAACATGATCTCGTCGTAAAAATACAGCGATTGGAAAGGAAAAACAAAACCACTATAGTACAAAACATCCTTGTAATCAATATCTGAATTTCCTCCTGTGGCTATCTTGATTTAGAAATTTAGACCAGTGTGAAATTCTCTTTTTGGCTATCTACTGGTTCACTTCAGCATACTTTCCCGTGTGCTTAATTGTGGTTCTGGTCTGATGGGCGTGACTTACCACCTCTCTAGTTAATTTTTTATTGCCAGAATGTAGCAGAAATGTGTTGATTTTTTATTTTCTCGTTAATTTTTGGGTAGTTTAAAACGCTCACTGTCCACTGCAATTGAATAATTTCAATTGCCGATTGTGATCTGCTCTTAGTACATACTCCATACCGTGGAATGAACTCATCTTTAGGAATTTAATCACTTTCCTAAGTTGCATTTGTAATATATTTCGTTATTGTTGTTGAATTTACAACTGTTCCGATGCCTCTGTCTTCTTGGCAAAATCAGCAAGTATTTTTTTATTATGCACGTGGTCAGTGTAGGATCCTTCAATTTCATCCTACATAACGAAAGATAGACTTTTGTCTTTTTGTTCGAAATTATAAACTTATGTTCTACCGATACTCGGTTACTTATTATGGGTCAGATACTCGCGGTGATCAAGATGATTTCACCGACTCGCAGACCAAAACGGAGCAACAACTTTAACACAGCCAGACAGGCTACTTTACTTGAAAGGTATGAAACCTTACTATCCACTCAGATCCCCAAATCACATTTATACTCGAAACTGGAAAAAGTAGACGCCTCCAACCTCGAACTTCATCTCAACCTTCTAGTCCAACACCTTTCAACCCGAACTCTCCCAGGCAATCCTCTAAGACTCCTAAATGCACCGTTGGCATCGCGATTTCCTCCCTAGTGAGAAAAATGTACAGTGCTGTGATAAGAATTAATTCAATGGTTTACCTCTCCACTATAATACTGTTATAATTGAAAATCTATGAAGACAACAAAATTAGTTGGATCTGAAGGTAATTAAAGAATGACAACAGGAAAGAAATAAAGAGAAGAAGAAATGTAAATTTCGAATCTTGGTTATAATTAAGTCGGCTCTGGCCATTAAGGCGGCTTTGCACCAGCTGGACAGCAGTTTTTTTCAGTTATAGTAAGGTTGTATAAAATTACTATCTCATAAATATTGTACTGTTAAATGAATAAAAGTTTTGCCTATACGTTTAAATGATTAATTATAATTGTTTGTTTGTATTAATTATATTGGTTTGTGTTTTATTACTTTTATTACGGAATAATAATAAACCCCGTATAATACGTTTCAATGGTACTTTCTTCATTAAATCAAGTCCAAACCATCCGTAATGCAATTAGCAGATTTTGAAATTAACTTTCGCAGGACCAGAATATTTAACATTTTATTACGGGCTTCCTGAAGCTAATTTCGCCATTCTAATTAAACATAACACATTCTAATATTTTTCAATGTTCTAACAAATTTATTGAAAGAGCTGTGAGCAGTTGCTTTGTTAACGCATTTTTGGTCATTTTTACACCCAAAATGATTTTTTTCTTGGCTCCTGTGGCATATTGGACGGAAACCCTCGGATCTGCATTCAAAGACACCTTGACTGGTTATACAGATTAAACATTAACTATCGAGCCAAAAGGCTAGACTGTACTAGAAAGGCATTCATATACCATTTTTTTTATTCTCCAAAAAAATAGTTTTAAATGTGTGGTGTTTAGTGACCGTTAGTTAATGATTATTTGGAGAACGTGAGATGCGGTCTGGTGTGACGTAGGTTTGGAAAAACATTTTCTTTATCGTGCCAACGTTTCGATCCTTATCGAGATCATCTACATGGTCTGGGATTTATAAACATTGTATTTCGTGGTCCTCTTGACCAATTAATATATTACAATTAATTAAGGTTTTTAGTTGAGATAAAAAAATTCAATGGCACGAGCGGGATTCGAACCCACGATCTTCGCCTTGATACGCCGCTGCTCTACCACTTGAGCTATCGTGACCTCGATCCACTCGGACACTAACTTCCCATCTCAACCCCACGGATCGAGGTCACGATAGCTCAATTGGTAGAGCAGCGGCGTATCAAGGCGAAGATCGTGGGTTCGAATCCCGCTCGTGCCATTGACTTTTTTTATCTCAACTAAAAACCTTAATTAATTGTAATTGTTTAAATTGTACAAATAAATGTAGATGTGAAAAAATGAATTTATATAAGCTAGAAATTTTAGACTCAATCAAAGTATTTGTACTCAGTCAAAGTGTTTGTTTTCTGTTAAATGTGTCATTATTGTGTGTTGTGTTAAGAGTGACACAATAATGACACATCTACACAGAAAATAAACACTTTGAGTAAAAATACTTTGATTGAGTCTAAAATTTCTAGCATTGTATAAATTCATTTTTTTACATCCTAAATGTATTTGTATAATTTAAACAATGTTTATAAATCCCAGACCCTGAAGATGATCTCAATAAAGATCGAAACGTTGGCACGATAAAGAAAATGTTTTTCTAAACCTACGTCACACCAGGCCGCATTTCGACTCGTATTGTGTTTGTCACAATAGTCAAAATATTACAGCATTCAAACCTACCTAGCAGTTTAATTGAATGTAAAAAAATATATATTCATCTTCTTGTCTGTTTCTGTGGCAATTCTGTGACGTCTTACTTGGGAACCCAACCCGTAACATATTAAGTGATTCCTTTTTGTCGCTTTCTAGGGAATGTGACGAGATGTCATCGGGTCATAGAAATCACCCGTCTTGATAATAAATCGGGGTATTAAAAGGGAGATAAGCCGAGCTCAAACACACAAGCAGAGACGACCATAAATTAGAGCACGTTCGGGTCAGGAACGCCTTTGAGAAGAAAGGACCGGCGACCAAAAACTTCGCCCAGGAAATTCATTCCAAGCATTCCGTTTCACGCCGTCTCTATTTGCCCTCTCGATAATTTGAAAACAAAATATAATTTATCAAGTGTGATTAAAAAATTATTGACCTTGTGTGGATGCTAAAAGTGGATTGCTATGTTCTGAAAAAATGGAGAGCTTTAACGCATACGACATTCAATTGTTTTCGGTTTGTAGCAAACAACAACTGGAGCATACGTTATAGCTTGAAGCCAACGGTTTTATGGCTGATAAGCGATAATAATAAATGGGAAAAACAATATTCGAATGAATGAAATGTTCCATAGCTTTCCACGTACTCAGGATGAGTAAATATATCCAGTCTTCTATGCCTGTATCAGGTGTTGTGTTTATGTTAATTTATTGGAATAAATGTAATTGCATTAATTTTGCACAATACACGCATATCGGAACAGCAAAGAGTGAATGCTGGAATACAACAGAGATGTAACCATTAAATTTGTTAAGCAATGCGAGGCTAGTACCAGTACAATCTGCTGCCAAATAGGTAATTATAGGTTGGACGATAGGTACACAGGATAGTAAAGAACACCCATCCTATGGCCAGATGTTAGCTGGGTTTTTAATCTAATATTTTCCCCTTAAAAGAGAAAATAATGTGATACAATAATAATTTAGTTATAATTTAACCAGCTGGATGCAAGAGTCACTAGATCGAAACTCCATTAAACGACTGTGTTGAATATATACATTTATAAATAAACATTTTTGTTCTGTTCTGTATAAGTTGTGACGTCGATTAGTTTGAGGACCGCGCTGGCGGAGTTGTTAGGGTGTCCGACTCATTTTTGCCACACTAGCGGTCTTGGGTTCGAATCCCAGCCTTTTTTAATTGTAAATAGTATGAACAATGTATTGCAAAGTGGTTTGACCCGTCCGCGAAGCACAACGAGTAGTTGGACGTTAAGCCCTCCTCTAAGACAGGAATTACTTTACTTTTTTAGTTAATTTTAACTCTTCAAAGAATGCACCAATTCGAATAGCAAAGTTCTGTCATTTTTGGTGTGCTGTGTGAGTAGTTGATTTCTTTAATAGGGCAGCTAAATCTAGCAAAATTAGCACATAGAATAAGTGCAGACACGGTCCCAAAACGCTGCTCTGCGATACTCCACCTCTAATGTCGTAAAACCTTCACTTATGTATATTCACTTGGATTTTCTCATATGTCATAGGTATGATGTTCATTGAACACCTCTGCATACATCTTTTGAAAAATTTGTCGGTATTGAGTTAGTAAGTCTAATCTAACATATATTTATGCATTCTTATTGTTAGAGAAAGTTAAAAAAAGTCAATTTCAAAAGCTTTTTTCTACTTTTAAAACCAGAAACACGTGTGACTTTTTTTTGAGCAACCACAAGAAAAAATATCGTCCTTAAAGAGCGAGGACCTCACTTCGTATAAGAAAAAAGTTAATTAAGTCAATTGGGCTTTAAATGCACGACCAGCATAGTCGCCTGGAGCGTAAACCCACTCACCGCCCTACCCTTCACATGTAATGTGAAGGGTGGGCCTGTGTGCTTGGAACCTAAGAATAGGCTTTTCTTCGATATGGGATTTCCGCTCAACTAGGGTAGATTAAGCTCGGTTTGGAAAAAAAAAATGTTTCCATACTGCCTTCGACGTTTCTCTCTTCTGTATATTACGGTGTGAACCTGATTAACATCTTGGCATACATCTGAGCCCTAATCGCCGGCAAATCCGTCCAAAAGCTCATCTACACTCAAAATGGCAAAATTACTACAGCGAGAATAGAACAAAGACGAATTGTACTTAGTTAACTTCACACTGAGTTGTCCGTATGAAACCATGTGAAAGGCATGTCAAAGGACTTCGTTTCATCCCAATTAGCTCCTGCTTGTTTTTTAATTGTTTTCAACGAAATGATACGCCCATTTCAGCTTTCATCCAATTAAAGAATAGACTTCGAAAGATTCGAGACGCTCTGTTGACCGTAACACTGTACTACTAACGTACATTCTGTATCAGGGCTTTCCAAACATTTTAGCCAGCGGACCTTTTCACAGAACAAAGTCCATGACGGATCCCTCTCATTCAATTATTTAAAATTAGATACTTATAGTATGTAGTAAATTAAATTAGCCAGTCCATTCCTAATTAGAAGACATTAATGTGAAAACAAACATTAGATTGACATACTTAACTTTATAAAACACGTAACACGAAAATCAAATTGGACACGGAACGGAATCAAAAGTTATGTAAAACTCGATTCAATTTAAAAAGTATTAATTTGAACATTAATGAATTAATGGGAAGAGTGCAGTTGTTTTAGCCTGCAGAATTAGGCAGACACAATAGTTGGGTTCAATTTTGATAGCTGGAGACGGATGTATTACATTATATCTCGAACTATTGGGAAGTAGTGCTCAAAGGACATCTCCCAACTTCGAAGGTGCTCACTTATTTTATCAATCAACGTGCAATTCGCAGCTCCAGTGTGTTTTCTTTAAAAACAATCATTTAACACAGGAAAATACTCCATCTCTTCCTTCTCAACAGATTCAACCCAAAACTGGATTTTACTTTTGAAGGCGTGAACTTTGTCATTAGCATCGAAAGTACTTGATACTGTTCCCTTCCAAAGAAAGACTCATCTCATTCAGTTTCATGAAAAAATCTGATAGATATATTGCCATTTCTCATCATTGAAACCGTTGGCCAATTTGAAAAATGTAGTCCATCAACAGAGATAAGATTTCAGTCTAGAGTATGAAGTAATGTTGAAATTGAAAACTGTTTGAACAGCCATTCATGGTCTTGCAGCATTGTACCTTGAGTGTTGGGTAGTGCTGCTTAAGAGAACATCTCCCAACTTCGAAGGTGCTGTCTTATTTTATCAATCAGCGTTCAGTTCGCAGCTCCAGTTTGTTTTCTTAAAAAAAAAATCATTTAACACAGGAAAATACTCTTCTTTCTCAACAGATTCAACCCAAAACTGGATTTTACTTTTGAAGGCGTGAACTTTGTCATTAGCATCGAAAGTACTTGATACTTTTCCCTTCCAAAGAAAGACTCATCTCATTCAGTTTCATGAAAAAATCTGATAGATATATTGCCATTTCTCATCACTGAAACCGTTGCCCAATTTGAAATTGTGGTCCATCAACAGAGATAAGATTTCAGTCTAGAGTATGAAGTAATGTCCATCAAACATTCGTATCACTAGAAGATAGACTGGTTGGCTTTGTCAAAATTGAAAACTATTTGAACAGCCATTCATGGTCATGCATCATTGCACCTTGAGCTGTCCGGAAGTAGTGCTCAAAAAGCATTTCCAAACTACGAAGATGTTGACATATTGCAGAATCAACGTGTTCGTGCTCCAGTTTGTTTTCTTTTAATAAATCAGTTAATAGAGGAAAACATTCCACTTCTCTCTTCTCAACAAACCCAAAACTGATTTTTCTTTTGACGGCACGAACTTTGTATTAGTATGTAGAAAGAGACCTTCATTTTCGTCAAAGTATCTGATACATGTGACAGTATTTATTGCCAATTCTCATCATTGAGAACGTTGGCCAATTTTACATTGTGTATCCATCAACAGAGATAAGACTTCAGAACTTTCTACCTATAATCGTGAAAGTGCTTTCCCAACAGATCACCTCACTTCTGTTTGGAGAAGCAGGGAATGATGAAGACATCCCATACGTCACACTATTGTGTAAAGTCTTGATTTCAATGGCCGCGCCTTGATATAATTAATAATTTAAATAGACTTATCCTAAATGAGGCTGGCATTTATTTCATCAAGGTTTTCATAGCTAAAGCTTGTCTGTGGAAAACACAATACCTGGTGCAGCAATCCTTCGATTTACCTTTTATTTTGATCATTCGGCCAGTCATTGGTTTTGCACCATCTATGGACACGTCAATGCAATTAGACCATGAAATTTCGTTAGTTGTAAAAAATCGTATAACAACTGGTATACTTCAGTACTTGTTGCATTTGCAGGAAGTAGTTTGCCCAAGAGAAGATCCTCCTCCGAGTATTCGTAATGGTCAAAATTCAATAAAATAGCCCAACCCGCGACGTCAGTTGATTCGTCGATTTGGAGAGAAAATGAATTATGATGGATGCAAGAAACCAGCGATTCTTTCACATCATTTAATAAACCAAGTATCCATCTGTTGACAGCATTGTTTGATAATGGCACCGAACATATAAGTTTTACTGCTTTTTTGACAAGCATGCAAGATACATTAACGTTAACACACGGCTATATGATGGTTTCAGCGAGTTGAACAGACTGTGCCTCTCGATAGCTTATCAAGTAAGACTCTTTTAGTGAGCTTTCATTAACAGTTTTTACATGAGTTGTAATAAAGGTTTGAGAAACAACCAGTTCAGTGCGCTTCCTCAGGAAAAAGTCAGCCTGTTTCTCCCGGAGTTTTGGGTGTGTACCCTCAAAATGGCTATGCAATTTAACTGGAACCATTAGAACTGTTTGGAAGGATTTTCGCGCAAATCGTACACCGAGCTTTGCCCTCGTCAACCTGTGTATATCCCAAATCTAAATAGCTGTCGTAGTACACACCAACACTGGCAATTCGGCCTGCCCCTATTCAGAGACATTAGAATTTGAGCAGGCTGGATCCTGCTGAGGTGCTTTTGTATAATACCGATGAATTTAATAACAGTTCTACATCATACAGGACAAGGGCGGATCCAGGCTGGTCATCAGGGCGGGGGAAGTCGATTTTTTTGCACAGGGGACCTAAAAACTTGCAAATTGAAAGAAAACTACACATCGTTTTTCGTCCGAACGCAATACTTTCTCCTCATTCAAAGAAAAAACTGAAAAAAAATCACTTAATTTAAATGTTTGAATAGTTTAATTTCAAAAAGGCATATAATTTTCATAAGTTTCCAAAACGTTTTTCCGTCAGAGTCTGCAATGTAAATGTTTTTAGTCACAAACATTAACGAAAATACAAAATTTATCGCCAACTTAGGGGTTATCACATCAAGAGATCGAATAAGAAGATTAGAGGCAGAAATCAGAAAAGCACCAGAAGGACATGTCTAATCACGAAAAAAATCATGGTCTGCAATGTAAATTTTTATCATAAAACATAAACGAGCAAAAAAAACTCTCACGGCAGTAAGTAGTGAGAGGTAGACTTCTTTCCTTTGCGGAACCAATCCAGCGGTGCTAAAAATTTGCTACTTTAAAAATTATAGAATAATTTGGAAACCATGGGTATATATTATTATTTATTTTATACAAAACGTATTGCTATTGCATCATAAACGTATTGCAATAGGATAAAAAAATTAGTCAAATATTTTTGTTTATTATTAACAGCTGGCGTTAAATTAAATTAGATTCGGGCCATTTTTTCCTAGACCACTGAAAATAAGGCAAATAAAAGAATGGTTTACTAGTTAACTACCTAATTTGAAATTTTATTTAAGCTATTTAATTAATTATTTTCCCGTGTAATTTGAGTATTACGTTTTGGTAACAATGTGAGATTTACGGAAAATGACGTATGATGGCAATACCATATTTTTTTTAATAATATCCACAATTTTAAGGACTTTTGCTTTTGACTGTGATTTCACTGTTAATTTAAAAGAAATCTTGGCATATTTGGTAACAAAAAATTAAGAAACGCCTACGGTTTTATATTATTATAAAACAGAAATTAATTTAAGCTTTTAAACGAATGAAACTAACGAAACGAAAGAAATTAGGTTTGAACGTACCGTATTTGAGAAAAAATCCTGATTAAAAATGGGATTTTTTCAAATTATGGTAACTTTTAAAATACTGCTTGGATTTGAGCCAAACCGGGTTGCAAGACGAATCCAGCTTAAAAACGGTACCAAAAATGCCAAAATCCAATAGTGAGGGGCGGAGCTAGGAGGGAGTGAAGTTAAACAAACTGATCTGTTTTGCGGGAGAAAACGCAAAAATGGCTAAAATTTTGATTGATTATTTTTTATTTTAATTGCCTATAACTGTGCGACCACCAGTCCGTTTGGCTGAAAAACAATCCCAACCGTCCTTATAGGATTCTTTACCACCCTGCAAAAATTCATTGGTATGCGTTCAAAAATGCAACCGCAAGAGAGCGCTAGATTTTTGAAAGAAATCTACCTAAAATTACACATCAACATACAAGTTTCTTGATATCAAATCGAGTGATCGAAGTATCGAACAGGGAGACAAAAAAGCCAAAGCGTGGCAAGTTAAGAGGAAATTGATTTAATTTGGGGAAGGTATATCAGAAGTAACAGATCAAGGTTTATATAATCCTAAGACATATTACATATAACACATAACATCTTCACTTGACTCCGGGAGGGGGGGGGGTAATTCCTCTTTTGCACCCCCCTTGGATCCGCCACTGATCCAAGAAATCATATACTTTCTATTATACCAAGTTATTATATGCCATACAAAAACAAAACAGGTAAAATTATAAATTAATGTATGGTGATTATTGACCGTTAATCGATAATATTCAGAAATCGTGAGATGCGGTCTGGTGTGATGTAGGTTTCAGAAAAACATTTTCTTTATCGTGCCAACGTTTCGATCTTTATTGAGATCATCTTCAGGGCTCAAAGTATTAAAGTCATAAAACAGCAATATCGCACTGGCACTCTCAACACGACACGCAAGAATGGCACAATTACACGAAGACAAACACTTTGAGCCCTGAAGATGATCTCAATAAAGATCGAAACGTTGGCACGATAAAGAAAATGTTTTTCTGAAACCTACATCACACCAGACCGCATCTCACGATTTCTGAATAATTATAATTTAATTTTATACGCGGTTGACACTTTAGATATTACTGACCGTTATCTCATATCAATGACATTTATATAATATTATAATTACTTTACTGGCGTTATTCCTCAATCGCTTAAATTAAAGCATGAAGAAAATGCCGGTAAAATCCAAAGTTGTTTATTCGTTTTACTGGCTCTGTACCATTGGATTATTTTTATTTCGTCACATTCTCCTTAGGAACAATTGGATAAAGGAGTACCGACCGGCAATAAGCTTTGTTGTGGTTGATGATGATTCTAGTTGATGAATCGCCTTCATTGCTTCTTGCCACTATCTCTGAAGAAATATCTCATATTGACAGCCTAACAGGGAGAGAACGTGTTAACCGCTTTTGGCTCGCTGACAACTGGGGAGTGGAAAATTAAGCCTATTTACGTGGTGTTTTCATTTTTTACCCTTAATTTCATCTTATTTAAAAGTAAGGCCAAGTAGAAACCATGTCAGTTATTGATTAATAAGATTTCTAATAATTTAAAACTCTACAGTACAGACACTTGAACAATCTGCATTCCAACGAATCTCAACTTACGTAATGCTATATATAATATTGTTGTCCTAAAACCTTAGTCAACCACAAAATATTTAGTTTCCAACATGTTTTTTTTAGTCCTTGACTTGATTAAAATGTTTTTGTTTTTTATTCTAAATTAATTACATGAAATTTAATATTATTCTGTATTATTATACGATTAAGTGTAATATTGTTTTACTGTCTATGTAGAAGACAAACAACTTTTACAACCAAACAATATTCAATTAATAATTTATTCTTTATATTCTTCTGTTTTTATTATTTTAAAATAAAAAGAAATAATAAGCTCAGATTAAATGTACAAGATATCTTGGATAGCAAGAATTTTAGGTGAACAAAAAGCGGGTGGATCTACAAGACCATATATGTCTTTGACCTATTTTTGGGATGTCAAAAACAAACATAATCTTCTTTCTCAGAATAGAACCATAAAAGAGAAGTGGATAAACTCTAAAGGTTTTAGATGTAGTAAGCTTATGTTAAAACCTCACCAAAACTAGCAAGCTCACTGCTACAGTTAGAGAGTGCTTAACTCGGAGTGATACGACTACCAGTCTGAGAAAACATTAACAAAGCATCAATATTTAGCTGTATCACTGCCCAGGATAAGGAATTCTTGCAATAACCTAATACTTCTTAAGGAAAGGATCGAGTCGAATGCACTGAACTAAGGAACTAGGAAAAGTGCAATAAGCCAAAAAGCTGCAGTATGTGGGAGCATACCAAACCATCGTTTTCCACTATGCTCATCATCATCAAGGCAGTGATACAGCTAAATACCAGTCACTGGCATCTAAGAAAACATCTACAAAACATGGGTATATTCAATGATGACCCCATCTAAAGGTTATACAATGAGGAGGAACAAACAGACACCCATATCATCTTCGAATTCAAAGGAACCACTCATTGGAGACATAACCTGGGGTACAAAGAAAACCCAGGGTAAGGAATTTAGCTACTGGCAATGGCCTAATACTGCTTAATGGAAGGTTCAAGTCGATTGAACTGAACTAAGGAACTAGGAAACGTACAATAAGCCAAAAAGCTGTAGTACGTGGGGAATAGCAAACCAACGTTTTCTACTGTATATCAGGGCAGTGATATAACTACATATCGGTCACTGGCATTTAAGAAAACATCTTCATAACATGGGTATATTCAATGATGACCCCAACTATTGGTTATACAATGAGGAGGAAGAAACAGCCACCCATGTCATCTGCCAATGTGATGCAACCGCTCAATGGAGACATAACCTGAGATAGAAAGAAACCCCAGGGAAAGGAATTATAGCAACGACAATCAATGACCTAGTACATCTTAGGAAATGGATCGTGTCGATTGCACTGAACTAAGGAACTAAGAAAGTACAAAAAGCCTGAAGGCTGCTTGGGTGACACAAAACTCCCACTTCCTAATCTCCATATTCACCATCATCATTATCATCAACTGTACATTTAATAAACCATAGTTCGTCTACGAAATTCCAAATTGAATCGTGCCAAGAATTCGAATAATAAATTAGTAAAGATTTGTAGATAATGTATTTCTTTTCTAACTCCCCTCTTTCATTATGCATGGAGCTTTTAGTCCTAATCATAATTTAACATCCACCGGATGAAAGCATCGCGGCGTTTTCCAGTGCATCTTCTAATTTTAGTTCAAAATGAACTCACGGAGACGGTATAAAAATGCTCATCACGTACGGATCGACCACCACGCTAGAAAATAAAGTAATTAACCATCAATGAATTGTTTCCACCAATCAGTAACCGTTCATCCACGGATAATTACATGGAGTGAACTACATATTTTATTATTAAACTTTGACTAGTTAGATGGGACGTGAAACTTAATATATTGAAATAATAATCGTGTTCGTAGGAAGAGTAGGTCGGTTTTGACCTGATAAATCGTTAAATTCACTAGACGCCACACAATATTCGGGTTTAATTATAAATCTTATTGGTATTTATTTTAATCAATTCTTAAAATAAGAATACAAGACGATATTTCTCGAAATATTTATTTATTTACACCAGCACCAATTGCTGTGTTTAAGTAAATTTTGATACGATCTTAGAACACAAAACAAGACAAAATGAACACAAAAATATAGACAAATAAAAACACAGGACCTATTCACTTGTAGTCACTCCTATGATTAGCGTTAATCACATTCACTGTCACCTAAGAGGTCACTGTCACTAACGTTTCAATCGTCCGGGAGGGTTACTTGGAAGGGGTGCTGGAGGAAAGGTTTCTGACATGAGGGTTTGCGTGAATGGATAATTGTTTGTGAATCTTCTTGTAGCGGTTTCCGGATGAGATGACAAGATCAAGGGCAGTGCCATCCGTATAAAGAAGGATAGTTTCAGAAAGGGTAGGAATGTTTGCGTTGTAGAGTATATAGACGATGGGTCATACTTCCTTGTGTCCATCTGTGCAATAGCAGGCTGATTTAGAGGGTACACTTGTGACATGAAAGTATCTGTCGGTATGGTAGGATTTCGGTAGTAGGTTAAGAGATGACTCTGTTGAACTTCCAGAGCAGCCCCCAGTGCCATACCCGATCGCGGGCTTGCTTCTCGAAGTAGTGGCATTTTTTCCGCTTGCCTTAACCCATGCCGATTTTTAATCTCTACTTGGACCAACGAGGGATTTTTTTATGGTTTATTGGGGGTTGATGCAGAATACAATCCTTTCCTCCACTGCAACCTAAACAGGGCTATGGTATAACCCCTACAGCCCTTAAAGCCATACCTTGAAAGATTCCTTTTAAAACTGACCACTTTCCTTGGTGCCTCTTCGTGGAACCTCTTGGGTATGAGATATGTCCTCCAGAAGTGGCTGTACCGTAAACGGGCTAACGCTTTACATTCCCAAAGGATATGTTGTGTCGATGTCTCTTCATCCTCCTGGCATAGCCGGCATGTTTCCGTCTTAGCTTTGCCCATTTGCTTAAGTTGATAGTTAAGAGGGTAGTGGTCCGTGTAGAGGCCTAAAATTTTTCTCAAATCCTGCCTGCGAGAGAGAGGAGATTTTTCGCCTTCCATTTTGAGATGTTTATAAATCTTTTAGCTTGCCTCGTACCTGGACTATTTGTCCAGTGTTTGAGTTTTTCTTTCTCATCCATTCTTCCAGTTCCAACTTAAAAACACATTCTGGAATAGTTAGTGTTGGTTCTGGTCCTATGGTTGAGAGGGTTGCCCCTTTTTTGGCTAGTCGGTCAGCCAACAAGTGATTCAAAAATTATCTTTCTCAGCCTTGAATGAATGAAAATAGTTAACCAACCAAAGGTCTATATCTGGAATTCTATTTTGAGATGATAGAGGTAAAATGTGTTGTCAAAGTAAATTCACTCGTCGAAACTCGTTTAAAGGCAAAATGTGTCATTTGGTTCTTGCATCCAGGAAACAACTAGTCCTTAGGCATATTTTCTCGGTTTAAGGTTGTGTGGGATATGTAATGTCGTATGTATGTCACAACCACTATCGTGCAATCGTTTACAATTTGATCTACATCATTTTCTTTAAATATATATTTGTTTTTAATATCCAGTCCCATCAAAGAACCAAAATAAATGGTAACCAACCGGTTAGGCAACTGGTACCGCTAAGGTTAAAGCACGGCGACTCATGACTGTTAGGTACAGGGCAAGCGTTCGAATCAAGCAGCCCTGCATTCGAACCTGACATACTTACAATTTTTTTTTTCAAAACCACCGAGACTATGAGAGTTCATATAACCTGGTAGCTGAAATACCCTCGTAACACATAAATAAAATACTAATTAATAACATAAATAAACTAAGTTTGTGAAAGTATAAATCTAATTAAAAATGGATTGTATTGATTATATCTATATGTAATCTAGTTTTGTCAATGAAAAGCCTAGAAAGTTTTGTTTCGTTAGAAGAAGAATCATTCTCACCCAACTTGGAAAATTTAAAATGAATCATACACGATTGACATATAGACTCATACTTTTGAGCCAATATTTCAAATAAGAAATTTTCAGAAAGGGTTAAGATCAAATATACCATGTTGTAACAACACCTGCATAGGTTTATCACAAATTTCGGATTTTTCCTATGCTTTATAGAATGTACACATCGTACGTTTATAGTTGGAAATAAATATACGATGATTTAACGAAGGAATGCTTTATTCCTAAAAAATGTAAAATAAAGTTTAAATCAAATTTCCAATGTTTTCCTTGTTAAAACATAATTTCGATTCAACAGAAAATTTTTGTTCATGAAAATTACGCGTCCACCAGTCAAACTCTCAATGGAAAATTCTTCGGGTAATTAAATGGCCACTGCCCTTAATTTAATGTACATTTATTGTGTCTTCTCGTCGTCTTAATGCTACTCACGGGATATTCGAGTCAATTAATATTCTGAAAATGCTGTTTGAACGGCACGACGTTTGGGCTTCAATCTCGAGCAACCCCGCCGCCTACCACGCGCTATGCCGAGGCACTTCCTCTCCTCGCGGCATAACTTGGACTGCGGCAGATGAAGCACGTACAAAAGTACGTTAAAAAGGGCAGTTTTTCACCGCTCAGGAATACATCGGTAATGATGCAATTGATCAAAACTGGTTCCGGTGAATGCATAATTTATAAGGCCGCTTGCAGTGGGTGTCAAAGCCTCGCGGGCCTTCTCAATCTTAAATACGGCCGATGTACCTCCGTAAAAGGAGGTTAGGGACGTGTCAACTCGCAGGCTGGACCGAAAATGGAAGCCGGTTCCTGTTCAAACTGTCCACCAGCCCTTCTCGAAATAGATGGCATCCTCCCATTGAAAAATGCTGTTTCGAGTAAATTTGAACGGCATTGGAAAATTTGAACACACGAAACAGCTTTTTCACATGGGAATTCAATTATTTGCTATAATATCAATATCAGTATTCAATTTTAATTTATTGTTACATTTTGTTTAACTATCTTTAACCATCTTCCGCGTAACTCCTTATTTTAAAAATGTGTCGTCCTCTGAACCATGCGTAGCAATACAGCAGTTTTTCCCGTTACGAAAATGTCAAACTCAATGTTTGTGAAAACTACTAGTTCAAACAATTTGTGAAGGCAATAACCACGATGAAATAAATTAGCAAAACCATGCGAGGTTTACATACGGACTTCTGGGCCAAAGCAGGAGTAACTATCCAGCATGTAGATAAAGGTTTCTCGATGTGTCCTACCTAGTTGAAGGGTGCAATTCCTTGGCTCTATATAGAGAGCGTTTAGTAATGCCAGCCGATATGAGAATCGTGTTTGAACACGGCACTGATTATCTGGATCCCCTATTGTATTTTTGTAGAAAAGTTGTTTTATTGCATATAGTACTGAAAGGTGTGTTTCCCTAGTGTATATTGACAGTAAATGTATTTATTGGCGGGAATGTGTAGTATGAGAAGATCGATGGTGGAAATATTGAATACCTCATTGGACCTCAATTACGTTAGTTATATGAACCCATACATGTTTAGCGATCATAATTGAACATATTAATTATTTCAATTAATTATTCTTTTTATCTAAGGTCTTGGTTGAGGTGAAAATGTTGGTGACACGATCGGAATTCAAACCCACGACCTTCGGCACAATGCTTTGCTGCTCTAACCACTTGAGCTATCGTGACACTAACTTTTTCATCTCAACCAAGACCCGAGATAAAAAAAAGGGTGATGGAGGAATATCGAGTACTCCACCACCCTGAGTGAATGATATGTAAATAAGAAAGAATGTATTTAAATTGGGTGTGAATGGATAGGGACTGAATGCGTAGGGAGATGAAATGACCTAGCTGTTGGTAGCCCCTGAAGCCAAACTTCGGCAGCTAGAAATATAAAATCTAGGTCTGGCCCGGACTGCCAACACCAGGGGTGGGTGATTCTCGAAGCCTACCAGTAATTTACTGAAAATTAAAAAAACTGAAATTGCCGGTGGCCAGCGAGATATATGTATANAGTGGATCGAGGGCACGATAGCTCAAGTGGTAGAGCAGCGGCGTATCAAGCCGAAGATCGTGG
The DNA here is from genome assembly GCF_000648675.2 of Cimex lectularius. NCBI lineage: Eukaryota > Metazoa > Arthropoda > Insecta > Hemiptera > Cimicidae > Cimex > Cimex lectularius. Next base: position 1,015,282 of record NW_019392727.1, on the reverse strand, counting down.
GTTCGAATCCCGCTCGTGCCATTGACTTTTTTTACCTGAACTAAAACCCTTAATTAATTGTAATATATTAATCGGTCAAGCGGACCACGAAATTAGTGAATTTAATGATTATTATTAATATTTCCACGTTACCAATCCGTCAACCACGGTTTTCTCCTTTCTTACATCAATTTCTTCATCTTTTAAAAAAAGCAATTACTCCACTAAAAAGGATATTAAATGGAGTACGTTTTCTGAAATATGCTGATCACTAGGCTTGGAAATAGTAGTTTAGAATCACCATAGAAAGTTTTTCAACTTAAAAAAAAATTGTTAAAGATCTCGCTACTAAAACGCTTATTTCACTAAGTTTAGTGTGAATCACATCTTATTAAAAATTTCACATATTTTTCGATGGTATCAACGGATTTGTCCAAATCCTTTTAGTTTTGGAGTTATCATTGTATATTTGAAGTAAGGTCGTGAAATCTTAAAAAATCAGAAAAAGGGGAATAACTCCAAAACTGATGAGATTCGGACCATAGTTAATTAGTACTTTTTGGTTCCATTTTGAATGTAGAATCTACTGGCAAAATTTGTAACACGAGTAGCCGAACACCCTGTATAGATTTTTATCGAATTAGCAACAATTTTTCTATCATGCTTAACTCGTTAAGACCTTTGACAATTATTGTCCTTCCACTTTTACGGTCTATCGGTCCAGGAAAAAACCATGCCTACATCCAGAATCACCAATATCCTCGACATACCTTCACATCCTTTTTGCGGTTTCGGATATGTGAGCTGATCCGGGTAGGTTACTCGTTTTTGTGAAATTTAAAGCTCAAATTACTCACACCATTTTTTGTAAAATATCCTGGCTGTTTGGCCGTTTTTGTGCCGCCCACTAACAGGTTTGAGAAGATTTATAAATAAAGTTAATTTTATTTATATTACACTTTTGAGGCCCTTCCTTGAAAATAGAAAAACTACTTTTTTTTAATTGTATTATTTTAATCACTTAAAATTCTGATTTCTATTTGATTAAACTTCCTTTTGTTTTTTTGATTTCGTGAAAGCTTCTGCTTGCTCGCAGAAACTTTTTATCTTCTCTTAATAAACAAAAATCATTGATTAACATCCTGCGTTAATTGGTTCAAGAATATAATGAAGGCATCCTTTCTCTTCCATCGTCTATCGTTATTTATTGGCGAATTAATGATGCTACGAATAAATATGGCTGTACTTCTCTTATCAGACTTCCTATAAACATCACTTTGATTATTTAAAATGCCTGTATGTATACTATGTATAAGCAGCACGTATCAGTGTTTCTGAATCATGGTACGTACAATGAGTCAAACAGGTATGCCCTATTACAAAAACTCCCCGGGTTCACAGGTTCACCAGTTCTTAGTACAAAGTTTTAAGACTATGTTGTATAGAAAATAAACAAGGAAGGTGATCCATTCGACCCTGAATGTTGATCACAGCGACATTGTTTTATTAAATCCGCAGTGTTTAGATTGGCTTGGCCATCAAAAGTTAACGTGCATTTTAATTCCTCTACGCACATTCACTTCCGCATTTTGTCCAACTGTTTGTTTGAAATAAATTTAAACATTAGTTAATTAACTAGTGTTCTAACGTTCATCGATATGGAGGATAGTCATGTTGTTTCATCACCTTCCTTTTCCACATAGTTCAGCTTTATCCGGCTAAGTTTGAGATATGATTAAGAGTAAAGAAAATACCAAGTATGGGGAGCACTTTAGGAACATATTGTATTACTTTTTTGTATATTTTATCAAACTGGGGCGATCAATTTCATAACCATGGTATTGTATCAACTATTATGAAAACACTTCCATATCCACTGAGATCCGTAGACTGAGACCTAAAACATTGCAATGCATCATTTTTCTATTTGCCCAAATGCATCTCGACTTTATTGCAATTAGAGGAAGCATATCTGAATATCTCAATGGCACTCTTAACACGACACACAAGAATGGCATAATTACGCAGAAAACAAACACTTTGAGCTCTGAAGATGATTTTAATAAAGATCGAAACGTTGGCACGATAAATAAAATGTCGGAACAGGGGACCCAAACACCAGCTGCCGTGTTCAAGCACGATTCCAATACCGGGTGGCACACATCTCTGTATGGAACCAAGGAACATGTGTAAACCTTCAATTAAGGTGGGACACATCGAGCAACCTTTTTCTACTTGCTTGACACATACCCGGGCTTCGGCCCAAAAGCAAGTACCAACATCTTAATCGGTTGATTTATTACTTTATTTGAGTCTTAATTGGGTGATTTATTTTTATTATGAATTCTTAATCGCCCTCTTCTAGGAATCAGATTCTCCGAGGGCCACCTATCGACAGTACTCTTGACACGTTATAGCTCCCTGGTCTCCCTTCATATCGAATAAATCTTTCGCCTTTCAATAAAGATTTCCTGGAGGGGGTCTCACTAAAGAGTCTGAAATATACTGATAGTCATTTAATTATTAATTTTTTTTTATTATCTGCATCAGTTTATACGCTGTTGTTCTTTTTCAAAGTGCATAAAAGAAGGTCCATCTTATATGTCAACTCGCCAGGATAAAAGTTTTTTTTTGCATAAACTTATATCTATTCTGTAATGTATGTAAATCTTATCAATTCTCCTTATCTGTGGTTAATTGGACATGAGACATTGATATTGTTATCAATTTCATTTATCGATCGTGTCTCAAGTGATGTAGGAAATGTAATGTCGTTGACAGTAGCTAAAAAAGCCCGATAAGACTTAAGTGAGCCGAGACAAGTGAATGAGAAACCTAATCACGTACATCGGTAAACACTCAATAAAATAAGTATATTTGCGATCCTGCTCATTGGGATTCCCTCGTCGGTGTCTGCTGGTTATTCTTCGTTTGCAAGTTTTTTAAAGGTAGCTAAGGGCCCATAAAATAACAAGAACACGGTTATATTTTAAGCTCGAGTACAATTTAAGCATCTTATATTAAGAAAGATTGACAAGATGCAGCCTCTAGGTCATAAACCGTTATTAAAATCCAATTTTTTTCAGGAACCAACATATCACAAACATTTCCTTTATTCCTGAACGGGAGCTATCACAATGCCTCAGAATTTTTATTGTTTTGTTTCTTTGTTTCTATATTTAGAATAAACATAGACAAGTTTGTAAATACATAAAAAAATGTCTGCAAAAGTCTTCTCATTATTAATATTTAAATAGGTCTCGATGCCATATGTCAATGTGCATGTTCAGCCCATTAAGTTCATAACAATAAAAAAAATGACTAATAAATCACACCGTCTAGGCAATGATCATTTTGGTCATTTTCAAAACATTTCCACTTCCCCCCCGTGTTGATGAGGTGTGTCTGAGCGTGCTTTAATGGAAACAAAGTGGCGGTTGTTGACAATGGGGAAGCGAAAGTGTTGTTTAATAGCCTCTGACCTTCCTCCTATAAATTAACTTGTAATATTGAATGTCAAGCGCTTCCTTATTCGGAGGGTGCCATGTATTTGTTTACAAACGGTGACAACTTCCCCCCTGGCGAGGGCTTGGGCGCACAGACGTGGAAGTTTCACACGCGGAACACCCGGGGAAAGGGAGGGATAGCCTTTTTTTTAATTGATTCACTCGAGTTTTACTTTAACACGAGTATGTTTTAAAACAACAAACGCCACTCAAAAAGTCTTGAAAGATGACTTACTAGTGCTCCCTCAAGATTGATTTTATGAAGACACGAAATGAATTTGAAGCGAGGAGGTCTCGAGGCCATCGTCCTTTGAGGCGAAGCGTCCTTTCTTCGGATCGGAAGTAGTGGAGAGGAATCGAGCAGTAGGGTCAGGATGGGTTGAAAAATTGGATTGTAACATGAAACTGGAAGGATCAATTCTTTAACGAAGGGAATGTTAAAGTTATTGTGAGGTTGGAGGCATAGTAAGGAGTTTGGATTCTTCTAAGGTCTTTTGATTGAAATACTTAGATCCGTTAAATTTTTTCCCATCCTCCACCCAGTGGGGCCTAAGGGAGGCCCCTTACCGGCGGAACAAACGGATACTTGGCATGCTAAATTCACAATTTTTGGTGAGGGGTTGATTTCTTAAGGACCTCTTAAGGACCTTCTTAAGCGTGTCCCCTACAAAGTACCATTTATTTAATCTTCCACTCTTACTTAACAGAGCGGTTCTTTCGTATCCGATCATATTACTCCGAGTAGTACTGTTCTCTGACCGCGGGGGCATGTGCTCGGACAAATCCTTTATACTGCAGATGTCCCAACTACACCTACCACTCTCCTCGTATCTTTGGCCCAGCTGTATTATCCACTCACCCCGATCCTGAAGTTGCTTCGGATGATCTGCAGGGACATATCAGATGTATAACGATTGGTGTAGATAAATGAAAGGAAGTGCGTCCATGTCACATTTACACTCCGAATCAAATCTCCTCTAACAATCTACTAAAACAATGTTCCTATCCTCAAATCCGACTTTGTTCGTTACCTTGGGTTCCGCCCAGACTCACGCTTAACATGTAGTCAGCATACACGACTAAAACAACAAGACCTAAACGAGCAGTATACTTACAAACGTATAGAAAGACAACAGCTATTGACGAAAAACAAACTTGCAATCTCGGGCGTATTGAATAGAACTGTGGGGAACCGCTAAAACTTCCATTATCCAACTTATCCAATCCGATCAATCTAAAGTCGTTCAATTATGGCTCAAATACTACCTTCCACAACGATCTTAAAATTCCAATTATTCAATAATTAATTCCTATAAGCTTTACCAAATCCCGCAATAAACTCTTCCTTCACCATAATCTTGCTCAAGCCTTGTCCAACAGAACCATTCCTACAATCCCTCAAGGGTCTCAAGAGGAAATGGCCCCCGACCTCCTTCTCACTCTCTCTCTCTTTCTCTCTCTAGTTTTTTTGTAAGACCTAAATTTAAGAGATTTTTTAAGTAAAACGATATGCATTCTTTCTCTCTCTGTCTAGGTCTTTTGGTCTCTCTCTTCTCTCACTCTGTCTCGGTTTCGGTCTCGGTCTCTTTCTCTCTCTTTCTCTTTCTCTTTCTCTCTCTCTCTCTCTCTCTCTCTCTCTCTCTCTCTCTCTCTCTCTCTNTCTATTTATCTATCTCCCTCCCCCTCTCTATCTATCTATCTATCAATCAATCAAATCAATCTATTTATCTATCTCCCTTCCCTTCTTTCTCTCGCTAATGGTAGGAGAAGCCGTTCGCGGGAGGCCCCTTACCGGCGGAACAAACGGATACTTGGCATGCTAAATTCACAATTTTTGGTGAGGGGTTGATTTCTTAAGGACCTCATTTAGTCGCACCTATAAATGGCCAATGAATTCAGTCCTTCAAATCCGAAATTCCCAGAATCATATTCAACGCTCCCTAATATGTCTCCAATACTACCCTCCACAACGACCTCAAAATATCCTTTATAAATAATTTAACCCCTCCAAATTTTCTCAGTTCCATGGTAAACTTACCACTCACCAGCATAACCTACCCCTATAATCTGTCATTCGAGCGGAGATCGACCCGGGACCTGTTCGCCAAGAACTATCCCTTTTTTAAAGTTGGTAGAAAAATTATGGTTGCTAACTCCCTACAAGACATAGTATAGTAAACTTGTATAATAAAATCCATAAAATACCAAAATATATTAATTTATACCGTTGGTAATAAATATTTTATTAGAAAAAAACGAAACTATGTCTTATTATCAACGTAAATACAAGGAGAAATATAAACAACGGAAAATAGGACACCGAGAATCATAGAATAACGGAAATAAAACCAGTATGGAAACTATCGGCCCTTACATGTTTATAGTGGAATAAAATGGGATTTATTATGAAAAATAAAACGCAATCACTGTCTTAATTTTAAAACATATATAGAAAGTCGTTTTATCTCATCTTCTTCGTTGTTCGTTTTTAGTTCCTGATATATTCCCACGGTGAAGGATGCTAGATAACTTTCGTAAGTATGTTACATGTTAAGAGGAAGATCTTATCAACCTCGGTAAAAGTCGGGCCACTGACCTTGACGTATGTCCATCCCGGTGGAAAGATATCTCCCACTGAGGCTTATTTGTGCTTACAGCATGCCTGGATGGGATTTGTCTCGCAGAGACCATCGACAAAGTACACCGCCGGATTTCTCGTTCAATAAACATATTCGGATAACGATCCGACAAGGATCGTTACATAAATACGCTTTAACACATTACTGCTCGCGATAACGTTCGACACAACTACTCAATTTGAGACTCACCGATTTATTTAAAACTGAGAAATACCTTCAAAACACCCTACAGCCTATAAGTCCCGAGAGTGAACAGAATTTTTTCAATATAATTATGAGCCACCGAAACGTAATTTTACCTTTTAAATTCACTAGTTTTCGTGGTCCGCTTGACCAATTAATATTTTTCAATTAATTAAGATTTTTGGTTGAGATAAAAAACAAGGTGTCACGAGCGGGATTCGAACCCACGACCTTCGGTTAGATACGCCGCTGCTCTCCCACTTGAGCTATCGTGACTTCGATCCACTCGGACACTAACTTCCTCAACTTAAAAATTTATCTCAACTAAAAATCTTAATCTTAAAAATCTTAACGTAAACATAAATTTCTACCCGAAGACATTCGCTTATTAAAATCGTTATTAAAAAACATCGGCATAAAATATAAAGTGTCTGTGAGGCTTTGTTATAATCTAAACTAAATATTTAGTTTAGTTGAGCTATGACCCGGAACATTAAATTGTTAATTATGCAAAATTTTGGTCAGTAGGTATTTTTCTCCTGTTCGATTGTGGGCTTTTACCCTATTCTAGTCTGGAATCCTATGTGCTGGTTGGTACATGTAGATTTACGTAGTTGTCATCTCAACTTTTGATCATAAATCAAACGGTTAATAATTTATCTTCAAAGAGTAAAATTTTACAATAGACTCGAGTCGTCAGAACACTATCTTGTCGGCAAAAAACTCGTTTTAATATGTAGTTTTACAAGTTTTCCCCCGGCCAAAAGAAAATAAAATAAATTTCTGCTTGCGTAAAATGTTGGTCAGTAGTTGTTTTATTATTTCACCTTACTGAAAACTGATAACTCGCCCAAGTCGTTTAAACGTGATAAGCAATATTTTTCCACCGTTCAGTTTGTATCTCAAGTTTTTCATAAAGACTGGCATGAACGAAATTTTTGAAATAAAAACTGTGGTTGACTGGGGATTTTATTTTGCCTTATACCAGTGATCCGTCACCACCAGACTACACAACTATAGCAACATCCGGGGATGATGTAGTAATGAAACATCGACAAAAAAAAATGCAAAATATGAGCAACCGAATTCACATGGGCAAAAAAATTGAAAAATTAAAATAAATTAGTAAACGTCTGTATATATTAACTTTTACGAGCAAAAAAAATCGTATCTAATTAATATAAAAGGGACAATAGTATCGACACAAAACACAATGAAGTATTTAAATACGAAGCTAGATTGTAAACTGGAGAGTACACTTTAAAAAAAAGAGAGAGAAAGAAAAAACTGGGTCATAAATTTAGACAACTGTATGTATTGCCTTTTGGGAAGAAACTCCCTTTGTGTCAATCCAGAACAAATTCCTCATTTATAACCGGGTCCTTAAACCGACCTGGATCTATGGCATACAGTTGTGGAGATGTGCCAAAAAGAAGGGACAGCCGTTTTACAAAAATTTCAAAGAAACTACTGACATGGTTGGTGGCCCTTGGTACGGAATAAAATTATTCATCGGGATCAAACCGGACATCGTGAACATCCAAAAATCGACCCGAGCTGGCCACAAAAAAAAACGGCATGCTGTGAAAACCAAACCACATGAACTTGCATCCAGACTTCCTTTTGAACATTTCACTAATAAGGACGCCAGTGGGTGAAACTTAAATTGAATTGTTATTAATGAATGAATGAAAAACTGTTATATTTACAATAGAAATCAAAATACAATAGAGAAAAGAAAAACATAACTGTAAATAGACGAATAGATCGAAAAATCCGTGTGCCGTAGGTCGCCGTGTTAAAATAAATAACAATAAAAATCTTATATGCATTTAAAAAAGAGAAAAGACTGCCCCGCAAACCCAATCAAAGGCTTAGATCTTGAACCCTCCAAAAACCCGGATGTTTACCCTTGGCAGAGTGAAGTAACCTAGGTGAAGCACGCGGATCTCACCCAGAATTTAAACACTGTCAAGAAATGAAAAAAAGATTCGAGGGCATGCAAATTGCAAAGCGAACAGAAGCCCTGTTCAATACTTCCACACGGCCGAGTTCAGATGAAAGAACATCGCAGCACATTTTAAAAAGCCAACGCATGTCAACCAAAGAGTCACCTTTAAAATTGGGGCTTCTTCAGATCGAACAAACGCTGGAGCACTCCTTAACTCCGAGAAATGGGTGGGTTAGTGATATTTTCCAATGACAGGGAGAAGCCAATATCATATTTCGCGAACAGTGGGGACAGGCAGAAGAACCAAGAAATATCTGATCGAACTATTTCAAGTGAGGTAATTTTTGAGTCACAAGTCTGAAAAATCTTCAGGATAAAGGAAAAGTGCAGTTTGAGAGTGAACACAAACAGTAAATCGGTGTGAGTTTCTAAATAGATGAGGTAATTTGGTGTGCCACCTGGTAGAGAAAATCGTTTTCTTATGAAAAATCGCTGGACCTTTTCTACAGCTTCGAACCTCTGAAAGCACCACACCTGACACCCATAGCAAGGTTCGCGACATGGAGTTAAATATATTAAACTTGATTAAAATTGATCGGGATCGTGTTATGGGCCATAATAGACGATCAGGTTTGATTCAATGCCAATTTAGCTGCCAACGCCTTTGAAGAGACATGCTTCGACCAAGAAAGCCTGGGCGTAAATAAAATGCGTAAGTATTTATATTCGTTCATCACCTGTAAGGTCTCAACTTTGTAGAAGAAACGATAACTTAATCTACCACCCTTCCTGAACACAACAACTTCGGATTTAATTTTATTGTTATTGTGAATGTAACAATAATTGTAAAAGTAATAATTAGACAAGTTTTTTTAGCATGGTTTTAATAACAAATCAAAAAAACTTGTGAGCTTTAACCCTATATGCTTGTGCACTTGTGTAGATATATTTTCAGCGTTCACTTTTGGGTTTTACCATATTACAAATACTAGGGTAAAACCCAAAATTGAACGGTAAAGTAAAACTAAATTTAATTTATTATTTGGAGATCGTGAGTTGCGGTCTGGTGTGACGTGGGTTTAGAAAACCATTTTCTTTATCGTGCCAACGTTTCGATCTTTATTGAGACCATCTTCAGGGCCTGGGATTTAAAAACATTGTTTAAATTATACAAATACATGTAAGATATGAAAAAGTGAATTTATGCAATGATTGAATCTAAAATGTCTATAATCATATAATCATCAATTAACGGTCACGAAATATCACACAATAAATTTAATATTTAATCTTATTAAATAATAAAGATTACATACATAACATATGATAAGAAGGGGGGAAGAAGTGCTAAATAAAACGAAGAACCTAAATATAAGGCCTAATTAATATTTTTGGATTGTTGAAGTCGAAATTGTGTTAAGTGTTCAAAATGGTGGGTAGCCAGTGATGTAGCATTCTCAACAACACGCAACACGACACACAACAATGACACACCTACACAGAGCACAAATATATAAATATTTTGATTAAACCTAAAATTTCTATATTGCGTACATCATTGTATAAATTGATTTTCATATAAATGTATTTGTATAATCCAAACAATGTAAACCCCAGGCCCTGAAGATGATCTAAATAAAGATCGAAACATTGGCACAATAAAGAAAACGTTTTTCTAAACCTACATCACACAAGACCGCATCTCACGATCTCCAAATAATCATTAAATTACAACGTTTATCAATTACCGGTCAATTGATAGTTAAGTACGAGAGAATATGGTTACTCCCTGATGACCGAAACTTTTGAACGACTCCCCGTTTGACGCTATCCGATTTGCTCGGGCAGCGCTCACCGCGGAGGCCGCAGAACACCGAGGCGCTCGCAGATCGAACTTGTTTCAAGGGTTTCTTGTCTTTTGTCCGACCCAATTGACGGAGTTGAAAAACCCATCTCCATCAACTGTGACTGACAGTGGGCGGTAGGCTTCCAACTGTCGCTTATCACTCTTTCTCTCTCTCTCGGCCTGCCTTTTGTCCTACGTCAGCCCGTATTCCTTTCGATGACACTCGTCTAGTCCTCCGGCCGGTTTCGTCTCGCCGCGCCTCAATCTCAGTCGTCGTCGGGCTATAAATGAAAGCGAATCGCGAAAAATTTTCTCATTTAAAATTGTTACGTTTGAAAGATGTTTCACGCCTCTTTCACCCGTCAGTCGTTTCGTTACAAAAGTGACACATACCAAAGAAAGAAGAAAAGAAAATCGAATTTAATTCTTTTCTAATACATACTGACTTTCGTAATTGACTGGCTAGGGATGGTTAGGGAGATTTAATAAACGACTGTGTTGCCGACTCTGAAACAATGAGATCTTCAGGCGGAAAGAGAAATTGTCTGAGTGTCTTTGCAGGTAATACAATGACTAAATAGTTTTTTCTGCTTTTTAATTAAATTGCGCAATAATTTCCGACTATCTGCCTACACTAGTTACGTCTACGTATTCGTGATATTGCACTCGGACAAGGACGTCTATCCAATTAGTTCAATCTCGTTGCTACCGGTAGTTCAACAAAATATGAACTTTGATTTCTCGCCTATTAAAGAACCTGCTACCATAATAAAATATAATATTTTAAAAATGACAAGGAAAAATTAATTTTTTTTTAAATATTTACCGACTTTCCCATATTTTTTAATACACCTGCAAATGCCGTACAACATAATGTACGTGGAGTTTTCAATTTTCTCATACGTTTGTGCAAAATTATAAGTCAGTGTCTAACGTTATTGAAATTGACAGTCAATTCATTATTAAGTAACACAAAAAGTTCATACAATTTAAATTAAAAAAAGACAAAGATAAAGATTAATAATTAAATATATCGAATGATGTAAGTTGCATTTCTTGAATGAAATATTAATACGATAGCTCTGCTCACTTTTGATCGAATCGATTTTTTTATCACCCTAGAAAAATAGAAAAATTTTGATGGAACTACTTAAATCATGGGATATTTAACAGCCTATTATACTGATTTAACAATAAAAATATGCTTTCGGTGTCAAAAATACAAAAAAAACACGAGAATTTTTCTTTTTGGCGATATATCTTTGCAAATGCATATTTAATTATAAAATCAAAGCTGATATTAATCACAAAAAGCTTTTTTTGCACAGCTTGAACCGAAATGAAATATTTAAATGATAGGCTCCGCTCACTTTTGATAAATCGATTTTTTATCACCCTAAAAAATAGAAAAACCTTGAAGGAACTTCTTAAATCATGGGATATTTAACAGCCTATTATACTGATTTAACAATAAAAATATGCTTTCGGCATCAAAAATACGACAAAAAAGCACGACAATTTTCTTTTTGGCGATATATCTTTGTAAATGCTTATTTAATTATAAAATTAAAGCTGATATCAGTCACAAAAAAGCTTTTTTTGCACTACTTGAATAGAAATGAAATATTTATGTAATAGCTCTGCTCACTTTTGATCAAATCAACTTTTTATCACCCTAGAAAAATAGAAAAACCTTGAAGGAACTACTTAAATCATGGGATATTTAACAGCCCATTATAGTGACATAACTATAAAAATATGCTTTCGGTGTCAAAAAAAAAAAAAAAAAAAAAAAAAAACACGAGAATTTTTCTTTTTGGCGATATATTCCAAAAATGAATAGTTGAAGAGTTAATTGCAATTGCAATATCGCCTTATGCCTGATGTCTTTATATACAAGGTGATTCGCTGCTCCAACGGCAAAGTTCTTCCGGTGCTTCTCCATATCAAATGTAACAAAAAAGTTCGAGAGAACCATGGTCCGATTCTCAACACTTTCGCAGATATTCAACATTTTGTTTTTCCGACTATCTACATTTTTATTCATGAATCTCGTAGCTCTTGAACTATTCATTTTCGGGGGAAAAAGGCGTTGAAAAGAGCGTTAAATTTACTTTATGTAGGCACCCTTCTAGTACTTTCAATTTAATTTTTGGTTAAAAAAAACACTATATATTTCAAAAACTGCTAAATTTAAAATTTGTAAAAAACTAAATTTACAGCCTCATTAAAACTTTAAGATGGGCTAAAAACACTTTAAATAGTACACACAAAATATTATTAATTATTAAAGTGAAATTAGATTGTGGCGTATATAAACTTTTTATACTTAGTTACGATTGATCTATGTTGCGAATTTTAGTCAAAATCAAATATTTAAATGATCTACTCTCTTTCTTTAAAAATCGATTTTTTCTCCCAGGAAACCAATCAAGAAAAGACCTCAAACATATTCCTATAAACTGTTATTTTTTACACCCCATTATAATATTTATAATATTTAAGAAGGACCTTACGATTTTAGTGGTGTAGAAAGAGATAAGATAGGGGGAGTATGAATAAACGCAACGTGTTAAAATAATTTTTCATTTCTCTCACTATTTTCTCAGATTAAACATTAAGAAACTATGTCATATTATGCACGTTGGAAAAATGAACGTTTTTTCTGCAAAATAAGCCTAATTTGAAATGTATAACAATTGCTATCATTACTTATTTTAATCCAGAATTTAACAAATTTATGTTTTTTTACGGTATCTTTTTTTACGTACATATTAAACAGCTATTTAAGATCAATTAAATAGAAAAACGCTAAGATGTATAACAATTCGCAAAGTTGCGTAAGTTTATTATCATAAGATCTCAGGAGGCAGCGGGATTGTGCGAATCGGAAATTTATATGTTCGAAATGATTCAGTAATGATTCCAAATAAATTGAGGCCTTTTGTTTGTTTATTTAATAATGAGTAGAGAAATAGATGCACCGATGCTTTGGGAACAATTTAAAGATCAATTAAGCAAATACTCTAATGACGTTAGTGCACTGTCCAACCTTCGAGATGTATTTGAAAACGAAGGAATGACCAGAAACAATATGACCTTCATGAAAAGATTCAAAACTCGAAAATTTTGAAAGAAATTGTGGTCGACGAAGATCTACAGAGTTATGATCTTAAAGTCATTTATGAACAAATGTATGGAAAAATAAATACAGTCGAAAGTTTTCGATACGATTAAAGTGGCCGTAACTGGAGAAATGAGTAGCTCTCAAAGTACTTTCTGTGTTGCCGGACCAGGGGGTAGCGTACACATTTCTGCAGGCATTGGTGCAAAAAGTTGCAACCATTGCTTGGACATGAATAGCGGCTTTTTCTCACATAAAGAAGGACAGGACATAAAACATTTGGGTTACTGTTAAATTTAGTTGATGACCGAGTCACACTGAATTAGCCACATAAAATTAAACACGCACTCCAAGAAACGGACATTTTCATCCGGGATGAAGCGTCGATGATTCCCCAAACTGTATTAGCCGCTATCGATAGGATGTTTAGAGATATTTTTAATGATGATCGTGCATTTACTGGAAAAATTCCAATGAAAAATGCCAAAAGGAGGGAAAATTCAAAAGGTGGGGTTGGGATGGGAAGTTGGTGTCCGAGTGGATCGAAGTCACGATAGATCACGTGGTAGAGAAGCGGCGTATTTAGCCGAAGGTCGTGGGTTCGAATCCCGCTCGTGACACTTACTTTTTCATTTCGACCAATACCTTACATAAAGATTAATTAATTGAAAGAAGTTATTTGGCCAATCGGACCACGAAATATAATGGATAGAATTCTCAGTTTGGTTTCTAGATATTGGAAATAATGTTTTAAAAAATCACGTGAAACACCCCATGAAATGTTATTCGATAATTTAATGGAAGAGTTTTATCCATGACATTTATCTGAGGAAGAAATGAGTAATGGAGTAATTAATCAGATAGAAATGACGAAGTGTAAAAAATCAATCGCCTTATTGTGAAACGACTACCAGGGAAAATTGTTAAGTGTGTTTCCATAGATCATGCTGAGGCACTAGCTGGTGACAAAGCCGACAATAAAAATGTAAGTTTACAGTATCCCATTGAGTATTTACAATTAATGACACCTTCGGGTTTGCCTCCTGCAGAACTGCACTTAAAAACAGTATGTGTAGTTAGGCTATTGAGAATTTTATGCATAGGAGGCGGTTTGTGTAACGGGACCCGTTGGATAGTAAGAAAAATTTATAGGTCAACACTACACTGCGAAATATTAACTGGGAATAAAAAGTGAGATACATCCCCCGAATATATTTAGACCCCCGAGGAGATATCGAAATGTCGTTTGTTTTGAAACGGTTGCAATACCAACCAGCCCGTCTAGCACATGCTATGACCATAAATAAGACACAAAGACAAAGTTTTGAGAAAATAGGTTTGATTATAAATTCAAAAAACACAATATTTACACGAACAATTACATGTAGCCCTATCGAGGTGTAACGAACGAAATTCCAAGGTCTAATTGCATTGACGTGTGACAGATGGTGCAAAAGCAATGACAAGCCGAACGATCGGAGTGATAACTAAAATAAAAAATAAATCGAAGATTTGCAACAACAATATGTGTTGTCCACAGACATGCTTTAGCTACGAAACTGAAACTGAACTGCTGAAAAAAATGCCAGCTTCTTTTCAGATAGTTTGGGTGAGTTTATTCAAATTATTAATTATATCAAGCCGCGGCCATTGAAGTCAAGACTTTTCCATTACTATGTACCGATATGGGAAGCCTGCTTCTCCACAGAGAAGTGAGGTGGCTGTCTCATGGGAAAACACTTTCACGACTGGAATTACGTTCTGAAGTCTTATCTCTGTTGATGAATCACAATATCAAACTGGCCAACGTTTTCAATGATGAGAAATGGCAATTTATATGATGAGTCTTTCTTTGCAAGGGAAAAGTACCACAACTTCGATGCTGATGACAAAGTTCTCGCCTTCAAAAGAATATCAAGTTCTGGGTTGAATCTGTTGAGAATAAGATACAAGGACAAAGTTTGTAGAAAATATGTTTGGCTGAAAATAATGGGAAAAAAGAGGGACGCCCGCGAAGCCCTGGGGTTGGCGAGCGATTGAAAGGGCCGATCTCACTATAGCATAAAAGTATATGCATACATAAAAAAAACTTTTTTCGA
This sequence comes from Cimex lectularius, assembly GCF_000648675.2. Lineage (NCBI taxonomy): Eukaryota > Metazoa > Arthropoda > Insecta > Hemiptera > Cimicidae > Cimex > Cimex lectularius. The sequence goes on along the minus strand of NW_019392727.1, from coordinate 999,955 downwards.
ACTATTTCTATTAATATTTACCCAGCAGGTAAACTACAACTACAGGATAAATACATTGGTCATCGCCCTCAAATATTTTCCTGCCATTCTCGCCTTTTAACCCTTCTAATTTCTTTTAATGTTTCTCCAGCCGTTAATTGAGGATAAAATAATACAATAAGAAACACATACACAAAAACATAATAAATAAAAACATAATAGTCTGGTCAGCATTGATTCTACCCCAGCGTACTCGATATTCCTCGGGGTATTAGGGATACACCCCTTCATTCACGCTAATGAATTACATTCACACGTTTTCTCTTAATTCTTCTTCTTGATTTGATGCGGGCCTTACTTTTGAATTTTATTTCATTCTACTTTTTTCCATCGATTAATACCTGAAAACATTCAACAGAAATAGACTTCGATCGAACAATCCGCAGGTCATATACAAACTGTATCGTTTATCATCGAGAATAAATCTCACAGTTGTTTTAAAACATAGGCAACATACCAATAGATTGTTTATCATCTCAGAATTTTTTTTTTCTTCCTACTAGTTAAATTTTATTGGAGATGAAATTATGCTGTCCGTTTCGATCACACACGTCTTTGTGTGCTCCGGGCGTCATTTAATAACATAATAGCTAATCACTAGTTCTTACCGATAACGGTTAGACTATATTTTACTTTAACGACGATTATAAAAAAAAACTAATCTCCTCTAGCGTTCAGATCAATAAGAATTGATAAATATTACTATTTCGTTTACAGAAACACTTATGGAAACTTTATTTATGTGAATTTTTTGAGTTTTCAGAAACATTATAATAAACTCATAAATGAAAAAACATGATAAACAAAAAAGAATTTAGCCATAAAGTAGGTATTTTGATTTCATAATACATTAAAACTCCTAATCAAATCGATATAAATGATTGATTTTATAGTACACAATTCAATAATTATAACCCTGAGGAAAAAATCTGCTCTCATTCCTAAAAATATACATATTTTCAGTTAGCACTCTTAAATCCCCAAATTAAGTAAAAATTAATTAATCATCATTATTAGTTTGATCATCGCTGTTCATCCTAGTTGCCTATTCTCACTGGTTTTGTGGAAATCAGATACAAAGATATGGTATATAGGTGGTCCCAAAACAAATGAATGAACCGGATCAGGCGTTTTTTGTACAAGCCCAAAATATGAGATATCAAGCTCAACTCGGTCTTTCAAGCTGAAATACATGCCATCACTGCTTGTGCTCTAGAAAATCTTAAAAGAGGCAACTGGCAAAAAATCCTCATAAGAATGGATAGCCAAGCAGCTAACAAAGCAGTAGCGTTAGAAAAATCCTATCAAAATTAATCAGTGAATGCATCCAAAACCTGGGGAAACACAACAACCTGATAACTTGGGTGCCAGGACACAAAGGAATTTTGAGTAACGAGCAAGCAGACAGAACGGCCAGGGGAGGTTGCAAGTCCATATATAATCCCTGAACCTATACTTTGGATAACAAAACCAAATCCTCCATCATAGAATGGATCCAAATAAAACAAAAGGAGAAGTTTATAAACTCAAGGGATGCTAAACACAGTAAACTTATGCTAAAACAATCTTCACCAAGTCTGGCAAATTCATTCCTACAGCCAGAGAGGGCTGCCGGGCAGCTCTACTAAAAATTAAATTGAAAGTACTAGAAGGGTGCCTTCTTAAAGGAAAGAAACACTCTTTTCAATACTTTTTTGGAATTCCCAAAAATGAATAGTTTAAGAGCTACAAGAAGAGTTATGAAGAAAACGGTAGTTAGTTGAAAAAACAAAATATTGAATATCTGCAAAAGGATTGAGAATTGGACCATGGTGCACACCAACATTTTTGGCGCTCTGGAGGTGTGAAATTCACTGGCAAAGTTGTTGATGCGAGTATCCTGACACCCTGTATTGAACACGTTAAATTTTGCCATGCTTCCAAGATTGTTGTTATTTTGTCAGTCTATTTCATAAATAATAAATTGAAAAAAGATTATAGAATAAGTATTGTCCATAGCACAAAATGTAGCCTCATGGTATTACTAAACTTCATAATGAACATTTAAAAATTAGTTCAAGTTTGAGATACAAAAAAACAGTCAATTTAATTTGCAATAACAAAGAAAATAATTAAATAAAAAATGTTAACATGCACTCATTTTTAAGTAAGGTTTCTTTTAATGTTTCAGTGATAACAGTTCTTGTCCTCATCGAATATGGTGTTGTGCCCTTACTTCGGCCGCTTGGATTCATGTGCGGGGATCCAAAACTTTCTCACAAATTTGCAGGAGACACGGTGTCACCCAAGCTACTTATATCTGTTACAGCTGCATCTCCTCTTGTTATAGTAAGTTTAAAATATAATTCAAAATAAAAACCATAGTCATTAAAAGCTGGTTACAATAAATAACAGTAATAACTTCTTTTTTACAACTTTTCAAGCATGCTCCCATGCTAAACTGGTTTTGTATATTCAACGTTCATATATGTCTTTAGGGAGGCTAATAAATAATAAGATTCATGCATTGTCACATATAAATGGATGTGGTGGAAGAAATTTTGATGTGGCAAACTTGTATTTAATGCCAACTGGCACAAGTAAGATCAACTCGGTGAGCAATTCAACCAAATGCAATTCAAATTAATTTAAGATTTAGATAATATGCATGATTTAGACATTTCTATTTCTTGAAATAGTAATTTTAGCTTGGAATTTTACAAAACTTAGTAGCCAACAAGTATTGCTGGTTTTATTCATATCAGAATCAGAAAAAAAGTTACTACGTTTACTTTATAATTTAAAATTATTATAAAGAAATTTGATTTTTATATAATAAAATGTATCTTGTTGTTTTAATATTAGCTGCTTTATAGTAACTTTATTTTAATTAACTTTTCTCTAATATTAGCAATTGTAGCACTACTACATCTGTATTATGCTTAGAAACTTTTGAAATTAGTAAATTCTTTTCCTATAATGCAAAATTGATGTTGAAAGGAATACTGTTCAACACTTCTGTAGGCTAATATAATTACAAATTATGCCTACATGTCAGGTCTCAATTTTTGGATATTATAAATCATTTACAAATTGCATTTTATTATGTTGTTAGCAACATTGTTGATGTATGCTGGCATGGATTATACTCAAAAGGCATTGTTTTTATTTAATATATTTGTGCAGTATTACCAGGTTGAATCAAAATGTTGAGATTAGATTAGATTAAATTAAAAAAAGAGTCGGCCTCATTACAACATTCACACCACGATCACTATTGGTCTATAGACTCTACAGTGCATCACCGTTGTTGTCTAGAGCTCCTCATTAAACTTAAGGCTTTTTACCAGATCCCAAAGCTTTTTCAAGGATTCGGTCTGTATCCTTCAGGCCCAGACTTTTCCTTTCCCAGGAGTAGAAACCTTAAGCCTACATGTTCCGCTGGCTCTTCTTCTTGGCAATATCTGCACAGACTTGTTTCCGCCACTCCAAGACTATGCTTATGACTCCGGAGTCTGTAGTGTCCAGTTAGCCGTCCAACTATCATTCTAGTCCTAGCACGTCCTAAATTTAGTAGTTCTGCTGTTAGTTTCTACAAAGGCCCTTTGATGAACTTTTTCATATTCCTTTGTTCTTGAGGACTTATTTTTAATCTATTGCCTGATGGATCCACGTTTTTGGCAGTTTGGTATACCACAAAAGGTTTAGGGCCAGTAGGTGTCGCCTTCGCAACGGTACTGGTTTTAATCCCACCCTTGTCACTACACATAAATCAGTTGGACATGTTTGAACAAGACAAAATAATTCATACACAACATTATGGGAATATATTTTCCCTTTTTCAAAGTTGTTTTTTAATAAATAACCATTGATATTTGATATTTTATAATTTTTGTAAATAAAATTTAATATATATATGAATAAAAGTAAGTAGGTAGTTTTGCTATACAGATTTCATACTTATCTTTTACTTTCAACATTACATATTTTCCAGCATATTTATAATGCATAATTAATGGATTTTTTTTAAGGTATTATTGACTGAATGGTGGTGTTCAAAAAGTGGCCCCCACAGGAGCTGGGTAAAACAGTCGTTGATCTGGTATATGGACTTTCTCGCAGGATTTCTTTTATTGACTACAGTGATTGTGATCTGTAAGTGTATGGTTGGAGAACCTAGGCCTCATTTTCTAGACACTTGCCAACCCAAGGAGGCGATCAACTGTTCTCAAAAGTAATTAAAAATTTACACACCAATAAATACATTTGATCCGAGTATCTAAGTGTTACTTGTTATAGGTTTGTGACTAACTTTAATTGTCAAAATAAAAACGCATCGCAGTATTTTATCAGCGATGCGAGCAAATCATTTCCATCAGGCCATGCTGCGTTTTCATTCTACTTGTTTATTTTCGTTGCAGTAAGTTTTTTTCTTAAATTTGCTCTCTCTTATTTGTTGTTTTGAGTTGATTCAAGCGATACATTATTCAAATATAATAATAAAATATTTTATCATTATGGTGAAAACTAGTACAGATAAAAATGGATGAAAGCATGGTCTTAAGCGTTTATTTGTCAAATCTTCTGGGTCAAAAGTATGCAGGGTGTCTCTATTTCAATACTTCTCTCGATAGTGAAGGGTTACAGAAAAATGTTTAAATGGTAGCCCAACATAGTTTCCCAAGTATATAAAATAAGTGGTCAAACATTTTTTTAATGTCACAATAATTGAACCAAGTTTTAATGCAATTTTAAACATTATATTTTTTATATAAAAAAATAACACCAAGAACAATTAGATTAATAGTGCATTTCCAAAGATATTTCAATTCAAAGGCAGGGGATTTCGTACTTTCAATGTTGTTCAAAGAAATAAATATTTTGGGAATTGACTGTTTATATTAGGAGGAAAATTAATACCTAAAAGCTAATACAATTGTTTTACTGTTCATTATTAAAGACCAGATTTTTATGTATTCACATATTTTTTGGAGCCTCATAAACCATTTTTGAAATTTTTATTTCATGTTTCATACTATTTAGAAGCACTGTATAATGTATTTTATCTGACATATTTGTAAATATTGGGAGGATTTTACATATTATTGCATGTTTTACCTTAATTTACATATTTTGGTCCATATTTAATAAAACAAACAACAAATGATGGAACATTTAAAAAAAAGAGCAAAACTAAGAAGGTAACTAAATAAATAGGTAACTAAAGATTTCAAGACAAAAACCAAAAAAATTGAGAAAAAGAAAATGGGAAAATCTTCTATCATAGGCCAAAACACATAACGTGCACATGCATATGCCTTTCATAGAATCACTGATTATAATTTACAAAATGAATTTTGAGGTGTGGATTGTTTGATATCATACATGAAAAGTTTTCCTTAAAGCCCTGAGTAGAGTAAGGGATAACTATCCAAATTTATCACTTCCGCTACAACCTATCATAAAGAGATGGTGGACCTGGATAGAAGGAACCATATAGTAGGAAAATCTCTCTAAAATTTCATTGCAAAACGTGCCTGCCTAGAAAAGACAAAATAAATTATAGAAATACATACACTCATGCAAAATTTAGTTTTTATTGCATTCATTTTTTATTTTGTTGTGGGAAAATAGCAAAAAAGAAATTCCTCTCTCTATACATGAAATCATAGCCTTCGATTGGGCCCCCATTAATTCCGTAGATGTGGAACATTCTTCTAGTCAGTACAAAAATATTTTACCACCAGATTGACGTAATTTTACTTTCAAAAATTTAAAAATATACATTGTTTGAAAATCTTTGGAGAGTAAAGTTTTAAATTATCATATTTTAGCATTGTTCAAATACGTAATGTAATTATGCTTGTAACTGAACCATTTTTAAAAAAATGGTTTTTATTTATAGATTTTTTTTTTAGGACTATAAACATGCATTTTGTATTTATGAACGCTATTTAAAATAAATTTGAAAATTAAGGTTTTATTTTCTATTTCATTAACTTATTATACTTTTCCTTTTTATACTTTATTCAACTAATATGTGTAAATTATAAAATTCTTTCAAAAAAATGCATATGTAAAATTTAGTTATTTAATGTTATTTCACATGTTTTTCTTTCTTACTTGCTTATTTGTTAAAAAATAATATGTATATATTTTATATTTTATTTCACATANATTATAATAAAATTAATTTATTAAGTTGTTTTTCTTTTCTTAGTCTACTTTTGGCTTTTGATTACTAGCATCTGTAATAACTAAGGTTCCACGATTTTTTAGAAAAATGTGAATCCCATTGAAATAGAGAAAATTTTTATATGTGTATATTAATGTCTGTCTGTTAATTATTTAATACAATATTGGCCATAAAGCTTGGCAACAAAATGATTTACATCGGACCATCCTTTCATCTAAACAACTAAATATACCAATTATTAGACCGACAAAACTAGTCAATTTTTTTTTAAATATGTATGTATATTAATACAGAAGATTAAGATGTTAATAAAAAAATATATTTGTTTTTAGTGGTTTTTACAGACAAGGCTACACAGGGTACAACCTATTGTATTAATTTGGTTACAAACTATCTGTTTTCTGTGGGCATCATTTTGTGCTTTGTCTAGAATTACGGATCATAGACATCATTGGTGGGATGTATTAGCTGGTGCACTTTTGGGAACTTTCATAGGAGTATGCTCGGTAAGTAGTTCTATATAATATCTATTAAATAAATGTGGAGTTATAAAATTCATATTTCTTACATGCCATTTGTGGAAAAATTTCTTGCATTTTTGAAAATAGTAATTTACAGGATAAAACAATGAACAAAATAGTTTGTAAATAATGAGATTTTCTCCTGCAGCCTGCAGGGTGAAAAACCTATAGTTTGATAGTTACCTGTAATCTTGGTCAGAGCAAAATCAGTGAGGTTAGGAAGACCAAGATGATAGGTAACTTTCAAATTATAAATACTTTGTAGTTCAATAATTTTACCTATCGTTTCTGTTTTGTGCTGTCAGGCTTGTTTCAACATTCTTTTTGTGTGAGTTTGTTGAAAAGCATGGAAGATGGTGAAATGCAAAAATGCATCTGAAAGACCAGGATAGGATGATTAGAAATGGCCAACCTACAGGTTTATCACCCTGCAGACCACGACATAAAATCTCAAGAAAATTCATTCTTTTTTCATCATGTGTAACATGTGTGCTTGTTACAACTAAAAATCGGAGTTGTAAAACTCAAATAAACAAAATTTTTTTAAAATTATATATTGATTTTTTGTATAACGGGAATAACTAACAATTTTATCTGTGATGAGAATTTTCATGAACTGCACAACCTCTTTTTCTTCGTAGGCATGGTCTATACCTATTTATTTCGGGTCCGATGCAAGTAGTAGATATTAGGTATTCCTTTTCACAGCTACAGGTAAAAAACTTTTTTTGGTCAAATAAGGATTTTAAAAATCCTTTCCCTATAAATTATTACCATACCTTGGAAAGTGCAGTTTTCCTATAGGACTAAACATTTCCTTGGTGCCTCTTTGTGCACCTCTTTTGGTGTGAAAATTGTCTTACCGAAGTGGCTGTACCGTGACTAGATATGTGTCTCTAGTTTTTCTTGACAGAGTCAGCATGTTTCTGTCTCTGCTTTGCCTATCTTCTTTAGTTGGTACTTAAGATGGCAGTGGCCAGTATAGAGGCCTATAATTTTCTTCAAATCCTGCCTGCTGAGAGAGAGGAAATCCTTTGATTTCCTTTTTGACAGATTTATAAATTTCTTAGCTTCCTCCAGTGCTTTTTAGTTTTTATTTCTCAAGCCATTTTTCGGTTCCCACTTTTAAGCACACACTCCAGTGCACCTAGTTGTGATTCCGGTTCCATGGATGATAGGGCTGCCTCTTTTTTGGCTATTTGATCAGCCTGTTCATTTCCTTCTATACCTGCATGTCCCGGAACTCACTTCTCTTGGAAAAACATATTTATAATTAACAAACTCAATTATATAAAACTAGACCTATAAATGAAAAATAAAAAAACGATTATATACATATATGTTATACATACATTGTTCATGAAATACATGTAAGCAATTAAAAGTGAAGAAAAAAAGTGTTGTTCAGTTCGAGGAAATTCCCATCACAGGTTAAAATTATTGTAAACAACAAAAAGTTTAGGGTCGTCAGTGGTCGCAATGGTTTAGGCGTTGACACGGTACTTATCAGGTAAAGGTACCAGGTTGAAATCCAGCGGCCCTATATTTGAACCCGTCACACTTAAAAATGGGTATTTTTAAAGCATTGGAATCCTGAGGGTTCATATAACCTCGAAGTTGAAGTACCCTTGTTAAAAAAGAAAAAAATAGTAATAGGAGCTTCATCTTATCTTAGAATAAATAACATCCCTTTTATTCCAGGTGAAATCATTTTGTTGTGGATTTAGAACAGAAATGAATCACAGTATTACAACAAACAAAGATGGCAAATCGAACGAACCTATGAAATTTGCGACTGTCGGAGAAAGGAATGTGTCAACAAGATGGCTTTTGGAAAAGAACAGCAATTACAGCACTGAAAATGTTTCTTCAATAATGTAGTATATTTATAATAAAACAATAATTTTACAAAAATATGTTTCGCATATTTGTTTGAAAACCTGCAACTGATCTTACAAAAAAATTGATACCAAAGGTAAATTATAACTAAAATGATTTACCAATTAACCATGAACTGTGTAAAAATGGAGGTAATGTTACCGAAAAAATTTAATGAGCCAATGTATTTTATTTGATTGATAATCATGCTTTCTTCTATAAAAGTACATCTTCTATAAAGTATCTTTTTTCTGACAGAAAAAAAGCTGACAAACCTTCGATGCTTTTATACCGCATTTATTAATTTATTATTACATTATCTGACTGATGAGTACTGAGACGTGTTAGTACTAACCATTTTTACGGGGTGACTTGCTGAGGTGAGCTACTTAAACGTGTGAGAAAACTCTTCCTTTTAGTACTTCAAAGGCTCCTCCATCCTCTGTTATTTATTCTAGATTTTCAGTGCCAAATCATTTCGAGAACCAACCTAATCAATTATGGAACTATGTATTCCATTTTTGAATATACAAATTTTTTGCTAATTGGTTAGGGTGTCCGACTTTGCCACAAGCAATCTGAGTTCAAATACTAGCACAGCCCATGGCTTTTTACTGAAAATAGTTTGAAAGGAGTATGGCAAAGTATTTGATCCCTAGTCCGCAATGCTCAATGAGTAGTTGGAGTGAAGCCCTCCTATGTAACAGGAATTACTTTTCTTTTTCTTTTTTTTTTTTAGTTTCTTTTACTGACTACTGATTTACATAAGCTCAAATCTGCACATGCATATACATACATACACACATGTACAAAGTTGAGCTTATCACATTTCGCAGGCCCCCTGCAGTTCCAGCTTTTGTTTCCCCAGTTGAGTAACGTTTTTGTTTTGCATTAGGTAAATTTATCCAAGACATTCTTTCACCATTAATTTGGTCTGATTGCAGTTCAGGTCTCTTTTTTGCTAGCTTGACAGCCTGTTCATTGCCTTCTATCTCCTGTCCCAGCACCCTGTCACTCTTACCCGCATTTTCAAAAAATCAGCTTGTTCTTAAATCTTGAATGTTTGGCCCAGTAAAAAATGAGCCACAGACCAGAAATATTCCAAAGCCAGGACTCGATAAGAGTAAGTTTATGGTTAAGTGTTAACATGACAGTGTTTTCCATCTAGAACTGTTGTGGTATACTTCAGTCTTAAATATTCATTTGAACAACAGTTAATACAAAAATACAGTTAGCTTTACCGTTGTTTTCAATCACCTCAAGAAGCACACATTACTTTTGTAACAAACCTTGCTCGTCAGTCCTTCATATGATTAGCTCAATCAAGTTGAAAAAAGGGGGAAATATAAGCCAATAATCAGTTCTTTTTTTTATTTTTAAAATTTATTCCGCCCGTCAGGTTCTCCACAAATGCAACATTTATTTTANAAACACTTTGGATATTCCTCCAAAAGTTGCTAAAAAAAATATATACATATATATTAATCAATTTCAATATTTTTAAATATGATTCGAAAATTGAAATTATTTTACTTACAATCAACTTGTTGAAGTAATTACTCTTCCATGTTTCCTTGTCTTCCTTACCCATCTTTCAGTGTAGTAGGGATATCTTGACGATGTTTAAAGACTGAAAAGACACAAGTATTAGACAATATACATAAAATTTTAAGTTTCTAATTAAACATGTTTCTAGAAAGCATTAATTGATTATTTATATTAGGAATACAGAATAAATTGATGAGAAACTTAAACCTAGATAGCACTCATAATCTTGTACAACATTGTGTAGTTATTAGATACATTCTAGCATCCTGCTAATCAATGTGTCGAGGAAATTGTTCAAAAAAATGTTTTTCAGTAACGAGCAATTAATTTGCTGGCATTTAAAATGATAAATAAATTGACGGTTCAGAAAGTTATTTGTGAATAACTTGAGTATGGTTCCTCCAAATTAAAAACCGCTTGCACTTCCTAATTGAATTCCTTTCTAAAAATGTACACTGACAAGTTCTTGTAATTTATAAATCTACTAATACATATAGGTATCAAAACGGAAAGTCATACCTTACTGAAATGGTCTAATCATCTTGCTTTAAAAATCACTAAATATTTTCTGAGATGTTAAGTGCTTGCCATTTTTTAGCTTATATGGTCAGCTCGCTAATACGACCTTGAGTTCACGCCATGCGCTTTAGAGTTGGCGGCAAAAATACACAGTGTTGATTGCCCGAAACTGGCACAATGGATCTTTTCCATTCCATCTAACTTATCACACTACGACGTTTGTGGCAGTGTGGTAATTCATGTTTCTATGTAGAGTTTTTTAGCCATCAATCAATTTAAAAAAACGGAAGCGTATTTTAGACAATATTTCCACATAAAAAAGGTTAAGTGAGCATGTAAAAAGACTAGAAATTTAATAAAACAGCCTCAGCCAGCAAAAGTCAGACGAAAATACAAATTCAGGCAGATTTTGGTCATGCACCGGTAATCCAATGCCATGTGCGGGGCAAGGGATTCTTTATGGAACGGTGCAAAACTGGTCATTGAATACGCCTACAGCGTAAGCCCCTCTACAGCTGCTGATCTCGAACTAACGGACATATCGAGTAAATACAAATAACACTATCTATCAAAGATGTCTTCAAGCTGATCAATATCATCATTCGAATTGATGTAATGCAGGACCATTACTGTGCAGCAAACTCAACAAATACTTCAAAACGAAAATGTAATAAAATAATGTTCTAATGTTCAGCTTTCATTATTGTTATGATTAATTTTTTTTTTATTCTTCTTTAGTTCTTAATTTCCTAACGAAATTTTAATTACATCATTTTGCGTTTAAAATAATGTCCTTAAGTTTTACTTTCATTAGTTTTATTATATACGATTGTTCTTTTAACGTTTCTTGTAGGGGCTAGTAAAAGAATTGGAGCAACTACAAAAAAAAGCGAGGTAAATAAAAAAAACTTAAACTTAAAAAAAAGACCATCTACTGTAGAATTTGAAGCAATCTAGGGAGTCAATTTTTTTACAACGGAATTTTTTAAAGGTGAACTATTACTACTAAGGAAACTGAGTAACGAAGGAGAAACGCTAGGTTAGAAAGATTCCGGTTTTGTTTTAATTGAAATCACCACAGAAATCATTTTTCCCGGCAAAAGGAATTATATTCGGGCCTAACTGGTCATAAAAAGTTCTAAGTAGGTTTAAAAAGCGGTAAAAAGTTTCATAATTGTTTGGAGAAAATTACCTCGAAAACATCCAAAGCGTGGTTGAGGTGCGTATGACGAAGAGGAGAGTTCCTCGTGGCTCCTGGGAACTTCAAAACCAACATGGTTGAAATCGGACTAAAACTATCACAAAAACATTTCTAAATGTTGCTCGAATTCCCGTTATTTAATCTACAATAAATTAAATTAAATGACTACACATGTTATACAAATTAAATTGTTTAAAATCAAGTTAAACAAGTAAGTTTTGTATTGTGCTTTACGACGCTAAGCGGAACAAAATGGAACTTAAGCTCACGGCTATGAAATATGAATATCACTCCAGCTTTTTGTTTTGTTTTTGTAAAGAATGTATTTTATCTAATATGTACAGTATATATAACTTCTTGTCGTTGTTGAGTTTTTGAAAACTTTATTTTAAAAGATCCTGAGACTTAGCCTATACTGATGTTCATTCGATGGGAACTAAACTAGGAATATGTTTTTAAAAATAAAGACAGTCCGTCAGTGAATCAGTGCGTCTACTGTTTACTCGCCGTCATTCCTCGTATTTTAAAACTTTTTTTTTTCTTAGTTTTATACTACTGGTACACTGACGGCTCCAAAACCGACAAGGGCACGGGAACTGGGGTCTTCGGGATAAACCCAAATCTAGGTAAATATGCTACAGTTTTCCAATCTGAAATCATAGCGATTGAACACTGCGCCAGAGAAATAAAAAAGCTGGTAATACACTCCTGGAAGATGGCCATCTTCAATGACAGTCAGGCACTAATGCAGCATTAAGGGCCCTAGCCTGATGCAAGGTGAAGGCAAAGCGTTTGGAACTGCATGGAGGCCCTGACAGAAGTCGTGACACTAATGACCTGACCTTGGCAGAGACCCTGGACACTCGGAGCATAGAGGCAACGAAAAGGTTGACCCAAGAGGGGGCCAACATGGACTCTCTGTGTCCTGAACCCTACTGTGGCTTAGCATCCTAAGAGGATAATCTTAAAATGGATCCTTATTCAATCCAAAACAGGCACGAGCAGAGATTGATAGAAGGACCATTCGCAAAACTTACAAAAGAATTACAGGAAGGCAACCGCAACCGAACCAGGATTCTGATTGGACTCCTGACGGGGTACTGCTACTTAAGAAAACACATGAACCAGATAGAAGTACAGACAGAAGAAACACTGTGCAGATACTGCCAGGAAGAGGAGGAGGCCGCAGAACACATTCTACATTGCTGTGAAGGTTTAAGGAGGTGCATGTTCTTGCAACTAGGACAAGAAAAACCACAAGTCAGATCCTACACTAAGGAGCCGCTGGCAAAGATGTGGAGGCATTAGCAACCTGATGCTGGCCAGTGAGTTATAAAACAAGGAAGCACCATAGATCTATTCAGGTCGAGGTGCAGAAGGCCTTGTGGCTACCTCTTTTATCCCTATCCCTACTTTTTTTTACTTTTAATTACGTTTTTACTTCTTACTTACACTTTTTTTCTCGAAAAACGACTGTTATTTTTCACGGTTATGGAACCATGTGCTTACACAAGAATGAACTTTTTAAAAAAGTTGAAACTTTAAACCACATTCTTTCCTCATTGTCGTAGATTTAGCCCTTTTCAAGGAGTATAATATATTTTCCTTCTCTTTTTTATCATTACTGTTAACTAATTGCGCACTCTCAACCCAACACACAGTAATGACACGTGTACACAAAAAAAAGAACACTTTGAGCCCTGAAGATGATCTCAAGAAAGATGTATGGTAAAGAAAATGTTTTTCTAAACCTATGTCACGCCAGGCCGCATCACACGATCTCTAAATAATCATTACTATTAACTTTTTTAGTCTTTTGTGTGGTGATTAGAGGTAAATTTTCTTTCTAATAAACCAAACCAACGGTGGCAAGCAATATGGTGTTGAGTGAATTTTGAATTTGAACCGGATAAAAGTCTTTGCAAAGATAAAATCTAAATGGCTCAGTTATATACTTATTATCATTAGTCTAAATGATTTCAGCCCATTTAAAACCTGCAGATTTATTAAAAGCTATTGCCACAATCCAATGTAAAATTTCTTAAAAATGGAACAATATTGCTAAACATAACAAGTGAAAAAGATTTTAACTAACAATTTAAATAATATGAAAATATTCCAATGAAATTTGATTGCATAAAACTTTTAATTTCTCGAAGGGAGTCTGGTGGCTACTGCACCTGGGTATAAAAAAAATTGTGAAATTCTGAGTGAGCTGGCTCAGGTGGTTATCAGAATTTAGAGAATGCACAGAAACCAGGACAATATCAAGATTCGGAGGGGGCGTCGGTGGCTACAATGGTTTAGGCGTTGACACGGCGCTCAACACTGTAAGGTAAGCACACATCCAGCAGCCCTGCATTTGAACCCAACATACTTACAAAAAAAAAAAAAGAAAAAAAAAAGTAACACCCACATCACTGTTACCTGCATTTTCCCAGGACTTAAAGAGATAATATTATGTACTGCAATTATTACCCAGAAGTGAAAAAATTGAATCAGCTTTTTCTTAAATCTTGAATGTTTGTCCTAGTAAAACATGAGCCATAGAACAGAAATAATCCAAAGCCAGGACTCTAGTTGAAAAAAGAGGGAAATGTAAGCCAATAAAAAGTTCTTTTTTTTATTTTTTAAAATTTATTCCGACCGTCAGGTTCTCCACAAATGCAACATTTATTTTATCTCTCCATAAAATTAAGCTTTTCAATCAAAAAGGCCAAATCCAAGTTCGCCATCTGATTCATCAGATTCTTCCTTGGGAGCCTCCTTTGCTGGCGAAGCAGCTGCTTTAGCATCAGCAGGAGCTGGAGCAGCAACAGCTACAGCAGCAGCAAACTTAGAAGGATCCTAAAATTAAAACAAATAATAATAAATAAAAATAACGATAAAAATATAATTGTATGCTACAATCTGTCATACCTTAAGATATTCTTTAATCATTTCTGCTTCTTTGAATTCAACATTAGTCTCAGCAGCAACAGCCAACAGGTTCTTCAATCCATTGGCAATACTGTGAGGAGCAGATGCAATAGTAGGATACCCGATTTCAAAACAAACTGATGCCACACGAGCGGCTCCCTATAAGAAATTTCAGTAACAATTAGAACAACACAAAATGTACTTTAAAAAAACATAAAAATAAAAATAACCACTTACTTCCAAAAATTTTCCACGTAGATCTGCTGGCTTAATGTCCAAAATTCTGGGTTCAAAGCAGGTACCAGAATCGTACACCATTTCCACTACTAACCCATAGGAAAATGGTGAAATGTTCAGCATGTTGAGCAAAGTTGCTTCTGATGCTCCTACTTTGTCACCTTCTTTTAAAATGTGGACATCATTCTGAATAAATTATAAACAAGACAACTTTATGGTTATAATATTTCTTATTTTAAGAGAACCGAAAAAATAAATCTTACTATGATTTCAATTGTTCCTTTTGAAATTTTGGTCGGGATGGAAAGGGCCTGGAAGAAGGAAGTTTTTTCAGGACCGAGACCAGTATTCTGCGCTGGAATTACTACAGGGCACGGAGCAATGGCACCTGCTCTAGCTGGGGCACGGACCTTGTTTTGCAACAATTTGTCTCTTACTTCAGGAAGTTCACCTCGTGTAAACACAAAGCCAACATTCCCTCTGATGTGTGGAAGGATTCTGTGGGGGAAAAAATCAAGTTTTGAGTTTAAATATGCCAAAAGCCAAAATGTAATTGACAACCTATTATAATTTTTTTTTCACTTACTTTTCAAGTGCTTGATTTCTCTCAATGTGTCCTCGGATTGCTTTTCTCATCATGGTGTTCTTACCCATTAATACTACAGCTGACCCTCGGAGAGACACCCTAATCTGCTGCATTTGCTTTGAACCGACATTGTCGGCACCAACAATGAAACACTTTGGATATTCCTCCAAAAGTTGCTAAAAAAAATATATACATATATATTAATCAATTTCAATATTTTTAAATATGATTCGAAAATTGAAATTATTTTACTTACAATCAACTTGTTGAAATAATTACTCTTCCATGTTTCCTTGTCTTCCTTACCCATCTTTCAGTGTAGTAGGGATATCTTGACGATGTTTAAAGACTGAAAAGACACAAGTATTAGAAAATATACATAACATTTATAGATTTCTAATTAAACATGTTTCTACAAAGCATTAATTGATTATTTATATTAGGAATACAGAATAAATTGATGAGACACTTTGACCTAGATAGCACTGATAATCTTGTACAATGTTGTGTAGTTACATCTCGGTTTATTTTGTTAAACCATTCCTATGAAAAATATAGTTAATCAGAAATATGATGTAACATGACTCATCGAAATTTAACAACAGATTATATCAAATAATTAAACAGTTTTCAGTAAAATAAATTAAAACAGTTCTGTACCAAGGTGTACTGAGCGTGCCATTGCACAGCCACCCTTCAGTCACATGGGGTAGGCTACGGACACAGGAATATCTATGAATGATGAAACTTTTCTGGTGATACTAGGATGAAAAATATTTGGACTTATCCAAGTGTTCTCGTCAATAGTCTTAGGAGCCAAGAAAACAGTGGTATGTGGCAACATGCATTTTCTTATTTGTTGAAAGTAGTCACCAAACCTATTATCGCATATTTTTTGACAATTTTATCACGGCATATAACTGCATCTCTAAAAGCAAACTATTTTTTCGCTAATGGAATAAAAAATTTGCACTAGACTGAATTGCACTCTAACGAGCTACATCCTCCTGTTAGTCAATGTGTTTGAAAAAATTGTTTAAAAAAAAAAAAATCAGTAACGTGAGCAACTAATTTGCTATGAATTAAAATTAATATATAAATTGAAGATATATACAAAGTTAGTTGAGTACGGTTCCTCCAAATTAAAAACCGTTTGCACCATTGAATTCAGAGTCAAAAACTTTTCCTAAAAATGTAGACTGACGAGTTCAAATCTACTGATACATATGGGTATCAGAACGGAAAGTCATACTTTACTGAAATGGTCTAACCATCTTGCTTTAAAAATCACTAAATATTCTTTGCGATGTTAAGTGCTTGCCATTTTTTTAGCTTATATGGTCAGCTCGCTAATACGACCTTGAGATCATGCCATGCGCTTTAGAGTTGGCAGCAACAATACACAGTGCTGATTGTGTAACTGGTGATGGTAATATTTAATATAAAGGGATTGTGAAAACATTGTTTAAATGGATTTAACATTGTAAGTAGGATAAGAAACAGTGTCGTCAAAAGGGGGGGGGGAAGGTGGATAGAAACTACTGTGAAATTTAACATGAAATTTGTGCCACAACTCCGATCAAAACAGGCACTCACTGATTATTCCTGCCAAGAAGAAAGCCCATCACATTACACGAATTTTATAGCACACTGCTTCCTCTGACTGCTCCGCGTCTACTGACCCCTATTGTTTCCGTTCACCCGAGGCCAGGTTGACATAGCACCTCGGTCCCCCTTTTGCCGACACTGTTTCTTATCCTACATACAATGTTAAATCCATTTAAACAATATTTTCAGAATCCCTTTATATTAAATATTCCCATCACCAGTTACAATTCCATTGATTGACCGGTAATCCAATATCATGTGCTGAGCAAGTGATTCTTTAAGGAGCAGTGCAAAACTGGTCATTGAGTACACTTACAGCTTAAGTGCTGATCTCAAACTAACAGACATAACGAGTAAATACAAATCACTCATACATCTATCACAGATGTCTCCAAGCTGATCGATATCATTCGAACTGATATAATGAAGGACCATTAATGTGCAGCAAATTCAACGAATCCTTCAAAACGGAAATGTTATAAAATAATGTTCTGATGTTCAGCTTTCATTATTTTTATGATTAAATTGTTCTTTAATGTGTCCTAACGAAATTTTAATTATATCATTTTCCAACATTGTTTAAAAATAATGTCCTTAAGTTTTACTTTCATTAGTTTTATTATATACGATTGTTCTTTTAACGTTTCTTGTAGGGGCTAGTAAAAGAATTGGAGCAACTACAAAAAAAAGCGAGGTAAATAAAAAAAACTTAAACTTAAAAAAAAGACCATCTACTGTAGAATTTGAAGCAATCTAGGGAGTCAATTTTTTTACAACGGAATTTTTTAAAGGTGAACTATTACTACTAAGGAAACTGAGTAACGAAGGAGAAACGCTAGGTTAGAAAGATTCCGGTTTTGTTTTAATTGAAATCACCACAGAAATCATTTTTCCCGGCAAAAGGAATTATATTCGGGCCTAACTGGTCATAAAAAGTTCTAAGTAGGTTTAAAAAGCGGTAAAAAGTTTCATAATTGTTTGGAGAAAATTACCTCGAAAACATCCAAAGCGTGGTTGAGGTGCGTATGACGAAGAGGAGAGTTCCTCGTGGCTCCTGGGAACTTCAAAACCAACATGGTTGAAATCGGACTAAAACTATCACAAAAACATTTCTAAATGTTGCTCGAATTCCCGTTATTTAATCTACAATAAATTAAATTAAATGACTACACATGTTATACAAATTAAATTGTTTAAAATCAAGTTAAACAAGTAAGTTTTGTATTGTGCTTTACGGCGCTAAGCGGAACAAAATGGAACTTAAGCTAATGGCTATGAAATATGAATATCACTTCAGCTTTTTGGTTTGTGTTTGTAAAGAATGTATTTTATCTAATATGTACAGTATATATAACTTCTTGTTGTTGTTAAGTTTTTGAAAACTTTATTTCAAAAGATCCTGAGACTTAGCCTATACTTATGTTCATTCGATGGGAATGTTTTTAAAAATAAAGACAGCCCGTCAGTGAATCAGTGCGTCTACCGTTTACGCGCCGTCACTCCTCGTATTTTAAAAGTTTTTTTCTTAATTTTATACTACTGGTACACTGACGGCTCCAAAACCGACAAGGGCTCGGGAACTGGAGTCTGGGATGAACCCAAAGACCGAACTGATGGTAAATCTAGGTAAATATGCTAGTTTTCCAATCTGAAATCATAGCGATTGAACACTGCGCCAGAGAAATAAAAAAGCTGGTAATACATTCCCGGAAAGTGGCCCGAGGTTGATATAACCTCTGCTGTTGCGAACCCTCGTTTAAGAAAAAAAAAAAAAAATCAAGATTCCAACGAATACATTAATTCTTGTTTGAAACACCAAAAATCCCTGAGAAAGTAACACTCATATCACTGTTTCCCAGGACTTAAAGAGAAAATTATGTTACTGCAATTATTACTCAAAAGTGAAAAAATTGAACCAGCTTTTTCTTAATTCTTGAATGTTTGTCCTAGTAAAACATGAGCCATAGACCAGAATTAATCCAACTTTCCAATCAAGTTCAGTTTGTGGTTAGCATTATCATGCTGGACTGTTTTCCATTATAGAACTGTTGTGGTATACTTTAGTCTTTATTTGAATGACTGTCAATACAAAAATACAGTTAGCTTTTTCAATATAACCGTTGTTTTCAATCACCTCAAGGAACTATGAAAAATAAAAGATCTGGCAGGAACCTGTCAGAACACAGGGATGGGGAGAGGAGCCAGCCATTGATCCAACTCTCAATGTTTAGGGTTATGTTTCAATGTTCGTTGATTAGTTTAGGTCACAAGGACACCAGCTTAAGATTGGTGTGGAAGGAGAGCTTGGAGTGTAAGCGTGTTTGTATCACGTTCATTACGAAAAAAATGTCTAGGTCTTTGTGGATGGTTTGGTTAGTGTTGTCGGAGTATTGAGGATGCGACTGAGGACTTTTGCTTGAAAGGATTGGATTCTTTGGATGTCGGACGGCTTGGCTGAACCCCCACCCCACAGCTTGACTCCATCAGTTCAAATCGGTCTAATTATATATTGTTAATTTATTGTGTATACTCACTGTGGATTTGGATGCAAGTAGGCGTCTCAGTTGTTTTTATCTTCGGTTGAGCTGACTTTTTGTTTTATGTGTGTTCCATATTTGCTGTCCAAGAAGAACCCAAGGTAGCAAATTTGGTTCGATGGAAGGATTACCTCACTGTATGGTGTACCTTACTATACTGGTGGGCATGAGCTTAAATGTATTTGTCACGTGTCAGCTCTTTTGTTTGTTTAGCTCGATGTGCCACTGAGTACAACAGTTGGTAATGAGGTCTAGGTAGGTAGTCTTGGGTTGCTTTTGCTCCAAGGATAGGGTCAAAATGTGAGGAGTGGATTGCGATGTCATCCAAAATAAAAAAGTTAAAAAAAAAAAAATATATATATGGTGAAACTGACCACCTGATGTCTAGCATGGGAAACCCCCTGACTCAGGGCTTGCTCGCTGTAATAATCTGTAATTCAAAACTCACTAACAGGATTAAGACTTCTATCCCATGACATGGCCCTAGAAGTAAGTTCTCACAGAGAAAATTTCAAATTCTCAATGCAGTTTTTTAAACCCGTTTTAATACGAGTTAAAATAGAGACAAGAAGCAGAATAATGAACTGACCACAATTTTATAAAGATTCAATGGTGAGTAAACAAAAACTGTGAAACAGAACTTCATGTATATGTATTTTCCCAGAAAACATATTAAAAACAAAGGAAAAAATCTTTACAACGAACAAGCAAATGTTAAAACAATTATATTCGTTAGAAACATAATCAATAAATAATTAGCACACAGATTTATCGCATTGGCAAATGATTGATATCTCAAGGATAAATTGCAGTTTCATTTTAAAATCTGTTAAGACTTATGCACTTATTTTATTGACTGTTGTTGTCGCT
Organism: Cimex lectularius; assembly: GCF_000648675.2. Taxonomy (NCBI): domain Eukaryota; kingdom Metazoa; phylum Arthropoda; class Insecta; order Hemiptera; family Cimicidae; genus Cimex; species Cimex lectularius. The sequence goes on along the minus strand of NW_019392727.1, from coordinate 979,317 downwards.
CACTTGTCTTGTTATGTGTTAGTTTTAACTAAATAAAAGTTAATGTTAATGCTTTGTTTGAAAGGCAATGCCTATCTTGAAAATTAACTATGATCCCTTTAAAAATGTGTGTTTATTGAATTAAAATAATATAAATAACAACAACAGAGCACATTAATTTAATAATATAAACATTTCATATATTTAACATATTAAACATGTATATTTCATATACAGCTATGACACCATATTGATACATCCACACTTATACATTTATAATCAGAGTGGAACAGTGCACATTTTGATGGAAAACATTATAACAATCGATGAATAACAGTGCAACTGTAAAGAACGAATGAATGATGTACACAGCAATATACACATGAGGGTAAAAAGATTTACATCATGTTTTTATTTGTTAGATATGTTTCCCATAGTGAATAAAATCTACTTGCAACAAAAAATATATATTTTAATTAACAACACAATAAGACTAGTATTTATGAATTTGTGTACAATTTCAAAGGGAAAGTAATACACACGCCATATTTAGTAATAGTCGCTGGAATGTTTGATACAAAAACAAGGAAGCATAACTTAGAATACTAAAATATACAATTATACCCATATCTACACACATATACATATTATTTATATACAACGTCCATAAAAGTATGGCAAAAATAAATCAGTAGAAAGAAATTAGGGTCATAATCGTAAACCAAACTATTCTATTGTTGTAATTTAGAAAGTAAAAGTACTACAAGATTTCCAATTACAACTCTTCCTTGCTATTAAGGTTTCGGTGTTCATAGACGCATTTATTACTATTTCTAGTCGTTGTACAGAGCTGTAATTAGTTATTGCCTTTAAGAAAACAAAAAACTAACACCTTGAGCATATAATATATATTTAAAAAAAAAAAAAACAATTAAAAAACCAAAAATATATAAATGTACAATTATATACACTTATACAGAACTTAAATTTTAAATCCTTGATATGATAATTAATCAACATATACATACATATATCGCTTATCAAATATATTATGTAAATTTGCTCTGCAGCGTTCTGTTGTTCCCTTATTTTTAGTCTTACACACCACTAGAGTTGTTTTCCTCATTTTTTTAAATTAAGTGCTTGTAACAGACTGATTTTAGTGCCTTTGAACAACATACTTTTGAGTACTGCAAATGTATTCTCATAAAAAAAAGCAAATCAGACATTATTAAGTAGTTCTGCATTGCAATGCACATATTTATACCTGACCTAACCTTAAAAGTACAATTCAGAATAAGATTAATTATAATTTTATGTCAACTAATAACAATTTATACCTTAGGCATGCAAAATAGTTATCATTGCAAATAGTTAATAACAGTTAACATCTTGGAAGTTCTGTGGAACAACAGTAACAAGTTGTAAACACAGAACATAGCCAGGCATTCAAAATTAAGGCACCAAAACTGCTTTTGTATAGTGGAAAAAACGTTATGTAGCACATGCAAAAGTTCGCTTTAAGGTACATCCCTGTAAATGTAAAAATTAAACAATAATATACAATTACTTCATTATTGTAACCCAGAAAGCCCTTAAGGTATCAATTAGATATAAGAATGTAGTCCTTCGACCCTAAAAACACTTTTTACCAACCGTACAAATTACTTATAATACATCTAATATTAATCACCTTTCAGTTTTGTAAACAAAATATCAACATTTCAAAAGATGAAGTTATGATTCAAATACAGTTTGTGAATGTATCATCTCTGTGTTTACATGTTTACACTTTTTTTAAAAATATTTCTAAGGCAAAACAAAAAGGAGCTATTGGAATTTTAACAAGACAAGAGATTTACAGTACTACCCTCTTCTCAGCAAAACCCAGATCATAAACACAACTATAAATGTTGTATATATATTTTTTTTTTTAAACAACACTTAATTCTCAATTGTACCCTTAAAACGAAATTAAATGTATTAAATCAAAGGAATCGATGTAGTAGACCAGTGAAATATATATTAACCATGGTAATTTTTAAAATATAAATTAAAAAAAGAATTCAAATAAATATGCACTAATGTTGCATTATTTTCTGTGAACTTTTCTATATTCCTATTTTTGGTAATATTTTGGTCAATTTTCACAACTTAAACACTTGTAAATTTATTAAATCTACAATAAACAACTAATTTTATTTCAATTACTTTACCTTCTATCTATTCTCAGCCTTAATGACCCCGAATCCAAATCATTGAGTAGCTTTAAAAATTATATATAACATTTGCATGTTAGGTGTATGCTCAGTTCAATTTCAATTTATTTTTTTAAGATCAAACTATTCCCATTTTCGATGAAATGTATTCATCAGCATAATATAATTCAATAATTAAGATAAAAATGATTAATAAGTGTAAAATTTTTACACTTGCCAACATAAATGCTCGAACAACTAATTAGTTTATTAAAATATATAGTAAATTTTAAATATTGTCAATTTTTCAAAAACCTGTTTTATTAAAGCTTCTTATACTTGTGTTTAATGCATTTTGCAATAGTAGACTTACACAATTAATTATGTGGGTGAATTTCTTCTTGTGAAAATATTTTATTATTAATTTTTTTTTAAATAAATTAAACTAATTTTCTCTAAAATGTATGTTATACAAATTGTGATGTATTTAACTACAAAAAGAGAATAACCCTTGTTTACAACAATAACAACGTGCTTACACATTTAATAATGATTGTATTTTTTATAAATTAACAAGGCAATACTAATAGAGGAATGACGTCACTGGTAATTGTTACTATATATTACGCCAATTATTTACATATTTACAATGCATTGCGCAATTTGATGGTGATTGCAATATACTAACTAGTTAAACTTAATTAATATGAGCAAAAATCCATAATTGCTAATTTAGCAATTTCCAATTTTTTGCTTCTTTTATATACATTTAAGTTTCTGTTAAAACACAGCATTCATAATCAAAGTTATAAACATTTTTTTTTTCTTTTTTTTTTTTTGTAACAACTGCATTGAATTTTTTATTAAAATGCAGTGAAATTATCTGCTATATATTATAATTTGAAACAAAGATAAAAAGACCTTGATACATTTGGTTAACTTGCATCATAATTATTATGACAAAAGTTATGACAAACTCGTAAGTTAAATATATTTTAAAGAATAATGTTTATGATAAAATATAGTGATATTGCAAATTGGCATACAATTATATATTTGGTTGAAATATACTAACATTCTAGAAATACTAAACCATATTGTCTTCAGTATTCATTCTCTCATAAAAATAAGATTCCAAAAGAAATGTTACCCACATAATATGTAATATTTACATGTTTATGTGTTCAGTTCTATAAGCCGCTTTACTAAAAACTGGTTTTTAGGGTTATTTAAATTTAATATATACATGTTTTTGTTTTATATATATATTTTTTTTTTTTCATAGGGAACACAACTGCTTTTATTTTTACAAAAGTTATTTCAAAAATTAGTTTTATTCAATACTGTAGTTTTTATTTTTTATTATTTTTTTAATAACTTTTATTTAAAGGCAATTAACACACCAAATGTCTTAAATATAATAAATATTGTATACAATTACATTACATACTCATTATGCGGTGTGCAGTTGTGTATGTAAATTTAATACTGTGCGCAACTTTTATTTTTTCATTTACTTTTCATACAATAGAAACGTTATGTAAACATATTTATATATTATATTATATTTGTGTACCTTTTCAATTGTTGGGAAGCACAATGTGTGCCTTCATAGTTGAATTACCATGAAATTAAATAATTATGTCTGAAAAACATAAAAAAAAAACTAATGTGGATGAAGAAAAGAATAAATAAGAAACAAGAAATATAAATCATGTCAGCAGACTAGGAAGGCTATCACATTTTGTTTCTTTAACTAGGTTGGAATGGGAATCTACATTAGCATTGTTAGCAATTTGATTATCGTTTAGCAGTTCTTCACAGCTTTTGAATTTCCCATTTAAGGGGTTCTTTTGATCCTTCGAAGGTGCAAATGGATCATTTTTGGTAAACGCAAAATTGTCACACTTGGCTATGTCAAATAGATTATCATTCTCAAACGGGTCCCCAGTAACCTCATATCTGTAATCTTTGAATGGATCCTCCTTGAAGTCCAACGTGAGGTCTGAGTTATTGTTATCCTGTATAATCATAGTAAACTAAAAATAAAAAGGGTTTGGGAATAAAAATAATAAACTAAGGCTGTTAAAATTATGTAAGCAAATAAAACAGGGGAAAACAAAAGAAAGGAGAGGGATGAGGAAAAAAGAATGTTAGTAAGTTAGAATTATTATGTCGCAAATAGTGAAAAGTATACAGAAATTTGTTTAAACACTGACCTTTTTTTTTTAAATTAATGTTAAAGATTAATCAACTGTTTTCTTTTTGTTTGTTTATATCAACACAGCATTAACTATTTCTTTTAGAGGGTCTATTAACACACACAGGGTGGTTAGTCTCATTTGAGACCCAAATTCACTTTTCGGACAGTTCATTTTCTATGGGCTATTATTTCTCCCCAGCTTTGTGGATACCCAATTTGAAGCAATTTTTAGTTTCAGTATGAAAATAGCTTTCAAACGTAGGCCTTTTCTGTATATAGACCCTTTGTCAACTGAGAAAACTGGCATAGATTTTTTTTTTTTTTTTACTTTTTAAACATTAAGTTAAAATATTGTAGCAAAAGTAGCTAAAGGTAAAAAGGTAAGAGGAAGGTAAGGTAAAAAAGTAAGGACATGATTCTACTGCCCAAGTTGTAGCAATGCATACAGAAAAATTGGACTGTGACTTCAACTCAACTGAAAAAATTTGTAATATTTTTATGTAAATGTATAATTTTTATAAATCAAATATGTATGTGTAAATAATAATTTGTATCAATATTTTTTAAAATAATTTATATTAATTAGTTTGTAAATAGTTTTAGTAAATACTAGTTCGTAAACAGTTCAAATTAATTTTATAAAAATATTTCAAATATATTCATAGAAAATTATTAATTTTAATTTTTTTTTAAATGAAATTTCAACCTTACTACCTCAAAAAATAACAATTAAAAAAATTGTCAAAATAGCCGCATTATAAAAGAAAATTAAAAATAAAAACAAATTAAAAAAAAAATAAATAAATAAATGAAAAATTCATATTAGACCCACTTGGAAATGATAATTTAGAGGAAAGATAAAATTTATTTAAAAAAATTTTTTTTTAAATTATTAAGAGGTCATTTATACAAAAAATTAATAAACAAAAATAATAAAATAAAAATTGCCACCCCCGAACAGTTGGCAGCATTTCAGGCTCCCGCATTCAACATGTTAAAATCTCATCAATCAAAAACAGAACAAAAAATTTAAAAAAGAAAATTATTTAAAAAAAAGGTGTTAAAAGAATTTAGAACTCAAGTTTAAAAAGTGTACAAAATCAAAACAATAAAAAAAAACTACTTGCATCTTGAAATTTGTCTTTGCTTATTAAATGGTGATTTTTGTATAAGTCACCTATAAATAATGTTAAGTAAATCATAATTATAATTACTTGATTCATTTAAATCCTTCTCAACTGCTTGGTCATGATATAAAATATGTAATAAACTCTTGATATTTTGAACTAAATTTCTGTATACTTTTATAATTGTTAACATCAAAAACGATAATTAACCCAAGGACCTGACCTTGTTATTGAAATTCGAGAAGTCAGCAAATGAGTCGTTTCCAGGTGTTGCTGTGATGTGTGCTGGTGGTGCTGAAGGCCTAGGTGGAGCTGGTCTAGGAGGAGGTTGTTTATTCTTTGGTGGCAAAGCTGGAGCTGCAAATGGTTCGCATCCAAAGGCATCTTGATTTGTCTGCCATGCAAACAAATAAGAGTTAGTTATAAAAAGCTTTGTGAAGTGTTCAGTGGAGTTTATTCAATTGTGAAGTTTGATTTTCCCTCATCATATGTCAATCTCACTGATCGATATGATAAAGGAGGATCAAACTTATAACTAAAACAATTTTAATAAAATACATCATTGGCCCAACTTACATCCTCCGTATTTTTTACTGTGGAATGTGGAGCAGTACTGCCTCCAAAAGGATCAAAAGGGTCATTTTTGGTACCTGAAATTTTTTTTATGAGTGTATTATTTTTCATTTAGAAATGAATAATTGTTAACTGGTCTAATTCAAATCACCTGTACTCATCACAGAAGAGCCAAAAGAACTGAATGGATCATTTCCAAATGACATCTGAAACATAAATCAAATAACTAAATCTGCAAATCTTCAATGAAATTGATTCATGATATTGATGAACACAGTGAGCTTCCATAATTTCACAGTTTACTATGTACTCACAAATATAGTACAGGTTTTGATAGAATTATATTGAACTGCAATCACACTGTCAACTTCCTTTTAAATGATAGTTACATTTAGAAATACTGGTAGGTCGGTCATGGATAAATTATTTGTAATCACAGTTGGGCTTTTTCAAACTATAGCTGTGGGCCGCGGTAGCCGAGTGTTCGTGGGTATCAGACTCTCAGCTAGTAGATCATGGGTTCAATTCCCACTATCACCTCTGGATTTTTCTGATGCATGAGGGGGCAGTGACAAAGTTGGCATGGCACTCATCAATAGAACGTCCGGCAGGATTGGGTCTCAAGAGACCCTAAATTCAATCCTGACCCCTTTCAAAAATTAGTTTCTTCAATAGACAAACACTGGCACACTGGGGTCTCAATTTACACGTGTTGTGAGCTCCCAAAATGGAACCAGGAAGGAATACAATAAGCTGTAAAGGTGCAGTGTTCAGGGGAACTCCTCCAGTTCCTGGTATCCATAATCAATTAAAAAAAAGGTTTATTTTAATTTTGTTATAACATTAACTGAATCGGGAAGTATCAAATGCTAATAGAAAAAAGTTATGCACTTTCCATTTGCAAAAAATATATATATACATTTTTATTGCTATTTTTATTACATGAGAAAAAGTATTGCATGTAACATTATAGCTAAATAATAATGGCAAAATAATCACCTTTGATGGTTGATCAGGAAATGTGGCTTGGAAGGAGTTGTTTGATGTGAATGGATCTAAAAATAATATTTTTATCATGATTTTTTCCAATAATTTATTTAAAAAATAAAAAATATATGTACCGTCTTTAAATGCAGATTCTGAAAATGAGTCTGTCCGAGTGCCATTTGTTAAACTGGCAGTAGTTTGGGATACCGGTTTGATTTCTTCAGTCTGAAAATTGATTTTAAAAAAAATACATTTACAAATAAGATTCTTTAAGTTTAATTCATATTTTGTAATATGTAATTTATTTACCTCGCTTGGATTAATCAGTCTAGTGTAAGCAGGATACCTAAAATCAGGTTCCAATTCTAAATACCTATTAGGAACAGAAATATCTGATGTCTCTAATGCTTTTTCTAATACGTCTATCGCCTCTTTTAACTGTTTTTGGAATTCAATTATGTCAGTCATTTTTGTTTTAGCCTGAAAATTATGAAACATTATTAACAAAGGCTAATTATGATTTAACATATTTTATTAAAAAAAAAAAAAAAAAAAGGCGGTGGTGGCCACATTGGTTGACATTGGCACAATACTCATCACTCTAAGCTAAAGGTCCCGGTGAAATTTGGAAAGCAATCCAATGACTAAAAACTAATAAAGCTCCGGGAAAGTATGGAATAATCAGCAAATTTAAAAAAAAAAAAAAAGGAAGAAAAAAAGAAATATCCATTAAACAAAGGAAAAGAAGATAAAGGGAGTCGGCAAAAATTACAGAGGGATTTCATTTTTAAATGTTGCATACAAAATCCCACCCTCAAACATCCTAATCACCTTAAAATATATACTTAAGAGATCCAAACCCGACTACTTACAAGCAGGCTTTTTTTATATCTTATTTATGTATTTATTTATTTATTAAAAAAAAAAAAAAAAAAAAAAAAAAAAACCTACGAGGGTTCATATAACCTCGTACTTGAAATAACCCCAAATAAATTACAATAGAAAGTATTGTTTTGGAATATGAATAGTTATTGATCCATCTAAATAAAATTGACCATCATCGCCTAAAAGGAAAATAAAAATAAAATAAAATTTCTGGTTTTCACACTTGGTAATAAATAAACTATACAACTGCATTTTTAAGCTACATCCATTTCAAAAGATAAGGGATTCACTAAACAACTTGCCCTTGTGTTCACTTTTTAACATTTTATTTTATTAATTCAATCAACACAGTTATAACTAAATATTTTCCCGTGCAGGTGTCCTGTTTGTAGAGAAAGGTTGCTCAGTGTATCACGTTCGATCAAAGAGTGAGAGATCCTTTACAGAGAGAGAGAGAAAGAGAGGGTGAGAGAGTAGGCATGACCCCCTCACATAATGATGGTACTTGGACGGGCGGCCAATAGTGGATCCCCTGTTCTGGTTCTTAAATGAAATAAGGGGGAATTTCCTCACATATATAATCATATATACTGTGTGTACTTGTAGATGTATATGTGTGTTATGTATGTATAGTAAAATATATATATATGTGTTATTTGTAATGTGAAATTAGTAAATAATTAAAATTATGGTGTCTGTGATTAATGATAAGGCCGATGGCAGAACTCCATCGGCAAGAACAGTGACTTCACGGTTACAGGGGAAAACAAAAACAACACTATTTAGGAGAAAAAAAAATACCTGGCTTATTGTTAATTGTGACTTTTGTAGTTGAGCTGACAATGAATCTAACTTTGAATTTAGATCAGTTTGTAAATTGCTTAACCTAATTTCCTCAGCTTTTAGATTTTCTAATTCTTTCTTTTTGCTTGTTAGTTCTTCCTCTTGTTGTTTCACGAGAACTTCCTGCTCTTCTGCATCCTTTTTCAATTTCTCAACCTGATTACAATTTAAAAAATAATAATAAATACGATTAATATTAAAAATAAATAATAATAATGGCTTAGGAAATTACCTGATTCTTCAAATCATTTAACCTCCTCCCTGCCTCACCTTTTTGATTATCTAATTGCTTGAGGGTTGCTGCCAACGTATCTAACTCTCCCTAGAAATGTTCAGGAATGAATTCCCCGTTTTTTTACACTGATATTATTTCATACCTGTAATGACACGGCTTCACCAGATTTAATTTTGATTTCTGATTCCTTCATCATTATTTCCCTCTCTAAATTATATCGTTCTTTCACAAGTTCCTCAATATCTTGAGATATCATATCTAATTCAGGATTAGAAGGGACAACAGATTCCTAGTAAAGGGAAGGTAGGACAAACCATTAGTTTCATTATAACTTGACTTTTGTCTCGTTATTTATACTATGTGAACCAATCATGACGAGGAGAGAAAAAAATTTACAAAAGCTATTTATGCAATAAATTGAGAAAAATCATTAAATTAAAGTAATCACTACTGATTAATATGAAGTGCATAATTCAGCAACAAAATACTTACACTCGGAGTCTGCCTCATCGAAGGAGGTATCATATCAGGGCTAAGTGATGATGGTGGATCGATTCCCTTCAATTTTTTATTAATAAGCCACATTGCTAGTGCAAACTGCTCACTATTCAGTTTACCAGATTGCTTCATATCACACAAACCCCTATATATAAAAAATAAATAAATACAGTTATTTGTTTTTAAATTACAAAAAATGAATATATACCGCATTGTTAATATTACTGTTATTTACCAAATATCAGCAAGAACACTTTGTGGGATGCCAGATTTAAGGAAGACATCTTTAATTTCATTTCCAGAAACAAAACCATCTTTATCGACATCAGTGAGAAAAAATAAATTGTCATATTTAGCCTTTTCTTCCCTGCTGACTACCCATGTAGACCCACCCTTTGAAAAAAAATAAAAAATAAAATACCGTGAATTGTCATTACATTAAAAAAAAATCTATTTAATAAATCGACTTACATTAACCATCGGCGTTTGAGTGACAACAGGTGCGATAGGAGTTGCCTGTGGTACCATTGCTGGAACTGAGTTGTTTAATTTCTCAGGAGGCAATAATTCAGGTGGTAAGCTATTTGGTATTGTATAGTTTTCTAAAGCTTTGTACACTAAATGCATCGCCTAAAAACAAATAAATATTCAATCCTAATAATGTAAGGAGAGGATCAATTTATATTACAATATTAAATTATATATATTTTTTATCATATTGTTGTGAAATACATTTCTCTTGAAGGTAAATTTTCTTTCTCAAAAATACTTTTATTTGAAGGTATCAAAGACAGCACGTCAAAGAAATTTCTTTGCTTATCTTTTTGGCCTTTTGCTGCCTTATTTTCTTCTTTTTTTGTTTTTTTATTAACATATATGTAGTAATATATGTGTAAATATGTATGTATTTGGATATAATTTTATAAATAATTGTTAATTAACAGTAAATATGGAAATAATTAGTGAATTTGTAAATAATTTTAATTTTTTTACTGATGTTCAGATTTTATTATTTATTTTAATAATATGCATCATATAGTGGTCAAGAATATAAGCAGAGAAACGCATTTTAGCATCCAAAATCAATCCCGAAAAGGTTAAGAGACCAGCTGTTCTTAAAGCACATTATGTCAACGAAAAATTTGAATAGCAAGTTGAAACATAAAACAGCTCATAAAAGTGTAGATTAAAGTATAAAAAAAACCTAAATATTAAATTGCCAGAGTACTTACCACCGTAAACTCATGTCTATCTAAACTACCATCTTTATCCATATCAGCAAGATCCCAAATTTTTCCTAAAGTTCGAATTGGTAATTTGGAGTCACTTAAAAGGCCTTTTACCTGGAATAAATTAAATCAAACTAATTACGATCATAAGCATAAAAATTTATCAGCTAAATTATTACCAAGAAAAACCGTTCATTTATTGAACAACAATTATATATACATAAATTTATAAACTTTTGCAGTTTCCAAAACAAAAACAACTACTTACACACCAAAGATGGTGAAATGCCAAAACAGGTCTGAAAGACCAACCCAGCTAGGATAGGCAGACCAAAATGATCGGTTATGACCAAATTACACATTTTTGTTATTATGAGAGCCCAGATTTGTATGCATTTGCATATTCTTTTTGCTAACACTTATGAACATGGTGATCAGATCTCAACCTTTGTGGTATGGTTCAAATTTTATTCAGTATAATTTTGCACATTTGAGGAATATTACAAATTTGAAACGTTTTTGATTACTTTAAAAATTAAAAATAAATTAGGCAAGAACATGAGAGGAAAAACCAAGAGCATAAAATTTGATTTGGATTTTAGTTAATTCAGGAGTAAAAACAAACTTCTAGGTGCAGTTTTCTGCCTTTTCTGAAAAATTACTTTTTCTGAAAAAGTCTGGTTGTGGAAAAGAGGGCCTCATTTGAAACATAAAAATAGTCAGTCTCAGTCCTCTTCCATACATTCAACCTAGTAAACCAAAAAAAGGGCCAAAAGCGACAACTTAACTTCTACTAAAATAGCAGGTTGGATTTTTCCTTTCAATATAAAACAGAAATTAGTAAAATCCCTTGCAATGCAGGAATCCTAATATAATAGAAATTTAAAAAAATCCTTTGCAAAAATTCCAGATTGACTGAACTGGAGAAAATTAATGAAATCTTAAATTTAAAAAATGAAGTTATGCAGGGAGTAAATGACCCAGTTATTCCAAGTTCCTACAAGTATGGTCCTATCACCTCTGTCAAAGCTGAAAAATCTTTTTCAAGGTACAAAAATATTTTTTGAGTGATACAGCACTGTATTTTTACAGAAACTAGCTTTGAAATGTATCTCATTGTCAATTTTAATTCAATTTAATTATGAACGTAAGTTTTTTGTATAATATTTAATTTTTTTTTTTTTAATTCTTCTGTCCTATTTTCTTTCAAAATGAATAAGTACTAGATCAAAGAGAAAAACTATGTCTAGGTTAAAAAAAAATTAGTTAATAGTTAGTTGGGTATTTCTCTGTCCCTGCTACATGCTGCGTGTATTTTAAAGTTAGTGCACATTTGAGGTTTTATTAGTGTACATTATGACGTATTTAAGGATTTTTATTGCATATAAATCCAGCTCTAGTTATTACGTTAACATTTTACCCCATCCAAAATACAACCATATTTATTATTTTGAATTAGTCTTTTTAAATGTAACATTATACAATCATTTAACGTACTTTGCTTCCAGGTATGACTCCATTCAAAGGATGAAGTGAATTAAAAAGTGTTTCATACTTCAGCCTCTCTGCTGGTGTCATTTTCCAGTCATTAACAGCAGCTGGAACTGAGTTTATTGTCGGCTGAGATGGAGGTCTAGGAGGTGCCATTCCCACCTAAAATCCATGACAAGTTTACATTAAACGAAACATAAAAATAATTTAGTGATCAGAAAGTTTGACACAGCCAACATATCACAATCTCACATCTTAATATTACCGTAAATTTGGTAATAGATGAGAACATACAAATACAACATAATCTACTTGTGATGAAGATGACAATCTTAGTATGGAATTAGTATGAAATGTATATGAATTTACAGTACAAAAATACTATAACCTACCAACTTTGGTGGTGGTACATCCATCATCAAATTAGCAATTGAAACTTCATGACCTAACTGTGCCAATGAGACTAGTTTTAAGGCAGTAAAAAAACCAGACTTAGTAAGAAAACCCTTGGCGTTTGGATCAGAGAGATCCCATATCTAAAAAAAAAATGTATTTTTATATTATTTAGTCTATAGTAAACCAATTACCTTTTTGTTCAGTAAAAAAAAACTCATACTAAGGGCAGCAGAATATTCTAATTAAATTTCATTACATCTACACAGTGATCTTTTCTATACTAGTACAACCCATAAAAAAGTACAGATTTATTATTAATGCCCAGGATACAAAAGGAGAAAGTTTAAATAAAGTGTTTAACCCCATCACAATTTTATGTTGAAGTGATTAATTTAAAAGCCCTTATGAATTGTTAATCTCAAACAATTGATATGAAGAAACTGAGCAAATTAATTAATAAATAGTTATTGGTCTGTTTTGCTTAAAAATAAAATATTTATTACAAATTTTTCAAGAGGTGTTAATCTGTAGGTGTGGTTTGTATAGAGAACAATTACAAAATAATTCTTATATCAAGAAGCAGTGGTCAAATCTGATAGATTTTTTTTTTTAAATTCACTCATAGATTTCCTTGAAGAAGTAAATAAGTTAAACCTGTTTAAACTAGAGAACAGCCTAAAACATTACCACATACACCAGACTTTTGTTGAGCATAGAAACAGATTGAAGAAGAAAAAAGTTTTTATTTAGATTATATACATTACAATAAAAATTTTATAGTTTAGAAAATTAATTATAAATAAATATAGACATTCATGATCTTGCCAGGTAACCAGAAAAGTTCATGTGGTTTTGCATTCGTTATTGTTTTAATACCATTGATCAACATTTCTATTTTCATAGGAGGAGTAGGTGTTTACATCATGTAATACCAAAAAGGATAATGCGTCAAGTCAATTCATCAAGAAAAAGTATCTTCAATAGTTCACATAAATTTTATTTATTTATTTATTTATTTTTTCCTCATGGCTTCCAAACCCATAATTTGTAAGTGCTTATTAAGCACACATAAATCATGGGTTTTAAAGACATGAGAAAGAAAATATTTTATATTTTACAGTGAACTGTTCAAGACTTTTTTTTTAGAGCTGATGCATTATCCTCTCAGTATTATGTTATGTAAACACCTATTCCTCTGATGTAAATATAGAAATGTTATTAAATGGCATTAAAACAATAACAAATGAAAAACTGCGTGAACTTTTGAGGTTAGTTGAGAGAGTACTAAGAGATTAGTTAATTTTAATAATATATGCAGCATTACAATTAATTACCTAATTAAAATTAAATTAATTGATTAAATTGTCAATCTTATAGAATGTAATGACATAATAAATACTTACAGTACTTAAAAGTGAATCTGGCAATTCTGATTTCTTTAAAAATTTTGCAGCTTCTACAGCTGGTACAGTTCCTTGTCTTTCAACAGAGGCAAAATATACTTCGTACAAACCAGCGTGACTCCCTGCGACCTAGATGGAAAAATTAAAAAAAACAAAAACAGATTAGATTTTTTTAAAATTTTATTAGCCACGGCTTTGTCTTTTATTAGATCATTACAATTGTTTAAGTGCCAATATATCAAGGGGAAAACACGACATAAAAACACCAAAAGATAATGGAAACAGTTGATTAATGCAAATCTCTAATTTAGTATTTAGAAAACTCATGCTATACTAAAAGGATATTAAATTACACTTTAAAAATTATTCAATGAATTTACTTTACAATGACAAAGGAAAAAATAATAATTCCTGTCATACTGGAGGGCTTAATGTCCAACTTTTTGGGTGTCGTGGACAATGGGTCAACATTTTTAATACTGTTATGAATTAAATTTTTTTAATTTTAAATAAATTAAAAAATTAAATTAAAAATAAAAACACTGTGAAACTGCTAGCATGGCAAATATGAGTTGGACGCCCTAACCATTCGGCCACCACTGTACCCTAAAAATAATAATTAAATAAAACTAAAAATTAAACCAGCGAGGACAATTAAAAAGCAATTTTAAAAATGTTTTCTTTAGTTGAAATAAATGTAATATTGTTAGATCATAAATCAATATTTTAAAAAATATATATGATATTAAGTAGTTTTCTTTAAAAAAAAAATTATTTACTTGGTACTTGAGATAAAAACACAAGGTTTATTAAATTAACTGATAGGTAAACAAGTATATTTTGTAAACGAAAAACCATTTTTCAATAAATAATTTAACTAGAAATTGTTAAAAACTGCACCCTCATGTTATCTTAATTGACAATTTTATTGTAGTTTTTCAATTTTAATAACACACTTGAATCATTTTGTAGGGAAAATTGAGGGGGGATCCAAACATTTCATACCAATGTTCGATTGAAAAATCTTAAATACACAAAATTATATCCATTCGTCATTGTAATGATAAGGGTTATTTTTTAATGATGATCGGAAAAACAAAAAATGACAACGGAAGAATTATACAGTTAATATGCATTTTGGACAACACATGATGCTGAAATTTTGTAGTAAAATTAAGTAGTTATTTTTTTTTCCCGGCTTCAAAAATGGCCAAAAAATAATGAAGAAATAAAATTATCTATTATGTTGTTATTATTATCATTTTAATATGTGAAATATTGAAAAATATTCATTTCAAAATGGTAAAAAAAGGACAAAAAACCAAAATGTGTGACAGGATGTGTGATAGGGGTTAAATTATTATATTAATCACGTTATTATTTATTAAATACTTAATCTATTGCACATTTGTATTTGAATAAATTAAATAAACCAAAGAAGATTGCATAAAAAATTGGGCAAATTAAAATTAGTTATATAGCAATAATCGTTGCATAAAAAGAAAGACAAATTCCCGACTAATATCTGTATTAGAAACACAAATGCACATAAAAAGATATATCCTGTTAATATCATAATAAATAACAACATGCTTAATTTGCATGAATAATAGTAGATATGAATACATAAGCTGCTATGAAAATAAGGAAAGAAACATATAATATATAAATAAAATCAATGATAAAAAAGAAAGCGAACACTCAAAATAAATGAAATTTCTTCCTGTGGTCTGCACAGTGCATGAACCTGTAATTTGGTCACTACCTATCATCCAAATCTACCTATCCTCGCTGTATTAGTCTGTCAGATGCGTTTTGGCATTTCACTATGTTCAGTGAGTCTAGTAGTTTTGATTTTGTCTTCGTTTATGTTTTAAATAACTCAAAGACATAGGCCTCATTCCCACTATGCCGGACCGGCGCCCATCCAAAGGCGTTCGTATTAGACCGGATTTGGCAAGAAAACGGAGACTCAAGTTCTCAGTCGAGGTCAGAACTGAGTGCACGATGAACGACGAAATTGTTGTTGTGGTAGTATTTTAGACGATAAAGTGAAAAGAAAACATTGAGTACATCCTATTTTACGGGAAAGATTTTCACTAAGAACATTTGAAACATTAATGGGTGAACTGAGAAGTGACGAAATAAAGTTCGTCAATTATTTTTGAATGACAGCAGTTTGTATTCACCTAGGGTTTTATCCCACAGTACAGGTCTCTCTTGGACCAGTGAAATTAAAGTTTCTGCATTTGATTCCATGATATTCACGTGCATGCGTATGACCTACAGAATGCGAACGCCAAAACGACCCGACATTCCTGGGTTTCTATACCCCTTCCAAACATGCTGAGCTACTTGCTGAATATGCTACAGCAGTGCAGAGCTTGTTCACATTACGCCAGTCCGGGCATTTTGCCGGCGCTCTGCAGTGATAAAACATCCGACGAAAATGCTGGGCTCGGTATTTTTACCGGATCTGGCTAAATGTGAACAACTTCATATAAAATGTACAGCCACTGGCCCCCCTTCCGGCAGTTTTACCGGCCTGGCATAGTGGGAACGGGGCCATACACCCATGAGCAGAGTTGATCCTAATACTTCCCATAGCCCACCAGCAGGTCCAGTTTTTATGTTGTTTACAATAAATCACTGGCAGCCTCGCGAATCATTAGTTCAGTCTGGGGTAAGATCTTGGTCATATCTGTCCAGCCGTTTTTCAGTTTTTCAACCCCAATGCCATCAGTCTCAATCAAAACCCACTCACTTTTAAATGCATTCTTTCTTATTTACATTCCACTCACTCAGGACGGTAGACGGTATTTCACCATTACATTCTACTCAATATTCCGCCATCAGCCCTCTCCCACTAAACACTTACACTAATAAATACACAAAGAAACACAAGACACAGTAGAAACAGGCTTGTTTCCTCCAAAAAAGGGAACAGAGGACCCAGATACTTGCTGCTATGCTCAAACACAATTCACATATCGGGTGTTATTCCTATACGTTCTCTATATACAGCCAAGGAATGGCACCCTTCAATTAAGTGGGACATCGAGCAACCTTTCTCTACATGCCAGACATAACATATGTACCATTTTTTTGTCTTTATTGTTGAATAAATGTATGTACATATAGTTGTAAGTAAGAATAGATAGACCAGAATGCTTGGTAACGACCAGATTACTCAAAATCTTTTCTTTTTTTTATTGTACAAAAGAGGATATAACTGCATAATATATCATAAAATTGATATAGTCTAATCAATGGTAATTATGACAAATTAATTATATGTATAAACTTATTTAATTTTCATTTACTTTATATATGACAGTTTATGACACATATTCTAGTTATTATTATTTTAATATATACATGCAAATGGGGGTTCTCTTATTTTTTTTTACTAAATTATACATTTATTTTGATGATTTTAAAAAAATGTTTTTAAGTAATCTTGTTGTTCAGTAATTTGTTAAGCCATGAGGAACAGTCAAGAATGAAGTATTTTATAAAAACACATTTTTATTTTATTATTTTTTTTTTTTTTTTGGCCGATATTTTGATCTTTATTCGGGTCATCTTCAGGGCATAAAGTGTGGTGCTATTCTTGTGGTGTGTGTGGTGTCATATTGGTTTTGTGTGAAATTGTTGTGACAATTAGTTTTTAATTTATTTGAGGAAAACACATCCATTACATATTCCAAATCTTGGGTGTGCCGCGGTGGTCTACAGCGGTTTAGGGCCACCAGAAGTCTCCATCAAAGTGAAGGTAGTGAATGGCTCGTAAAACGGCTAGAGACAATTTTATTGGTCTTATCACACTACATAATTATCATTTGATGGCTTCCTTAAGCAACTCCCAACAGTCCGTAATGTAATAGAGAGCTCTAAAAGGCTCCATGAGAATAGCCTAATCTCTAGACGACTCCCATAAAGTTCTCTACAACATAAGAGAATCGTGAAGAAAGGCAACTATTTGCAAATCAGCATCTAGCTTTGACACTTGAACAATGGGTTGTTCTTTCATAGATTATTTGATTTGTGGCAATCAGATGACTGGGACAGTGTATGGAGAACGCTTTTATTCATGTGCCATGGGTGAGTCATAGCGTTTTCAAAGACAGTTATGCTATGGAGTCCATGCCCATACCGACTGATTATCATATAAAATGGATCTTTAACTGCACTAAGGTACTCAAGAAAGTTCTGCAGCTGTGGTCCCATTCACTTCATTTATTGGGGACAACTTTGTTCTAATGCACTATAATGCTCGACCGCATGTAGCTCGAGTTGTCACCCAATAATTGGATAACCACAATGAATTGGCCTGTATGTTCTCCTGACATGAATCCCAAAGAACACTTATAGGACATGATTAACATGGGTTAGACATTGCTCACCGCCTCCAACAAGCGTTGAACAGATTCCAAACGGTCTTGGATTGTGTTTCACAAGACAAAATCCAGTCACTAACTCGATGCATCCGAAACTTAAGCCCCTTTGCGAGGTCAGAAGAGGTAATATACAGTATTAAGAGCTAAACTAGGTAATCATTGTTAGTTAAATTTTAATCTATCACTAGATTTTCCAGTGTTGTGGTGAACTTTCATTTGAACTATTATTAAAATTCACGAATTTTGGATCTCGTTTAATTTGGCTTACAACAAAATAAGTATTAATACAACGATAAAAATATATGTGGTTTGAAATAAACAACAAAAGACGAGTTCCGATTTTTTATATGTATTTTATTTTACTTTTTAACTGAAAATACTTATGCACCCAGTATTTTTCAAATTATTCTTAATTCGTTATTCTAAAATTTGACGGGCGATGTCTGGATTTCGACAACAGACACCTTAACAGCTCAGCTACTGCTGTATCAGTTTTTATATCAACAATAATTTAAACGAAAAATTAAAAAATAATTCGCATTGAGAAAATATTACAAAATCTTTTTGATCTTAACACTTGTAAAGCTTTTCATTCTACATCTTATCACTACAGAAGTAGTTGATAAGAAATTTCAAACAGGCGGGGGGTGTAGTGCTAACTACTAAATAGGTCGTTATTCATTTTGGACAAATGGCACCAAGTGAAATCTTGTCAAGTCTACATTTGAATTACAAAAAAAAAATTGAGACAGTTTCAAGAAATTTAACTGAAAGATGAAAATAATATAATAAAAAATGCATTGACAAACAAGTGGAATAGAGAAAGGTTTAACAATGAAAACACTAATAATAAATTGGTTTGTTTTATATGGATAAATTCTTATGGAAATGGTTTAAATAATTTGTCAAGAAGTCAGGTGGAATTGGTTAATTTTAAGAATACCATCATTAAAGTTAAAATAAGGACGATAATGATATCACGTAAGGCGGAAGAGGCGTTTTGGCGATTGATATGTCAATATTTTATAAATGCTGATCAAACGGGAAAACCGTTTTAAAACGAAATTTCGATGGATACTTTGACTAGACGGTTAGAAAGGGTTTTCCGGTGAGAAAGGCCCTGATTG
The DNA here is from genome assembly GCF_000648675.2 of Cimex lectularius. Lineage (NCBI taxonomy): Eukaryota > Metazoa > Arthropoda > Insecta > Hemiptera > Cimicidae > Cimex > Cimex lectularius. Next base: position 959,743 of record NW_019392727.1, on the reverse strand, counting down.
GAAAGTAAAATAAAACTGTAAAACAAAATCGAGTTTATTCTACCAAAAGGGAGCCGGAAAGTGAGTCGAGACCTGTATTGATAAGAATGAAAAGGCGAAACACGGCCGATTTTTCGATAATTGTAAACAGTGGGAATCTACGACCTGGCTGGTCCTGGGACGTAAGAGGTGACGACCGTCGGAACACGGTTCGCCGACGGAAAGCCGTCCGGAAAATTGTCAGGCGGTCTACGGGAAAAAGGGTTTTCCGTCGGTGGGCTCCGTAGAAGGGCCGTCGGGGGCCTGGAATCGCGCTCCGCTTTCCCGGATGCGGCCCGTCGGTCGAGAGTTTCCGACCCGTTCGGAAACGCGGTCGGTTTTCCAAATTGAAATTTCTAATAAAATCAACGTAATTTCTAATGGTATTCACCTGCGAAGGAGATGGCAAAGCCGCCATTTTCACTATCCCTTGACTGTTCAATCTTCTATTGGATGGATGTGAAATCCGCCCTCGCCAATGGTAACCGAGATCAATAAAGTCTCCGATTTCCGCGAGAAATGCCAAAAATCAGCGCACCCTCTGGCGGAACCAGTCGCACCACATATCCCAACCGCCTTTTTTCAAATATTCGACCAAAAGATTCGGATTGGACTGGCTTCGATATCCAAAGCCTTACCTTTTCTTGACACTACATGTAAAATTTACTCTATGGATCTGCGGCGCCATGGAAGAAATATCGATATAACATAATAACAGGATGAGTCATAAAAAAAAGACCGATTTCATTTTTTTGAAAATAAACCCCCTAGATTGGGGGCGTCGGTGGCCGCTACGGTTAGGCGTTGACATCGCGCTCATCAGTGTTAGGTAAAGGTCCCGGGTTCGAATCCCGCGGCACCTCGAGCTTTGATATAACCGCTGCTCTACAAAAAAAAAACCTAGATTAGATTATATAGGCCTCTTTACGACCTATGAATCGCGACCAGGTCTATTGTCTATCTCCATTTTTTTTATGTAGAGCTCCTCGTTAAGCTTGAGGTTCTTTACCAGACCCCAAAGCTTTTTCCAGTGTTCCCGTGTGTATCCTTCAAGCCCTGGCTTTTTCTCTTCCAGGATTAAGAATGTCAACCTACATAGACCTTCGCACCAACAGAGGATGTGTTCCGCTGTTTCTTCTTGTTGGCAGTATCTGCACAGGCTTGTCTCGCTACCCCGAGTTTGTACCTATGCCTCCAGATTCTGCTGTGTCCAGTTAGCAGTCCAACTATTATTCTAGTCCTAGCACGTCCTAGATTTAGTAGTTCTGCCATTATTTTCGATAAACTTTTTAACTAGATAAACTTTTTCGCATGCCTCTGTCCTAGGCTACATTACCATTGACCGAAGGACTTATTATTAACTCATTGTCTAATGGATCCGCCTTTTGGGCAATTTGGTAAGCCACAAAAGGTTTCAGGGTCAATAGGTGTCCTATTTGAACTTTCCTTGGCCAATTTATCTCTGCCTCTTCATTGCCCCTGCCCTGGCACCCAGACAAGGGTAATTTTTGTTATTTTCCCCATGCCTCATTTGCCTAATGCAGTCCTAAATGACACTGGACTTTACCGTCGACATGGGAATTGCCTTCACTGCCCAGCTGTCTGCTATTCTTCTATTCACAATCCCAAGCCTTTTTATCTCCCTGGCACAGTGTTCAATGGCCAAAGTTTCTGCTTGAAAAACAGTGGCATATTGTCCAAGGTTATACGAATTCTAGTCTTTTTTTTCCATAAATGCAGCTCCTGGCCCCTATTCGGTTTTGGAGCCATCCGTAAACCAGATACGTTCGGCATTAACTGGGATCCCTTTCTCCCAGTCTGCTCTACAAGGTATTTTGAATAGAAATTTTTTGTCAAAACTGAATTAAGGGTACGGCATCACTAGGCACCCCCAAAGTTCTGTCTACCTGAAGCTCCCCTCAAAGCTTTAGTTGCTCCTTGTTATGTGAGTAAGCTATTGGTGCCTGTCCCTACATTAGCCTATTAATTGTGGCTCTGGCCTCTCCCTGGATAAAGATGTGGTAGATTCGGGATAGGTATCCCCAGCTAGTGCCTTGGGTCAGCATTGAAGCATCTGCGGGACAGACCCAATGGAAAGTACTTGGCAATTGGCAAGAGAGCTTGGCCTTTCCCAATCCACATAAATTGTGTACTTCATAACTTGATGAAAGTGAATCGCTCATTAAGAGCAGTATCTGATGAGTTGACCATTGAGCAAGCACGATGCCAATTAGAAATTTGTCAACATCTTTTGAAAAACCTAAATGACCTTCGGTTCATCAAACGAATGCAGTGACAAGTGGATATGTTGGAGAAACCCCACAACCAAGGAACAATGGCTAGACTACAATCAACCTGCTCTACAAGTTGCTAAACACAAGCAATTCGACAAAAAGACAATGCTCTCTGTATTTTAGAATTACAAAGGCATAATTCATTATGAGTTCATTCTAGGTCAAACCATTGATTCAAAACTTTATTGTGTGTAACAATATGAGTTATCATAATCTTAAAACTAGCTTTACTAGAAACATAATATACAAAATTAATATTTAAAAAAAAACTAAAGATGAATGGCAATACTGGTCATCTGGACCATTGGAGAGGTTGTGTTGCTTGATAATATTCAGGAAAAAAGCACAGTTACAAATAGAAAAAAATCATAAAGTATAATATGTAACACCAAATTAAAGAAAAAAAAGAATGGTAATAATAAACAAGATTCTTTTAATAGTTAAAGTATGTGATGAGGAAGTATCTGAATTTGATGCTTTCTTGCAGTATTTTACTGGCTCCTGCCAACCCGATCCATTTAAAATCTGTATCAGCTCCTCAAGATTTAGGGTATTTTTGTTAAATTATTTTAGTGCAAGGCAGACGGCTATAAAATGAAATATATTCTCATCCCAGGTTGCACAATCACCTCCTGGTTGCCAATGTACTTATTGAGGTATAAGTTCTCTCCACGACATTTTATTAACCATCCTACAGAGTTACAATCTAGCCCTTCAGTGCATTCTTTTCAAGATATAGTTTACTGTATAGAAGATGTCTTAGACTGTCTTAGCCTTAGCCTTGCATTTTAAATTCCATAACCATTTATTTTTAATCTTAGACAGGATATCCTTTATGGTAAATAAATAATTTCTTTTCTGTTATGTTCCTCATTAGTGAACTGGGATGATGGATTTAGGGGAGGTTTAGGCATACAGAAAAGAGGCTTTGTAGTTGTGGATTTTCCTTTAGTGGACTGAGATGTTGATCTATAGTAGTGTCAAGAATGGAGGATGCTGGCTCTTTTCAGACCCAACATATACAAAATATAACCTAGCCTAAAACTTACATCTATAATTCATTCTCACAAATAAATACATTGAACTCATTCTGATTAGTAGTCGGTGGAGGACTCAATATTTCTCCATCAACGTACAATAATAATAAGCTAATCTAAAATGGAGTATGTCCACTAATCTAGTTATCTTTAGTACACAGAATACTTCCCATAGAAAGAGAAGGAAAAATACAAAGTTAAATTATTAAACATGAAAAACAGTAGTTGCTATTTCAATTAATTATTCTTTTTATGTAAGGTCTTGGGTGAGAGGAAAAAGTTAATGTCATGAGCGGGATTCAAATCCACGACCTTCAACTAGGTGGTAGATTGAGATGGGGAGTTAGTGTCCGAGAGTACCAATGTCACGATAGCTCAAGTGGTTAGAGCAGCGGTATATTCAGCTGAAGATCGTGGGTTCGAATCCCGCTCATGTCACTAACTTTTTCATCTCAACCAAGACCTTACATAAAAAGAATAATTAATTGAAATAATTAATATGGTCCATTATGACTACTAAACATAAATGGATTAATATAATAGTCACTATGCTAGATCAAAATGTTAGGGATAGGGATAAAAGAGGCGGCCACAAGGCCTACTGCACCTCGACCTGAATAGAACTATTGTGACTCCCTGTTATTTATAACTCATTGCCCAGCTTCAAGTTATTAACCAACCTCCACATCTTTGCCAGCGGCTCCTTAGTGTAGGATCTTGCTTGTGGTTTTTCTTGTCCTAGTTGCAAGAACCTACACTTACCTTATCTTCACAGAAACATAAAATGTGTTCTGCACTCTCCTCCTCTTCCTGGCAGTATCTGCACAGTGTTTCTTCTGTCGGTACTCCTATCCGTTGCATGTGCTTTCTTAGTGGCAATGTCCTGTCAGGAGTCCAACCAGAATCTTGGTTCGGTTACAGTTGCCTTCTAGTAAATTCTTTGTAAGGTTTGCGGATGGTCCTTCTATGAATCTCTTCGCGTGCCTCGCACCTGTGGTATTGTCCACCAGGTTTTGGACTCATTAAGGACCCATTTTAAGATGTATCCAATTTTGTGGCAGGCTGCTAAGTCGCAGTAGGGTTCTGGTCCCAGAGAGCCCATGTTGGCCGATCAAAATGTTAACTCTAGTGTAAACAGTAACTTAAAAATAAAAAATTAAAAAAAGCAATAGTTTAATAACTGAATACTTTCATGCTAACGTAAACTTTTCTTTCTGTAATATGCTCAGATTGAAGACTTTTTTTTCCTTTTCTACCAGAAGTTAAGTCAGTTATGTCAGAATGACGGTTGCAATCAATGATGATCAATCTTTCTAACCATCGATGTCTATGACAACATATCGATGAACGTCCTTCGATAACCGTCTCGGTGTGGTTTGTTTAGGTTTTTGAACTCGGCCTGTTTATGTTTTGCTTCAGTGGATTCAAATAGTTTTACATAGTTTTAGTTTTAATTTTATAAACTCTTGACGATGTCAAAGTTATTTCTGCTCGTTTTCATCGCCCTGAGTCAAAGAGGTGAGACCAGTTTAAACCTGAACACTTGTTGCTCAGACAACCACACAGATGGGCGTGGCTAAACAGTTTTTCTTGAGGATTTCAATATTTCTCTTTACAATTAATTCAACAATTTTTGTCTATCAGTAATAATAAAAATATTATATCTTAACAATTAACACAAGTTTTCTCGCTGTTTACTAGTTTATTTAATTATTGGTCCGCTATTTCTGATTTGAATATTATAACAGTAATGAAAAGTATGAATTCGCTAATGGATTTTTGTTTAGTTTTTATGCTACTCTGAGAGAATGTTCGTAGTGGGTGGTTCAATCCACAATAGAACTATTGGTTTTAGTAGGCAATAGGTCTTTTAATCGTGTGGGACTCTAATGGTAATGGAATTGCATTAGCGCTGGTATTTGGGTTTGTTCTTTCCTATCGTGTGACTGAGGCGTAAAGACGTAGTATCACAGAGGTGTGTTGGTTTACTCCTATCCATGATGATAGCGGTTTAGTGCTACAAGAAGTCTCGATCGCAGAGAGGGTAGTGGTTGACCTCGATGTACAACCGCTAGATACAATTTTATTGCTCTTACCACACTACACAAACATCATTTAACGGCTTCCTTGATAGATAGTCAACTCCAAGCAGGCCAAAATGTAAGGTTGTTCTATAAAAGGCTTCATGAGAATAGCCTGGTCTGTAGATGTCCCAAAAAAGCTACTTTAGGAGAGGCATCGAGCAGAAAGGTGACTATTTGCACGTCGGCATCTCGCTTGGACACTTGAACAATGGGGCTGGTTTTTTTTCTTCTTTTTTTGGGTTGGTACAACCCTATAAGCAGAAATAGTTGCAGTAGGTGTTAATGATAAATTGGAAAATCTATGGGGAATGGTGTGTTGCAGCATTTAACAACCTTATACATGATTTAGCTTCTTTTCTTTTTTTTACAAGGGTTCGCAACATCAGAGGTCATATAAATCCTCAGGGCGCCGGTTTTTGAAAAAAAAAAAAAACAAAAAAAAACATTTGTAAGTATGTCGGGTTTGAATGCAGGGCCACTGGATTCGAACCCAGGACCTTTACCTTTCAGTGATGAGCGCCATGTCAAATGGCAAAAAAGAGGGAAAATTCAAAAGGTGCGGTTGAGATGGGAAGTTAGTGTCTGAGTGGATCGAGGTAACGATAGCTCAAGTGGTAGAGCAGCGGCGTATCTAGCCGAAGATCATGGGTTCGTGTCCCGCTAGTGCCATTGATTTTTTTACCTCAACTAAAAACCTTAATTAATTCTAAATATTGGTGTTACTCGAATTTTTTTACTTGTGCAGTCTTTTATTTTTTTGGTTTTGGACAGCTATACATATATAAGATGTAATATATCCCTTGTTCGTATCATATGTATAATGTTACTTATGTATAATTTAATTGTTTTGACTTATTGCATTTCATTGATGTATTAATGTTGTTTACACTTAAGACTGTTCCCACCTAACTATTGCTAAATTAAGGTCTATGGAACCAAAAGTTGTGTAAATGTGTACCTAAATCTAGATAGGTCAGTCTAATTAAATGCTTAGTCATGTTCATACATCAAATTAAAAATCTCTTTTCTCAAATGCACATTTATATCAATTTTATATATTTTATTTATTATCATACTACTCATACATCTTTAATAACTTTTTAAAATATAATATTAAATTTGTTTCTGTTGACAGTTCAATCGTTTGGAATTGGATCTACATTATATTGCTATCAATGCGTTTCTACACAGCCTGGGTGTAGCCCTTTTAACTGGTTTTGGCACTGGAGCCAAGCATGCCCAGAAGATGGTGACACTTGCGTTAAAGTTATAGAAAGAAAAGGAGGTATGCAATAAAATATCATATTTTCATTACACAACATATGGTAATATTTGTTGTAATTTTGTAGCTTCTGAGGTGGTAACGAGGGATTGTTTGAGTGCCTTGAAAGGTGTTCGAACCGACATACCTGCTGACCACTATGAGGGTTGCAAACCGGCTGCTGTGGATGTAAAGCTGGGAAATTATGTTTTCAGTTCTATAAAAGAACTGGATGTTAAAAAGTAAGTATGCAATAACATTTTACTATTTTATCATTAAATTACAGTTGATTTTTATATTTTAAATTCCATTTTCATTCACATACATTTGTATTATAAACACTTCAATTTGATAATATATCATAATTTTCAAGTTGTCAGATTTGAGCGTATTTAACATTAGATTAGAGATGGAGGTCTCTTTACAACATGCACACCATGGCCAGTATTGGTCTGTTGTGCTTCTCAGTTGTTGTCTAGCTCCTCATTGTTCTTACCATATCCCAAAAAATCCTAAGACTCCTGTGTATATCTTTAAGGCCTGGGCTTTTCTTCTCCCAGGAGTATGAATCTCAGCCTACATAAGTCTTCACTCCAACAGAGGACGTGTTCCTTGCAATATCTGCCCAGGCTTTTTTCGCCACTCTGAGCTTATATGCTTCCATAGTATGCAATGTCCAATTAGCGATCGAATTATTATTCCAGTCTTAACACATCCTAGATTTAGCAGTTCTGCTGTTAGTTTCTGCGATGGTACTTTGATGAACTTTTTCAGGTGCCTCTTTACTGTTAATAGAAAAGCCATATAGTAGTTTCTTTTAGGTAGACAAACTATAATAACTAGATTTTGTTTTTATATTTGTTATATCTTCATTTTTGTTTTATGTTTAAAATAAAATACTTATCATAATTTTGTTAATATTTACATCCTTTTGGTTTAATTTTTGCAAACTCTAAGGCATTAGTTTTTGTTGAGTGTACTCTGAACAGAGTACAACAAAAGTAGCAGTATATTGCTCAATTACTGTTTGTTTATTCTGTAATCAGTTTAGATAACTTTTTTGGATGTATGTAACTTCTGCATCAATTTAACATTATTAAACCAGGCAACCAGAAAAGTTTGTGTGGTTTTTCATTTTTTGTTTTAAAAGTTAATCAACATTTCTATTTACATAGGAGTTTTAGGTGTTTACATTATGTAATACCAAGAAGATAATGCATCACTTCATAAAGAAAAAGTTCCTTAAATAGTTACCTATAAATTAAAAAATATTTTCTTTCTCATGACATCGAAAACCAAATTCGTGCATGCTTGTTGTATGAAATTTATCTTGGTACTTAGGGCAGCCGGTAAAATTTTCACTGCATTTGGTGATGAAACAATAAGTGAGCACACTACCCAAAAGTGGTTAAAAAAATTTGCTTCTGTGTATGAGGGGATTGAAGATGAACCACTGTCTGGAATGACAACAAATTGGGGGAAGATACTGAACTTCATTTGAGTCAAGTATGTCAGGAGGTCACCAGATTGTTCAACATAAGCGATGAAATCAAAGAAGCTAAGCAAATGAGTTCCTCATAACACGACGGTAGCAAGCTTCAGCATCTAAATATTTGCCATTCATCGCTTTCACAACACCCTTTCTACTGGATAGTCAACATGCTACAAAATATGGATCCTGTATGGTAATACGAGGAAGTCGTACCATTGGCTGTCACCAAATGACCAACATTTTCTAACGAAAAGTGATGCTTTGTGGTTGGTGTAGAACTTTTTTTTAAACTTTTTGTACCACTTGTGAGCAGTGCACTCATTGTTTCATCACTGAACACAATGCAAATTTTATGACTACCCAGCTTAAATTCATAGAATAAGCACAGACAAATTATCAGTGTGAAGCCATTAGAAAGAAAATATTTTATAATTTATAGGGAACTGTTCCAGACACTTTTTCTTTATGATCTAATGCATAATCCTTTTGGTATTGGATGATGAAAAACTTAAACCTCCTATGAAAGTAGAAATGTTGATTAACAGTATTAAAACCATATCAAATGATAAAACAAATTAACTTTTCTGGTTAACTAGTATAATATAAAAATTAATTTGAGTTTTCATATTCTGTATTTATTTGCCTAAATACTGGTTGTTAATTTTATTTTTTATTTTTACAGAGACTATTATGATGAGACCACATTTTGCTTCTGTAGTTTTGACAACCGTTGCAATGGTAGCTCTTCATTAAAGGTTAATAAATCCGTCATGTTTTCTTTAACAGCATTATTTATGGTTATACATTTCTTAATACTAAGATAAACGAATATGTATTTGTCATTTCACCCAAATAAAAACATTATTTTTCTAGTTGATAGGTTGTAAGTACATAATGAAATACAAAAATTGGTTGGGTATACAACTAGAAATGTAAAACCTTTTCATAAAAATCAAACTTTAAGACATACGAATGAATCTCATTTGCATACATACACTGAGCTGTTTGGTAAGGATAAGAGTTTAAATAGACTGTAAACTATTGCCGTTCACGGTATTATTTTAAATTTAAATTTTGTTTTGTATATAATCGACAATTTTTTTAAATTATAGATATTAGACTAACTTTTATGAAATCGCTGTTTTGCAATTGTCAGTTTTCAATATATCAAGACTAATCTCCGAACGTTTCACTATATATATCTTTGGAAAATATTTATTAACTTTTTTTTACGTAAAACTATTACTTCCGTCCAATTTGTGATGTAGTTAGTTCATGTTAAATAAGCATTAAAAAAAAATTAGTAATAATTTTTATACATATAACATTAGTAAAATAAAAGAGACTGAAGTAGCAGATATTTCAGTTTTTTAATATTGTTATAATGTTAATTATATAACCAATATTCTTCATTCGTGATGAAATAGCAGTAAAAATTTATTTATTTTTGCAATAAAAAGTGTTAATATTGACTAATGCTATAACACGAAGACTTGGTATATTCTGCCATTGTATATCATACTGTTAAAATAAAATATTTTTAAAAACTTTGTATTTATTTAATGCGTTCTCTATTCTAAATATTTCAAAAAATATGTGTGTTACTTAGTGACCACGTGTTTTAATAAACTACCTCATTCTGGTCCTGGGTTTGAATCCAGCAGCTTGGAACTTGCAAATAAGCTTTAAAAAAAAAAAAAAACACTGATTCCCCAGGGGTTGGTATGACTTCTACTATTGCAAACTGTACAAAATGAATAATAATATTGACTCAATCAAGTAAATTATAAAAAAAATATTATATTATTTCAAAATAAGAGCTCTGAAATTCTTAGAAAAGACCACTAAAACTAATGGAAATGACATGTTGAACAACCACACCTTGAATCTGTCCAAAACGATGCATTTGATTATTGTTTGTATAAATAATTATTAAAATAGTTACATAAAAATATGGTTATATATTGGTTTGAACACCAATATTAACAACAAATAACTACTGTGGTTACTCTATACCGCTCTCTCAAAAACCACACCTAGCAGAGAACAACCAAGCTACAACACAATTACAGATACAATTTTTGAACTCCTTCCTCACAGCTTTGTCAAGTGTGGTGATTATATCACTCTTCCAGCAAAAGCGAAACCTTAGAGAGAACAACTAAGCTACAGCACAATTTTTATATGCACACATATTTACATGTTTACAGAGTTTTTACAATGTAATTTTGATTTTAGTAGTGGCACTCCCAACACGACACACAATAATGACACATTTACACAGAAAACAAACACTTTGATCCCTGAAGATAATCTCAATAAAGATTGAAATGTTGGCACAATAAAATTTTTTTTTCTAAACCTACGTCACACCAGACCGCATATCATGCTCTCCAAATAATCATTAATTAATGGTCACTAAACACCACACATTTATAACAAACTAATATGATGCTAGTTGAAATTTAATATTAGCAAATACAAAATAACATACAAACGTACCAATGAAGTTTGGCAAAGCCATGAGGATAGGCAGAGAAGGGTGATTGAAAAACAACTAGACTATTGGCTCACCACCTTGCAACAAAAAATCTCACAAATCCAAATTAGCTTTTAAGAAAAGGTTAACAATTATCACCAATTAAATCAGAGATCGTTAAAGGGATAGTTCATTAATAGAATTTTTAAGATCTTTACAGGGATTCCATCGAGGCCTCCAGGAGGAATGGTAAAGCGCAAAATCATCTGCGTATATTGCCAGTTGGCAACAATTAGGTTTAGGCAGAGCATTTTTTTTCTTTTTTTTTTACGAGGGTTTGCAACAGCAGAGGTCATATAAACCCTCAGGGTGCCGGTGTTTTTGAAAAAAAAAACATTTGTAAGTACGTCGGGTTCGAATGCAGGGCCGCTGGATTTGAACCCGGGACCTTTACCTTACAGTGATGAACGCCGAGTCGACGCCTAAACCGTTGTGGCCACCGACGCCCCCAAGGCAGAGCATTTAGAAATATACCAAATAGTGTTGAAACCAGAATCAAGCCATGAGGAACATCAGATTTAATGGTGAAAGGAGAAGAAAGAGAGTTATGGGGGCTACCTGAAAAGATCTCATTTGCAGTTATGAGTGCACACACAATTATATAAATGGGAAATTATATTCAATCATTCTGTCAATAATACTATATGGTGTCGTAGGCTTTTTCCATATCAAGGATGACAAGACCAGTGTTTTTTTTAATGTTGAGACTTTCAGAGACTTGATGGAGGAAAACAATAAAGATAAATGTGAAACAGAAAGATAGTTGATAAAATTGTGGAAAAATGTTATACAACTATCAGATATTCTTTTGATTTTGTCAGTTTGACACTATGTAATGACACTTATGTAAAAATGTAGTTGGGCTATTTTTTATGGGACAGTTCATTTTACAATAGTTCCCTCTTTAATATTTTGTTCTCATTGGTTCTTCCGCCCTTTCACAATTGCACCTATTCTTTCCAAATTATTTGAATTTGTACTTTTAAATAGACCATCAATTCTGAAGAGAGAATTCACTAATTATGAAGCTCAATATAGGTTTCTTTCTTACAATATATTGAATATTCTGAAATCTATGTTTGGTCTTAGAGTTTCAGGTGCATTAAAAATGGTATTTCAGTGTGTTTTTTTAAATATATTTTCTTTGTTTTTGGATGTCTTAAGTTCTGTTCTTGAATGAGGCATTGTCATAGGGGGCAAAGATTCTACAAAGATATATAAACTATTATTAGAGGCTTTTTGCAACCAATGTAACTTGACCGTAAATCTGGATAAATCTAAAATTTTAATTTTTTGGAAAGAAGTCCAAGGGAAGTGAAAAAATAGCTCTGCACTAAGAGAATAAATGAATCCTTAGGGATTTAATAAGGAGGAGAACGCTAAATTTTTTAAGGAGTGAAAAAGCTAATGCGTTGAAGAGAATGGAGGCTTGAGTAGACATTTTTAATAACAGAGCTCACACGGTCATGAAATGTAAGCTTGGAATTAAAAATAACGCCAAGATTTTTAACTTTAGGAGAAAAATTAATAGGGAATCTGTTGATATGAGGAGAGGATAGGCAATCTGTATTAATGGGTTTATTTGAAATTAATACGGACAGGGATTTGTTAGGATTTAAAAGAATGCCTTTATTACTTGACCATTTCTTATTTTTAATCTTTATAAATGACCTTAAGTCCTTTCTTTCTGTTACACCATTTCTATTATATGCTGGTTATGTTAAAATTTTCCTCTCTATAAGACACAAGACTCTCTTCTCTTACAGCAATCTATCGAAAGACTTAGTTTATGGTGTCAAATTATCTATTTAAATTTAAATGTAGCTAAATCCTCAGTAATTTTCTATAATAGTTCTTCCAACACCATTCTTTATAATTATTCTCTCAACAATACCACACTAAACGAAGTATCCTGTGTCAAAGATTTGGGTATCTTGCTGGATAGCAACTTAGAATTTAAGGATTTTACAATATTATCAGTGCTAATAAAAAAAAACCTTAAAATTCTGGGTTTTGTAAAAAATAATATTCATAATCCCAATTCATCGTTGGCATTGTACAAAACTCTCATTCGTCCTATATTTTTCTACTCATTCTGAATATTTAATAAAGTTAAAAATAAATTTATTAGAATATTCATTTTCGATTTCCTCTCCTTTCATCCTCAGAACTGTCTTTTCTCTCTGTAATCTTCCACCACTAGCTGACAGAAGGTTTTTTTATCTATTATTTCTTTACGATATAATCAATGAGTGACTAAAATGTATTGAACTTATTTTAAGTAACAATTTTAATGACCCAATACGTGCTACGAGGTATTTTAATACGTTTAACGTACCTTTCTGTAAAATAAAACATATTTTATTCTCCAATAAATAGAGTAATGAGAGAAGGAAATAAGATATGCTCAAATATTGATGTTTTTCCATCTAAATTTTAATACATTTAGACATAAATTGAAGGCAATAATTTTGTAGATTGTTTTGAAATAAATATAGTTGTATTACATAAAATATAGTTTATTGTTTATTATTACTAATGTTTGTTGTTGTTTTGTTCATGTTATTTTATCAATGTTGTTTATTCACTACTGTGTTATTTACTTGTATTTATTTACTATATTTATTACTTTATTATAATTGTTTATAACCTCATTATTTATGTTCTTTATAAAAGGATCGTTGATTGTACATATAAATTGTTGATAGATGAAGATCACGGTTGAGCATAGCTTCAGAGATTGCTTGTAGGACATCAGCTTATAGATGAAATTGGGATAAATTAAATACTAATAGAAGAGCGTTTAGTAACATAGAAAAGAATAAAGGCACAATAATATAGCCTTGGGGTGCACCAAGCTGAAATTGAGAGAGAAGAGAGTCTTTGTATCCCATGCTGTGTCTCCATCGAAGGTTGCTTTGCGTTCGAAGATACAGGTGGTTGTTACTTCCTCATTATGACTTTTATCATTAATTATAAGAATTACTGGGCTGTGATCTAATAAAAAAGTACTTAGGGTAAAAATTTTCATATCAAGTTGGATGCTTTTAGAGAGGAGTAATTAAAAATACTAGGTTTAGTATCTTAAACAGAATAGCGGGTTGGGCAGTTTGGAGCAGCCCATGTCTAGTTTAAAAGATTCTATAAAACTAAAAAGTGTGATTAAAGGGCATATAATTCCAAACCTAGATTGTTGTATGTAACGTAAATGAATATGGAATCAAGGAGTTTCTTAAACAAATAAAATGTAAATCAATTTGAAGAATGACAATGTGAGAGCTATATGAATTTTGAAAATATTCAGGGCGGGGCGGAAAAATCGACTTCCGGCTATCTTGCACGGATTAATAGGAAAAGTCGGAAAATTGTAAAACGACTTCAAAGCCCTTACGACTGAATACGACGGGAAAATAAATTGTCCTTTCCAAAAGTACTTGTGGAAAGGAATTTGGCCGATGGGCTGTCAATTGTGCGATGGACGATTTGACCTGATGCCGACTTGCGGCTTTCGCCAGTTGAGGTTACACGACGACGAGTAACAGTAGTGCCGATGGCTATGTCGTGGACGTGGCCGATTATTAGCTAGACAAGAGATTTGAGTTTTTTATTTTTATTATTTATAATTTTGCGTTTTCACCTAAAAGCCCATTGCCGAGTCAGGAAGTCGAGATAGAGTGGCGCTTATTACAGGGCTTTATCGCGATAGAGCCGTTTTACTATTAATATAAAACACCATCCGGGATAATCACGATTCTCAGCCAGTTCGAGACGAACGATCAAGTGAGTATATCGCCGTCTTAGCACGACAATTTCTTTCTTCTTTTTTCAAATGCGTTTCTATTTTCTTCAAAATTTTCTAACCACGGTCACGAGGTATAACTAGTGTTTTATTTACCAATTAATGCAAAACTCTTGCACATTTTATTACGGAAATACCATCCGATTCCGGCTACGGTCGTCTTCGCCGGCTTTATTGCGACGTTAACCGTTTGCGGATGGGTTTTCCTTTCTTCGAGCCGCAATCGGGTCCGTCATGCTTTCCTTTCAACCCGGACCATTTCTATCGTATTTTTCTCATAACAATTGCCCTTCGCTCACGTATTCTCGTTATTAAACTAATTTTTTTAAAATTTAGCAATTATAAAAAAGTTTAATTCCACTTGTTTCAATTATCCGTTCACTCTGCACTACCGGGACTGCCCTTTACAAACCTACTTTACCATCTGTAAAATGAGAAACAGTGAAAAAGTAATGTGAACAGCTGATTTTAATTGATTAAATTATAGCTTTTTTTTTTAAACAAAAGTTTCACAACCTACAAATTGATTGCACAGAAGAGAGTGAACATACACTCAGATTTTTTTTTTCATTTTTGGATTAAGTTTTGAGCATTACGTTTGTACATTAAGTCCAAAGTTGCATCTCTCCGTAGTGCACTTCATTGATGCCCCGTTTAAAAAGAAGCTTTGCAGTTTTACATTTTCTATGTGGTTATTACAATAGTATTTCAGTCGATATTCACTCATTTATTATGTTTACTTTATTCGCCTTGTATGGAAAAATCATCAATTCAAAACTTAAGTTTGGTAATGATCATTTGAAAAGCAATTTGACAGTTGCATGAAATAAGCATTCTCCAGCTCTTTGTTTTCTTTGGTTGTTTTATTACTGATTTGTATGGACCCAACTCTGCATGTGAATGTACGTACGTACACACGGCTGGAGAGTTGAGCTTATCATTTCTTGAAGGCCTCAAGAACCACCCCGGGTGTATGGCCACTGAGGTTGGGCTCCTAGAGCTGTCACAAGTCATTTCAGCCGCCAACGTATGCAGTTTTAACGTAAACACATTCATTTAAAAATACATTTTTTCTTATTTACAAACCATTTACACAAGGTGGTGGACTACTCAATATTCCTTCGTCACCATTTACACCTATTGTATAAATACCCGAGTCGAGTATCGATGGGATATTCAATATTCCACCATCATTCCTCTCACACTACACATTCACACCAATAAATTCATTCTCAACTAGGGTACACAAAACTATCAGTATTATATAAAATAAAATAACTTTTTTTCTCCAAGAATCAGAACAGGGGAACCAGATTCGCTGCCGTGCTCAAGCACAATTCTTATACGGGGTGATTTCTATGCACTCTCTGTATGCAGCCAAGGAATTGCACCCTTCATTTAAGTGGGACACATTGAAATGGTTAAGTTAAAATAAATAATATTGGAAAACTTGTGCATTAAATTACAAGTATCTAAAGAACTCATGTCAGCCTATGCAATTTTTATAACACCGGTTACAAATTTACAAATGTAATAATTTTTTTATTTTTAATATTTGAATGGCGTTTTGCTAGGTGCATCTCACGATCTCCAAATAATCATTAATTAACGGTCACAACACCACACAATATAAAAAAAAGATTTTTTCCATTTTGTTTTTTCAATCATTAAAATGGTACTGTAAAAATATGAGACCATTTGACTTTATTGAACCTTCAGATTGGTTGATTATTGAAAATCTTTTGAAAAGAAATGTGAAATATCAATATATTTGTTGCTTTTTTTTTTTTTTTGTGTGGATGTTTTTGCATTATTTTAAAAGGTTCAATAACTTAAAACAAATCCTGGATTTACGAAATGAGAAATTCTCCATCTCCCTGCACACATTGTAATCTAACTGAGGGTCGATGTTGCACTCAGCATTCCACCATCGGCCTTCTCACATTACACAATCATGCTAATAAATACATTCCTTCTTAACACACATTGAAACACAAGATATCTATAAAGTATTATATACAGTACAACAGTCCTGTTTCCTATAAAAATTGGAACAGGGGACACAAATAGTCGCTGCCATGCTCAGGCATAATTGTGATATTGGTTAGCATTCCTATGCACTCTCTATATTTGTCAAGGAATGGCACCCCTTCAGATAAGTGGGACACATCGAGCAACCTTTCTCTACATGCCAGACACTTTTGTGGGCTTCGGTCCAAAAGTAAGTATCCCTGTGTCATTCTCACATGGCCTATTCTTAATTGGGTGAAGATGGTGATGCCCTTTCTACAAGTAAGATCCTCTGAGGATCAACTATCAACAGTGCTCTTGATACGTGAGAGCTTCTCTATGATCCAGCCCACAGATGTTGCCACTTTCTTCTAATGATGTTTATGAATGCATTTTATTCATTAGAGTCAATCAATTTTAATAAAAATACTTCGTTTATTCTTTGAGGGTTTTATTTCTACAAAAACACATCATATAAAGTAAAATAAGATCGGTTTAGGTGCCATGGTGATGTTTTTCTACAAATTACAAAAAAAAAAAAAAAAAAAAAAATGAGGAGATATTCTTCAAATCAACTATGGATAACGTACACAACTTTATTTAAACCAATACTTTCAACTAAAATCAGCAGTGTGAGAAATTAAACGCAAAATGTGGTCATTTTAAATGCTCAAAAATAACTTAACAACTGGTTGACATCACCACTTAAAATAAAATAACTATTTTTACATAAATTTGTTAATTTATCCCTTTAGTTACTTTATTGGTTCATGAAGTACAAATTGATTGGAAACAGAAAAGCATACGATAAATTTTACTTTGTCATTATAAAATTAATTAAACAATATTCACTGAATTGCAATCAACAATTGCAGAGACGTAAATTCTAGGCTTTTAAAAATAACCTCTTATCTATCATGTTTTATGACTATTTAAAGTGCGTAGTTGGTCTTATATAAATAAATGGTTAATTGATTTGTTTTACCTTTTACATACCCAATAATAATTATATTGAAAAAACTGTCAGAATGAACAGAATCTTTGGTAAAAAAAAATCAGTATACTCCATATCATTCAATTAATTAAGGTTTTAAGTTGAGATAAAAAAAGTCAGTGTCACGAGCGGGATTCGAACCCATGACCTTTGGCTTGATACGCCGCTACTCTACCACTTGTGCTATTGTGACTTCAATCCCCTCGGGCTACTCCATATCATTGATGTGTTCATTTGTGTGTGTGCATTAACAATATTATATACTAGTTACTCAAACACATTTCAGCTTTGAGCCATCTTCAGTGAGGAACTGTCTGTCTCATCTGTGTAGGACATTATAGTCTACACCCACCATCAGCTTATATGTTCAAACTATTTCACTAAGTTGTTTTTTCATTGAGTCATTCATTGTGTATAGGTTCAAATTCATGACCGGTGAAATTCGAATTACAGTGATGACTCGCCATGTCAACACCCTAACAATTTGATGTTGCATGTTTTGATGCAACTATTAATATAGTGGGTGTCCCTTCTCATAGGACCAGCCACTTATATTTTAAACAAAGCATGGTATTAAACAAAATAAATTGTAACAAGTTTTACTTTTTGTCGGGTATCTATTTTTATTTATAACAAAAACCTTTCTACATCAAAATCAATCAAGGAATCCCAAAATACATTAAAAAATTGCAGCGGTTCAGCGTTTTTGGCGTACACTTTTCTCTATTCTCAACCAGTCTTGGAGCTGGCTTTTGCGAATTTAAAAAAAAAACTAAAAAAAACTTTTCATAAATAACAAAAAACTAACAAAAAACATAAAAGGAAAACTGAACTACAAACGACAAACAACGAAAATTGTGCAAACCAGAAAATTTAATTAAAATTAAAGAATAGCTTCAAAACTCCAATTTCATAGGGATATAAAAGACCTGCTCTTCTCTTCCCTTCTTTGGTTAAAGCCGTTGGTATTGACCCTTGTATTCCTACGGGTATTTATGGGCTGTAAATTTCGGTAAATTTGAATGAAGGTAACCCCAGTTAAAAAAAAAAAAAAAAAAAAAAAAAAAAAAAAAAAAAAAAAAAAAAAAAAATAAAAAAAAAAAAAAAAAAAAAAACGTGGGGAAAAATAAGATTGCGAGTGCTTATCCATCAATTAAAAAATTGGTAATCCAAGAAAAAGTTGTCTGTTAATTCAAAAAATCAAACAGGGTTCCTATTGTAGCAAGTGGAATGTCTTCAATAAAATCATGGAGGATGTCTCGTAAAACCGTGATGGACTAAATGCTATAAAAATATCTCCTATTAGCCAACACCTGAATCCTGGTTGGGAAAAGGAGATAATAAAAGCCAAAAGTACTGAATCTTTGTGCTATTAATTATTTTAAAAAATTATATCTTGGGAAATATGAAGCAAAGAAACAGGATTGTATTTGCTCATCTGCAATAGACAAAAAGTATTATTTTTAAAAATAATTTTTAATAATAGAAAAAAATAACTACCTTACAAAATGTAAAGGGTAGTTACAATTTAACTTTTTTTTTGACAAATTGCTTTGTTGAAAAGGAAGGGACATCCGGTATTGTCCAGTTGACTTAAAAATAATAATTTATTAAAAAAAGATGTGGTTCAATATGAGCAGTTTGGTCAGTGATTTTCTTAATTTAGTTTATTCTTGCTGTAATTGATCAATGGTAATTGGGCTTTACCTTGTTCAGATGAATAATTTATTTTCTTAATTTCATTGTTGACTTGGAGTTACTTTTTAAATAACTTTCTAAACATGTATGAAATAAACCAAATACTTCTTGGTCCAAAGAGCACATACACAATGTAGTAAACTTTCTATCTAATTTATTATGCAGTCATTTCACTTTTATTTGGGTATAATAGAATTTGATCTTAGAAATGATAATTTTCAAAACTGCATAATTTTTTAACTTTATATTTATTTTGTTTTGTATTAAACAAAGTTAAATTTTAATTTGCTGTTAAAAAGTTGAATTTTTTGAAGATAGAAGAGTACAAGAATTGATCGTTGTTTTAAAAAGTTTTGAATAACTGTACAAATATAACAGTAACATCACTTAATAATAAAGAAGTAATTAGTAATTTATTGTTTCCATAAACATGTTTTGCAAATGTGATGAGGGTAAACATAAAAAGCCCACAGCACTCTTCAAAATTTAGAATAAAAATATACTTTTATAGGTGTATATCTGTAATTTATTATCACCATGTGTTTTTTCCTGCTGTAAGATAGCAGATATTTCTATTATATTAGTCCTATGAAGCACTTTTCCCCTTATTCATTATCTTCAAAGGTCACTATTTTTTTCTCACTAATTTAAATTGCACAACATTAATTCCCCTCGTTCTTGATAAGTTTAAATAATTTTCTGCTAGAGTTGTGGTTTGATACAATTTTGATACTAGAGTTTTGATTTATCTTGAAACATTGTTCACCAGGAAGAGATAATTGTAGTCTTAATCGTGATATATTACAATGTGTTGATATTTTTAATGTTGGTTTAATAAATTCAGGCAATTCTATTCTTTAATTAAATTTGTTTAATTAACTTGGCTTTTTAATATTTTTGAAATACAAAGTTTTAGTTGTACTTGAGAGCATTATTTATATAGATTTTAAAGCAAAAAAGGTTTTATTGTTACCAAATGACCTGCCCATAACAAGTCGTTTTGTAATTATGACCTGATGCATGATATGTATAATTATCGCAAGTATATGTACACATACATAGTTGTTCCTGCTTTAATATAAATCGGAGGAAAATAATGTTGGGCAGAGTAAAAGAGTAAAATATAGAAAAATGTATTTTTTTTGTACTCAACTCTGAATTCTTTGGGGGATTACAGTTTCTGAAAAAGTAAGAAAATACAACCCTAGTCTCTTCCAGCATATCATGTCTAAATAAGTTTTTCCTCCGGTCGGCTAGCTGCCATGGCTGTTGCTGGTACCTTGTTTTTTTTTCCACCTTATGTTTCTTGATTGACAAAATTTAGCGCTCCAGTATGAGAGCTTGACGAACTGACTCTTGTGAAAGAACTTCTGGGACTCGCCTAACCTAAGTTAGGCCGGTCTAAGGGTACTGGATGTTCCACTGAGGACCTGTCGTCATTCACACTAATGAATACATACACATTAATAAATACATTCACACTGATTAGATATTGTCATATTATAGAACAGAAAACATATTGAATATACACATATTAACTAGATTTTAGCTAATTTTTTTGTTATTGATTAACTGAGTTGGAAAGACATGTTTGCATTTTTTTAATAAATATCAACTGGTTTAACAATAATGCTAACTTTATATATAATTTTTCTAGCATCTTATACTCAATGTTCTTCTTTCTTTTAAAGAATTACTTAAATTTTCTTTTAAAAGTTTTTGTGTTGTTTTTACGTACTATTTATTTTTGTTCCTAATTATATGATATATTTTTTACTCTTCTTTTCTGGTGGTTGATTTTTATATTTCTTTGGTTTCTTTTCTTTGAATATGAGTATGATGGTAGTCTGGTTACTGAAAAGAAACCCAAGAAATATGAATGTTAAATAGTGTCATCGAACCTTAAAATTGGGAGATTTAGATTTTGAATTACATTTATCAGTTGTACGTATTTAGATTTTTTTTAATCTTATTTTTTCCTATGTGAATATTGCTTATAGCTATCTGCTTATCCCACATGCCATACTTTCAAGTAAAAAAACCTTAATTATAAGTAACGTAATTTATAATTAAAAGTTTTTTTGTTTGGTTGTTTTAGTTATCAAAATGGAGATTATCACCTGGGCATGCTTTTTTGGATTTGTTGCCCTCGTATCATTTCTCATCTACAACACACTGTCAAAGTCATCATCAGAAGACGATCTATTTGAGGAGGACAGAGCTCATAGAAGAAAGAACGTGAACAGTAAACAAAGTCAGGATAATGCACGGAATACATTGGAAAAGGCAAAAGAAAAGAAACTTAAAAAACTAAACAAAAAGAAGAAGGACAAAAAAACGATTGAATCTTCTGTTGAAGAGACAAGCGATGTCACTGAAGCTGAAACAAATGAACAAATGAATGTGAGTTATTTTAGATAGTATAATATTGATTAAAAATCAGTGTTGAAATTGTATCATCTTTGGCTCTGCCAAAACCTATTTTTTAAATTTAAAACTTTAATAGAAAAGCATATTGACAAAAGAAAAAATTGTTTCAAATTCTCTGTACCACTTTTAGATTTCAGTTGGAATATTACAAGTTCTGAGCATTTACAAGCTCAGTTTTCATAGATAAAATCATTTTTTCTTGGGATGATTCATATCAAATTCAGTAATATTAGATTATATTATGGTTGTTTAACTTTTACATCTACTTTTTTTCAAAATGTTCAATTGGAATTCTTATAATTAAAATTTTTATTTCAGGAGGAAAGTGAAAGTTCTGGCGTTCAACCAGTTGTGCTTAACAAGAAAAGTAAGCCTTCCAAATTTCAAGTAAGTGATAATGAAAATGAAACGAAGAAGAATACCAAACTAGAAGTGAAAAGCAAGAAAGATGTATCTTCATCTGAGGAAACAGTAGATTCGTCACCTTCTACAGAAGAAAAGACAGCAAAGAAACTGTCCAAACAAACTGTTGACAAGGGTACAGTGCCGGCTAAAAAGCCGAAAGTTTTGGAAAAACCAGCTGAAGATAAAAAACCTATTGAGGTGGTGGAAGAAAAAATGGTGGAAGTTGTTGAAACACCTGTGCAAGCACAAGTTATCAAAAAAGAATTTAAACCAGTGCAAACTGTCCAAAATGGTATGAAAACAAAGAATAACAAGAAGAAGAAAAATGAGCTTACCAACTTGCAGCAATTAAGTAAGTCCAAACGTAAAATGATTAAATTATTTTCTTTTAGATGTATTCAATGTGATCTAGCCCATATATATTGCACACGCGCACATGCGTTTTTTCGTGTGTGTGGCGCGCGTGCGTGCGTACTATGGAGCTATTTGTGATGTTAATTACTTAATTTCAGAAAGTGAGTCTGAAGCTGTTAATATAAACTTGTTGATTGCCTTGGTTCAAAAAGCAGAACTATCTCGCTCAGAAAATCAACTTTTGATTGATGCTCTTTTAAACAAACAACAAGAAGATATTTCCGAGTGGTTGCAGGTAACTTTCATAAAGAAATTTGCCGTTAGTAAAATGAATTCGTAATGCTTACTATTCTGTTTTGATTGAAGGGTCGTCAAGATCCACTTGTTAAGCTTAAGAAACAGTTGTTGGAAACTGAACAAGCTCTTAAAGATGAAAAGGAAGCAGCAGTTGGTTTACAAACAAAATTGAAGGAACTCCGCAACGAGATTAATAATGAAAAATCAACGAATAGACAGATGGAAGAGAGACTTGCAACAGTCCAGAATGAATGCCAGTCATATTCTCTTAAGCTTCAACAGGCAATCGAAGACAAACAAGCACTCACTGCCCAACATAACAGCTGCCTTCAACAGATTAAACAATGTCAAAAACAACTTAGTGATGAGAAAATAAAGGCGAAAGAAGAGCTTGCCGAAGCTGAAGAACAATATCATGAAGTAAGTTTGTATCTAAATATTTATATTTTATACAAAAACAAATGTTAATTTGTTGATAATTTTAAGGCTATTCGTGCTGTACAAACTGAGTGTACGGAATACGCTTTAACATCACAACAGTTTCAGGCTGAATCAGCCAATCTAAGAGCTCAATTAGCTTTGGTTCAAGATCAAAGTTTAATGGTGAATGAGGTACGAATGAAAAATTCTTATTTGATTAAATCAATTTTTTCAGAGTTTTAATAAAGAATTTTTTTTTAGGAATTTCTAAAAAGTAAAAATGATATGGAACGGCTTCTAACTGAATCACAGTTCCAAGTTTCCAAACTACAAAATGAGGTATATAATTAAAATATAATAACAATATTTTTTTTTAGAGATTGTGAGATTAAGTTTAGAAATTTTCTTTATTGTGTCAACATCTTTATTGAGATCATCTTCAGGGCCTGGGATTTAAACATCGTTTAAATTGTAAAAATACATATGAATATGAATTTATACAATGATGTACACAATAATTTTTTTTATTTTAATCAAATATTTGTACTCACTCAAAGTGTGTGTTTTCTGTGTAGATGTGTCATTGTTGTATGTTGTGTTAGTGAAATATTAATGTTTTTTGTTTATATATTCAACATGACAGTGACACATCTACACAGAGAACACACACTTTGAGTACGAATACTTTCATTAAACCTAAAATTTCTTTATTGTGTATATCGTTGTATAAATGCATGTTCATATGCATTTGTATAATTTAAACATTGTTTATAAATCCCAGGCCCTGAAGATAATATCAATTAAGATCGAAACGGCAACGAAAAAAAAAAAAAAGACTTCTAGACTTCCTCATTCTTGACCACTCCTCTCAACTGCAAGAAATTATGAAACGACAGGTCACTAAGAAACACATTTTTAAATATAATTTATAATGTGGTTTAATTAAAACATATTAAAGTGCAAAATATTATTTTGAGGTCTGTTGTGATGAACTTTTAGCTTGATCATCCTTGATCACCTTGGTCTATTCGCACTCGCTTTTTTCGTTAGACATTTTTGGTACGCAAAATCAGTGTGAAAAGGAATCGGGTATTATCAAGATATAATTGTACTGGAGAACCAATATACAAACAAATAACACTTAAAATATGGAAAACAGATAAATAAACAAGCTCACCTTCACACACCACTTAAACGACTAAAAACACTACATAACAAAAAACACAAACTTCAGAAGAAAACAACCTCAAAATCAACACAACAAAAACTAACAATGTACAAATAATAACCGACATCACAACCGTTAGTGAACATCATGTCCAAGCTCCCTACCATACTGCAAATGCCCTTAGCGACAACCGACAGACCCAGTGACTTATAAGCCCTAATCGTACGATGTGACAGACAGTTCCTCACAGAAGATGCCACTAATGCTGACACGTGTTTGAATAGTTATTATAACCCCCCCCCCTCCAAGAAATACACATCTTTCATTATGTTCCTTGGGCTAATATGCAAAGTACATAAGGACATTAAAAAAATTACTTCATTTAATTCTGAAGTGAAAAGTCATAAAATCAGTCAATTGTATTTCTAAAACATTGTTACAGTTTATAGTGTTCACATTCACTGAAAATTTTCTATAAGTATGCCCCATTTAGTAACTTTATTCAATGGTATCTTTAAAAGAAATCTTGATAATTGATTTTTTTTTTACTTTTCTAGCTGAGTGCAGCGACCAGAGAATTAAATGAAGTGCGGGAAGAACGTAAACATGATAATATGTTCCGTAACAAATACGAATTAGAGAACCAAAGTCTAATAGATGAAAATAATAGACTCTCCTGTAAGGTAAGAGCTCTGAGCCTGAACGATGAACTAGCCAGGAAATATTTCATGTAAATATGAACAACAATGAATAAATATATTGTTATAGATATCTTCACTCCATTCTGAAATTAAAACTTTATTGGAACAAAATGAAGCCCTGTCAAAAAATTGTTCGGAAATCTTGGAAAATGGATATTCATACAATAATAAACAAAAATTAGCAGAATACGACTCAAGGTTTTTATTCCACTTGGTTAATAATTATTTACTGTACAAATAAATAATATTACGTTGTTTCAGATTAGAGGAAACAGAAAACTCATTAAAATCTGTTAAAAATGAGTTGGATGCCAAGGTTAATAAAATAGAAGAATTAAACACGATAATTTCAACTTGTAAAAATGAAAACGCGAAAAAAGATGCTCTTTTACAAAAAGCACAAACTGAAATTGATGCTTTGAAGGCCAAGGCTGCTCTTTCACCTATAAAAATAATTGAAGATGATAACTTGCTTCAGTTAAAAGATGTGATTACAGAAAAAAATAAGGAAATAAGTAACCTTAAGAACGAAATTGAATCTTGCAAACAACAAAACAATGTAAGTAGCCATATAGATGACAGTAATAATATTTTTACAATGTTCTAATCATACTAGTGATAAACAGGACATAAATAAATTTTCACCTAAGGTAATTAAAAAAATACATTAAATTAAATAAAAGCAATTACTTATTCTGCTTAAATTCTTATTACACATTAATATATTTTAAATAAACACCATAGCTTAATGTAAAAATATAAAAAGCTTAAACACAATGTCACTATTCATTTTGAACCACTTGGGACTGCAATGGCTAAATGGTTAGGCATTGGACTCGTATGTGCCAATGCCTAAATTATTCTTCTTAGTTAGAATCCTGCCAGAGCCCATGGAATTTTAACTTGCCTCTTGTCCATGACGCCCAACTAAGTTGGAGGTTAATCCTTCTTGTGTGGAAATTATTTCACCTATTTTATTGTCCTATAACATTATAGTAAGTGGAAATTTAAAAAAATCCTATAATAATTATAAAAAACTAGTAGCTAGAATTAGAGTACAAGTAAAAATTTTTCAATTCTTTCATTGCCTCTAACGACCAGTCGTTCTCTCAACGCTCAATTTGTATGCTGCCGGAAGATAGGAAAAAGTAGATGGACAATACTTTGAGTAATCAATTTGTTACAATTTTTCACAATTTGTTCACAAAAAATTCTATAAAACATACTTGCACACTCAATAGAAACTAGTAATTATTATTAATTTATTATGCCATTTTCTTTACAAGTGAACTGAAAGTTTTTTATATAAAAAATTGTATTAATTAATTTTAAATTATAAATTGTTTTACAGAAGTTAAGGGACAAAAACTGGAAAATAATAGAAGCACTAAATCAAGCCGAAAAACGATCTCAGTACAGCGAAAGACATAGCGAACTAAGCAATCCTGTATGTATCTATTTTGTATTTGTGTTTAATTTTCTACTTTGCATGTTTAATTTGACATAATTTTATATATTGTTTATTTGTATAATTGAATTGATTTTTAAAGGCAAAAGAAAACGGTTTTGAAACCAGAGTTGAGAACTGGGTGAAAAAGCTTGTGAACAAATTGGAACCGAACATAGTTCTTGAAGAAAAGGTATAGTCTTTACCCCTCCCCTTAAAAAAGTTTTTTGATGGAATAATAATTGGTAATTAATGTGAAAAAATTGGCAATTAGGGTACAGATGATATGACAGTATGGTTAAATAAAGTTGAGAACGCTCTTAATTCTTATAATCATCAAAGGCCAGAATACTGCGATGATAACACAGATTTAGTTCACCTACAGTCTCAAAATAACCAACTTCAAAATTTATTGGAACATTACAAGAAAGTAATCAATGACACTGTAAGCATTATTCCACAAAAGAAATGTATTTTTTGTTATAATTTCACATTATTATTATTGTTTTATAGGAAGGAATGCTTAATGAATTGCAAAATAATGTTGAGATAAGAGAATCTGAATGGAAGGATAAAATTAATGATTTAGAGAACATAGTTGAACAACTAAGACAGGGCCAGTCGCAGTGTAAGTATTACTGATATATTATATGTATTTGTAGTGAAACTTCCCTTAAGGGGTCAAAAGCCGCACCTCCCTTTAAAGGACAAATTTTGATTCTCTGGCATCTTTCTATTAGTTTCTTCACATCTTTTATAAATCAGATAGTCCCAATGACATAATATGTATAAGCCCTAATAAGATAACTAATCACAATTATTTTACTTGGGCTGTTTCTGATTATCTTAGTCTATCATTTCTGGTGTGGTCTGTCCAAAGAATAAATATTCTTTGAGGCAAATTGTATGGATGTGGACAGTATTGCACCAATTTTGAACCCAAAAATATTTTTTTTAATTACAATGAGACGTTCTTATATTTTTAGAACACTTCTGACTAAACTGTATAGTTAAAAAACGAGCACTGTCAGAGAGGAAAAACTTTCTTTTAGCATGCTTGGAGAATTTGAAAAATCCTCTGGTCATAAAAAAGGTTTAAAATCGGTGTTGATATCTTGTAATACTAAACTTTTTTATGGAGGTGGATGCAATGGCTCTGGGTTCGAATGTAGGGCCGCTGGATACACCAAATATACTTACAAATGGTATTTTTTCTTTTTTTTTTAAAAACCCAGCCCCCCGAGGGTTCATATAACCTCATTTAAAAATAAATAAATAAACATTTTTTCTCTCTTGACCCAAAAGCAAGCAATATTTCATTCCCCAAGAGTGTCCTTTGTAGGGAAGTTTCACTGTATATAGTAATTATATTTTACATTAAGCATCTTTTTTTTTCTTTTTTTAAATCTAGGACAGGATGATTTAAGAAAATAATTATTTTGATGCAAATAAAAGTCCCATTCCACTTTAAGACTGAAGATTTCATTTGTGGACCGATATTTCAAACAGTTTTAGAAGCTATTCTCATATGACATTGATGATCATGTATTGCTATTGGATTCAATTGGTTGTTAACAATAACCTACTTTTCTGATCTGCGATATAAAATATGTGTGATGCTAGTGGATTTTTGTGATTTCATTTATCCGCCTTATTAAAATTCACACATGAAACTGCATTTAAATTGTTTTCCTGTACAAAATTTTATTTGTTATTAATTGATAATTTTAAATTTCAATCTAAAACCGTTCATAAAATTGCTGCCATTGTATTTAATTATATTTAGAACATCAGTTTATAACAACAATTTAATTGAGTGTACTTTTATCACATATAATGTACGTTGTGTTTGCCTCATTCTGTACCACACAATATAATAGATTAAAAGAATCCTATATTTTTTATATAAAAATTGGAAATTTGCATGTGTTGAGATATTACTCGGATTTATTTGTATGTATCTGAACAGTTCCAATACTGAGAGAAAGAACTTTCCTATTTATACTAAAATGAAAAAAAAAGTGTTCTAACCTATAACTTTTTATTTAGAAAAATTATTGTTGATTGTAGAATATGTTCATTTATTTTAATCATTATACTATCCTTATATGGTTACTTTTATTGGTGGTCTGATGAAATATGTTCAATGAGAATCCTTAGGTCGCTTTTTAATGTACCTCGGCAAAGCACACTACTCTTTATCTTTGTAATAAATTGTTATCCATGTAAAAATTTGTATTATAAATAGTTTGTATCAAAATAAACGTGGTTAGTGTTAAAAACCAGACATGTCATTTCTATTCACACAGTACGACAATAAATTTTTTTTAAAGTATTAAATACACGATAAAAACACAAGGCAGCCTTTAAAAATTTTCCAATCTATTGAGAATAAAAAAAGGGTTAAATTAAAGGAATGTGCCTAATCTATTGTTCAATCTGCTTGCAGAAAGTAGGGCGTCATTGTATATTTTTATAAATTTGTATTTTTTTATTTTAGGATATAAACCAAAATTATGTGTATCTAATGTATTCTCTCTAGCATTTTTATTCTGCAAAGCAGTTTATTTATTGTCGGACTGTGTACCTTGTTATTAGTATTTGTCAAAGGAAAAAAGAAATTGCAGACTCTTTTCTTGGATATTGGACATCTGTAAGTGCATAAAAGTTTATACTAACTGTGATATCAGAAGCTCCCTCACAAGCCAGATTTCATCCACCTATCTTCAACCTATTGGACCTTTAATACGATTGTTAACGCAAGAGGATTTTTCGAGGAATGTTAATAGTGTGTAAGCTTGTTAATCATCGGACTCAATAAAAAACTTAAAATAAGAGCAATTATTTTTATTATTATTTTATAATAGGAGTAAAGGTACTAGAAATAAATCATGTGCTTCGGTAAAGTAGCAGTGTAATACTATAATTAATTATTCACTAGGTATGTTTTAACTTTTTCTTTTTTTTCATTATTTAATTTATCTTCTGTGCAATATTACTAATGTTTGTTATCGAAAATGTATAAATTGAAATCAACTTCTCAGTGACATACATACTGTTAAACTGTAATTTTAAGAATATAAAAGTAAACATTTCATAATTTGTTGTTTATAAAAATAAAGTTTAAATTATCACATAATCGTAATAATTTCACTACCTTGAAGATGATATAAGATTTGGGGTGCAATATGGACACAAAAATTATTTCATACATAAAATTTTTTATTTTTTAATAAAATATTTATTACAATCTATAAAATAATACCTGCCTACACTATGTTGGACATGGATTGGGGTGAGTGGAGAGTTTATCACGGAACTTGTAATGAGGGGGATTAATTTATTTACGAAGGGTCTTTAAAGGTTGTTGTGGAGGGTGGTACAGGAGACAGACATACTAAGTTGTGTTGACTATAATTCTTTGGATATAGAAATAGAAATATATTTTTCAAAAAACATTTTCACAATAAGGCTTGGACCCTTTATAGCGAGTAGGCAAAATAATTTTAAAAAAAGTTACAAAATATAATGCAAGAAAAAGTAATTATTAACAGAATTTGTATATATACAATATATAAACACACATATAAAAGCTTCACACTTGAAAGCCTGAAGGGGAATTACACAGACAATTGGGAGAACTGAATTAGTGGGATATGTAGGTTTAATGTGCTCCATAGTTCTAGTCTGTATGTACAAATCGGTTTGAGTAGTGTCTGTTTTTTGTAAATATGTTAGATTTGCGTCCAAATAGTTTAAGAGTAGTCCGAAATATTCAGTTCCTGTCTTTTTATTTGTATATATCAGTTCCAAGTTAATCATGAAGATAGAACCCAAGGTAGCATATGCAGTTGGTTTTAAGGATAATAATATTGTTGAGGATTATTACATAACGGGTTTTGCTTTGTTGGGCAAATGTGGGTGTATTTGTTTTCGTTAATATTTATCGTTCAAAGTTTGCTCTATTTGGTCATTCGTTGGATCAGAGAAAAGTGCAACTGGAAGAATGCAAGGAGGGTAGAGGGTGTAGTTGGTATGTCTGGTGTAGAGAAGGATTGGTGCAAGCACAGGTCCTATGGGCACTCCTGCTTCTCTTGGCGAACACTGAAGAATCGTCCTGTGAGGTAGGTGGAAAGAATTAGGACTTTAGTTTGTGTAGAACTTCAGTCTGATACAGTCAGTCAAAACACTTGTAACTCCCAATATACAAAGCATGTAGGGGATGCCACCCGATATGAGAATTGTGCTTGAGCATGGCATGCCACCCGATACGAGAATTGTGCTTGAGCATGGCAGCAAACATATCTGAACAGTCCACTGTTCCAATTCTTAGAAGAAACAGAGTTGTTTTATTATACATAGTAATAATGTATGTATTGTTTTGTTTCTTGTAGTGTGTTGATAGTGAATGCATATATTAGCATGAATGTGTAATACGAGAGGCCCGATGGCAGAATATTGAGTACCCCATCAATCCCCAATTAGGTTAGTTATATAAGATGTAAAGGGTGATGGAAGATATCGAGTACTCTACCTCCCTGAGTGAATGTTTTTTTTTTTTTTTTAAACGAGGGTTCGCAACAGCAGAGGTCGTATAAACCCTCAGGGTGCCGGTTTTTGAAAAAAAGCCCATTTGTAAGTACGTCGGGTTTGAATGCAGGGCCACTGGATTCGAACCCGGGACCTTTCCCTTACAGTGATGAGCGCCGTGTCAAAGACTAAACCTTGCAGCCACCGACGCCCCCAGTGAATGGTATTAAAATAAGTAAGGGTGAGTTAAAGTGAATGGATTTAGGAACTGATTGCGTTGGGGGCAGAAATGACCGTTGTTGAAACCCTGCAGCGGCTTTATGGATAAAACCGAGGTACAGACTGCCAACACCTAGGGTGGGTGATTCTCAAGGCCTGCTCCTTAATAAATTATTTTAAGTTACAAAAGCTGAAATTGCTAGGGTGCTGAGATGTGATTTTTAAAATGTGTACATGCATATGCATGTGCCGATTTGAGCTTATATAAATAAGTAATCCTGAGTCCAAGGCCAAAATACTTTCAAAACACTTCTCAATCACAACTATATCAAATTAAAATCAGTTATAAAAACCTAATAAACATAATAAAGCCCAACGGAATTTGCACTATTATTTTAAATCGTCATATATACCATATTACTGAGTGTTAGAGTAACACTAATGCCTCGCCTATAGTCTTATTAGAAATAATTACTTACCCTTGTTGAAATGACAAAACTATTGACGAGTTCCTGTATGTTTTGCTACTCACAAAATATTAAAACTTGATCTATTATCTATTTAAAAATAAGGCCATTCTTAATGCCGAGCAAAAACAATATATAAATAAATTCAACTTAGGTGTCTTGCTAATGCAAATTGAGTAATGATTTGCTGCATTTCAACAAATTATTTTTAATATAAAGGTACAAATACATCTGAGAACCACAAGTTTGCAAGATTGGGACAGGTTTTGAGCACCTGATGTACCATTTGCAAACCACTTTTTCGGATCCACCACCTGTCGGTTTTTTGACAAACACAAAGGGATACACTATACAATTTTTGGTTCACGAACCGTCTGTGTATTAATTGAGCCTATATCTGTGAACAACATAATTGATATTTGTTATTTCATAATTTTAGTGCCCCAAGAAAAATATTGTAAAATGGTCTAACACTTTTACAGCAATAGATAAATAGTTGCTTGTAAAGCCCTTATATATTGTACACATTTTCCCCCCGCTTAAATCAAATCCTTTCCAGCCTCCATTTTTACTTGTAATTATCATATACAATATGTATGTGCTAAATGTCTCCTAGTACTTAATACACAGAAGGATTAAATAATTAAGACATAGGCAGAGAATAACAGGATAAACAATATGTTAAATTCTTTGTTTATTTGTATTTTTCTTATGACTTTTTTAAAATTTAAATGGTATACAAAATGTACTCTCAATATCCATCTATTCAAACGTACAACAAATTTTTTATTTCGCTCAACAAAATAATTTAAATTGAAGGTTATTTAGGGTGGATGTACAGTGTTCCACAATGGTGTAACATAGATTTACACAATAGCAATATTTGTGAATGAATTTGAACTCTTTCCTAGGTAAACATAGTTATGTATTACAAGAAACTTTGTAAAGGGTAACATTCTCTAAAAACATGCTCATGACCTATTTTTAAGTTATCTCCTCTGAAATAATAAAAACTGTTAAGTAACAAACAATAAATATAAAAATATATAAAACGAATAGAGAGAAAAAAAATAAAACGAAAAAAAGTCATTTTAAATTTATTTATGACAAATTTTTATAAAGATATTTGACCTATTTTCTAGGATTTTCAATTAACACTTTAAAATAAGGCATTGTTAATTTGACTGAAAAATTGTTTTAATCAAGTTATGGCCTTCAATTTTTAATTCAACGTGAAATTTTCAATTTCAATCAAACACTTGAAACTGCATATATGAACCCACATTTGTTTTATTTCTCCCCCCATTTGGAATTCTTAAGTATCACATAGGTGCAAAATCAAGCTGAACGTATAGCTGTTTTACACCAACTCCTGCAAAAATCAGATTAGTGTGACTCACTATATACTTGGCATCGGCTTCTTTGGATACTTCCAGTTTCAGAGCTCCTACATAGTTGTCGCTGCAAAGGGTCCAAAAATGTGGCTCCTGAATTCCATAAACTCCTGCGAGCTGCATTACTTTTTGATAACAATGGGGAAGAAGATTATCGAGCGCTGATGGCTGTCTTTGCATTAATATTAATGTATTATCTTTAATTAACGGTATCACACTTAGAGCAATTAAAATTGCAATAAAAATTGAACAAATAGGATCTGCTCTCATCCAGCCAAAAGATTGCATTAAAACAGATGATATTATGACTCCTACACTTCCTAGTGTATCGGCGAGTATGTGGAGGAATACACCTTTCATAATTTGTGAGTTCCCAGAGCCCAAATGTGAATGGCCATGGTGACTGTGTCCATGATGATCGTTTGTTTGATAGCTGTTGTGATGGTCGTGACTGTGTGAATGTCCATGGGAATGTCCATGTTGGAATGCATATATCCCTATTAAATTAACTAATAAACCTAAAACTGACACCATAAACAAGCGTTCATGTTTCACTTCTGGTGGTTCTATAGCACGTTCTACAGCTTCAGATAGTATAAAAAATGCTATAAATAGTAAAAACAGTCCGTTTACAAAACCTGCCAGCACTTCGGCCCTCACATAACCGTATGAAAACTTTTCATTTGCTCTCCACTTTGTTATAACGGATGCAGCAAGGCCAGCAAGCAGTCCCGTGCAATCGAAGAACATGTGGAATGCATCAGATATTAAACCTAAACTGTTTGTCCATACTCCGTACATTAGTTCCACAAATGCAAATGATAAATTCAACAGTAAAAACAAGAACAAATTCCTTGAATTCCTGTCTGAGAATATAAGTCGTAACCATCCTTGCAAATGATCGGTGAGTCTTGGCAAAATCGGCTTGGATTTTTCAGCATGTGTTAATGGTATCATCTCGGTCCTTTAAAAGCCAATTGTTTCCTTAAAAAAAAATAAAATAAAAAAAATTTAAAAAAGTTCTTATATTAAATCTATGATGTTAACTTATTCTATAATATTGGGGGTATACATAAACTTTTTTATCTACTAGGGTGGGAAAAGCTCTTTTGAAAGTAAAGAGATTGTTAAGAAAGGGTAGTTGATCCTAAAAGTCAGTCTAGAATGAACTGAGACGCATATGACATGGAACAGATTAAAATTCATTTGAGGCATTGCTTGGTATACGAGTTCGATCTTGGACATAGATGCCAGTTGAAATTTAAGGTGATAACGTGTCAACCGTGATTCTAATGTTTTTATAATTGAGAGAGACGAATCAAAGACTCACCGCTTTGTGGAAGGTCTAATGAGCTTAAAAGCGATGAGTGGCATTGGAGGATGAGGACAAATTAACTTTAGCAGAGCTATCAAAGACATTTCAGGTACATCGCAACAATAGAAAGAAGAATCCAATCTCTGGATTATGTTGTGAAATTCTTCAGGAAGAAGGAAGACCACTTAGCTTCTTGAGTTTCATACCCGAATAGCTATAAATCAGAAGGGTTATTTTCTATTTGGTCACTGGGGAGGAAAAAATGACACCTAAAAGTTGTAGAAAAAAAATCATTCCAAATTCATACCATCAAAAACGGAACTACCAATACTGATGGACAAACAACTCCAACAAGTCTGTTCCTGTGAGACAAGCTTGAAATGCTCCATCGACGTCAAGAGCAGGATTATACTGTCATACATTACTAGTGTCTGTTTGGTGGAGGAACTGTTACCATGCAACCAAACTCTTGCAACATAGGTATTTAGATTAGTATATATGGGAGCTGGTCTCTTTATGACCTGTGAACCGCAACCAGTATTGTTCTTTTATATCTCAATTTTTTAAATCTAGAGCTCCTCGTTAAGCTTGATATTTTTACCAGACACCAAAGCTTTTTCAAGGGCTCCTTGTGTGTCCTTCAGGCCCGCTTTTCCTCCCCCAGGATTCAGAATCTCTACCTACATAAGCCTTCACAACAGAGGATGTGTTCCGCTGTTTCTTCTTCTTGGCAATATTTGCACAGGCTTGTTTCTGCCACCCCAAGTCTATACATATGCCTCTAGAGTCTGCAGTGTCCAGATAGCAGTCCAACTATTATTCTAGTCCTAACATGTCCTAGATTTAGTAGTTCTGCTGTTAGTTTCTGCAATGGTCCTTTGATAAACTTTTTCGCATGTCTCTGTTCCAGGCTACATTCCCATTTGACTTATTATTGATCATTGTCCAATTGATCTGCGTTTTTGGCAATTTAGTAAGCCACAAAAGGGTTCAGGGCCAGTAGGTGTCCTCAATGAACTCACCTCGGCCAATTTATCAGCCTCTTCATTGCCCCTCTGCCCAGGCACTCAGACAAGGGTAATTTTTGTTATTTTCCCCAATGCCTCTTCGCCTAATGCAGTCCTAAATGACACTGGACTTGTGGATTCGACATGGGAATTACCTTCAGTGCTCCCCAGCTGTCTGATTAGATAGCTATTCTTCTATTCACAATCCCAAGCCTTTTTATCTCCCTGGCACAGTGTTCAATGGCCAAAGTTTCTGCTTGAAAAACAGTTGCATGTTGCAGATCATTGTCCAAGGTTATACAAATCTAGTCTTTTTTTTCCCATAAATGCCAGCTCCTGGCCCCTATTCGGTTTTGGAGCCATCCATAAACCAGATACATTCGGCATTAACTGGGATCCCTTTCTCCCAGTCTGCTCTACAAGGTATTTTGAATAGAAATTTTTTGTCAAAACTGAATTAAGGGTACAGCATCACTAGGCATCCCCAAAGTTCTGTCTACCTGAAGCTCCCCTCAAAGATTTAGTTGCTCCTTGTTATGTGAGTAAGCTATTGGAGCCTGTCCCTACATTAGCCTATTAATTGTGGCTCTGGCCTCTCCCTGGATAAAGATGTGGTAGATTCGGGATAGGTATCCCCAGCTAGTGTCTTGGGTTAGCATTGAAGGAAAAACGTCCAGCCCTGATAAATAGACAAAATGCTGGGTTTGGCCAGGCCTCTTACAGCTGCACTCACTAAGAGTAAAATTGCAGCGAAAGGATGGTAACCCCCCACTAACTATCCTCTCAAAACTATGCCTCTTTTCATTTTTACTTATTCTATTCCTTAGACAACCACTCAAAAAGTAGGGAATTTTTTAAAAGAAAACACTCGGAAAATCATACTTACAGATTTCTTCTCCTCTGTCATCAAACGTTTACAAAAAGGGGATGTTTTCTGCGAGTAGATCATTGGCATTTTGATAGGAACCAAAGGAAATTATGTTTTGGATTAAAAATAAAATAAATTTATACACTCCAGGGCTTGAAAAACAGGAAACCGAACATGTTTTGTTGTTTATTTCAAACTATATGTATTTTTATTGTTATATTAATTACAACGTACTTATTTTAATGTAAACCAAATTAAATATGATCAAATTCATGATTTTTAATCAAAAAAATTTAATTATGATTGATTATGAAAGAAAATTCACCAAAACACCAGAAAATCATTTAGCGATGAGAAATTTATCTAACAATTTTTTATACCTAGTTTTACTCTTAATACACTATGATGAGCATAATCAGGTAATTAATTGTAGGTAAATTTTAATCACCACTAAATGATTTTCTGGTGTTTTGGTGAATTTTTTCATAATCAGCCATAATTAAATTTTTTTAAAATTAAAACTCATGAATTTCTGATCTTGTTTAATTTGGTTAACATTAAAATATGTAATGTTGTAATTAATGTAATGATAAAAATATAGGTAGTTTGAAATAAGCAACAAAATACAAGTGTCCGGTTTTTTGTCTTTGAGTATATTTTGAACTTGTTGTTTAATGTTTTTTTTATGAAAACCGAAAAACTTTAAGCACACATCCATCCAATTATAACTAAATAAGTTACTACAACTGTAACTGTACTCACCTAATATTCAAACTTAGAGATGGGAAAATTAACCATTTTTTACATCAAGAGATTCTGAAACAAAGAAAACATTTTTTTTAATCTAAGCAAAACTATTTTGCAAACTTATGGCAAAGATAAAAAACAATTCT
The DNA here is from genome assembly GCF_000648675.2 of Cimex lectularius. Taxonomy (NCBI): domain Eukaryota; kingdom Metazoa; phylum Arthropoda; class Insecta; order Hemiptera; family Cimicidae; genus Cimex; species Cimex lectularius. Next base: position 922,602 of record NW_019392727.1, on the reverse strand, counting down.
ATTTTTAATATGATAGAACCAAGAATGAGACGTATAAATGTAATGCTGCTATCACAATCTACTTTTCATTTTCATACAGTATGCATACTTGAAAATTATTTCTTACAAAGCAATTACAATTCCTTTACTTTTATATTAATGTTACACTCAAAACAAAACTAACATGTGATTCTTTGTAGTCATGTAAATAAAAAAAAGATCATAATAATTATTATAAATTAACTTTATCACATTCTCCTATTTTTAAATAATAAAAATGAATTATTAAAAAAAAATCTTTGTTACGAAAATGTGGAAATATTTTTGTGTTAGCTAAAATTAAAAATGGTTGATAAACTAAGAACAAATTGCATGAGATTATTCAGTTTGAGATTAAGTTGAAAGTTTTTTTCTTTAAAATCCTGCCTATGTGGTTAACTGTTGTATGAACAACTATAATTGTCCTAATAAATCTAAAATTTCAAACATGAATTGAATTTGTATTTCATCATAATTTCACCAATCTGATGAGCACCCTGATATTACACTGAGGATGGTGGATATTTAAATGTGCTTTCAGACGTGTGACCAACCCAGTGAAGACAGGCTGACCAAAATGATCCGTTTTTTAAATGTGGAAATGATATCTGTAACCTTGCAACTCTAGCAGGCTCTCATTACAACAGTTAAATAATTTTTATTTTTAATTTGTATAGTTTAAAATTGCACAAATGTAGTAGCTTCAATAAACACAATAATAATCACAAACAGTTAGCATGCAACTTGGTATAAAGTGCATAATTTGTTATTTATGAACATCACACAGTAGCAAACACTAAAAAAAATATATATATACATATCAAAAAAACAAAACTGAATAGGATAATTTAGTGGTATGACAAATTCTAAGTTGAGTGGATGTGCAACCAAAGTACTTCACTTTTTGGAAACCTCAACTTAGGATCAGCATTAAAATGTTACCTTAACTCAGTACTTGCTGTAGTTTCTAGGAGCAGGGAAGGGTTCCTCATTGATAAATGATCACTCCCACCTCCCATTTTCATCACTCTTATGCACTCCAGAATTCTTTAACTAACACAGAAATTGAATAAGTAGTGATAAAACTGGAGACGTAAATGATTTTTGTTGATACTTAAAAACGCTTAGAACAATTTGTTTTATATTCTATCAGCACTGTTGCTGGTTGATTGGGGGGAGGGGGAATTAAAACCACAAAAGAAAGAGCAAATAGAATTGCTTGTGTTATGTGCAACTATACGCATAAAAATTTTGGAATGAAATTTGCATTAAGCATTTTTTACATACACAAATATATCAATTTACACCCAAAGAACAAAAAGCTACTCGTGCAACACACTTATTTTAATGTAAACCAAATTCAAGATCAGAAATTCATGAATTGTAATGAAAATCCTTTTATGATGGTTTGAAAGAAAATTCACCAAAACACCGGTAAATCATTTAGTGATAGATTATTACTAACAATTTATTACCTAGTAAACCAAAAAATTAGTACCTTCAATGAAAAACTGGCTTCATGAAGTGCTCAAAAATAAAGGAGGCCTCAGTGATTAATAATTCCACATCTTAATTAATTTTGTCACAATTTTACATTGTATGCATACTTTTTTGTTATATATTTTGTTAATTATTGGGTTGTCCGGAAAATAATGCAGGATTTTGGTATTAAACAAAAAAAAAGAAACTAGTTACTTTAAAGCAATGTTCTTTAATCAAAATAATTTCCCATACTCTCAATACATTTCTCCCAACGTGTTGGTAACTTATTAATTCCGTCTGAGTAGAATTCAGAATTTTTAGAATTGATAAAGTCAATAAATGCATTTTCCAGTTCCGTTTGATTTTTGAATATTATGTGTTGTAAGTAGTGGTCCAGGTGTCTAAAAAAATGGTAGTCAGTAGGCGAGAGGTCCGGAGAGTAGGGTGGGTGAGGCAAAGTTTCATAGCCAAGCTCCAATAATTTTTGTGACGTTACACGTGACACATGTGGTCGAGCGTTGTCATGCAACAAAATGGGCCCTTTCCGATTGACCAAAGAGGGCTTCATTACTGCCAATTTCTGATGCATGGTATTAATTTGGTTACAGTATGATTCAGCATTGATGGTTTCGCCAGGATTTAAGAAGCTGTAGTGTATTAAACCAAATGAAGCCCACCATACCGTAACCATTACCTTTTTTTGATGAGTTGGGGGCTTTGGAGCTTCTCCTTTGTCGAGCCACTGTCCAGAACGTCTAGTGTTATCGTAGAGAATCCACTTTTCGTCACATGTAACAATTCTGGCCAGAAATGGGTCATTTTTGTTTCGACAAAGAAGTGATGCACAAACATCAAAGCGCTGATTTTTTGGCGATCGTTTAATGAGTGTGGAACCCAATTTTCGAGTTTTTTCACTTTTCCAATCGCCTTGAGGTGGTCAGCGACGGTCGTTTTACTGACTTTGAGTTGCTCTGCAAGTTCTCGAACAGTTGTTTTGGGGTTTTCTTCCACCACTGATCGCAGAACATCATCATTAAGAGAGGAAGGCCTTCCACGACCTTCTTCATCTTCAAGGCTGAAATCTCCCTCCCGAAATTTTTTAAACCACCTTTGCACAGTGCACTCATTAACACAACCCTCGCCCCAGACTTGGTTAATGTTTCTAGCCGTTTGGGCTCCGCTTCGGCCGAGTTTAAACTCGTAAAAGAAAATCGTACGAAATTCTCGCTTTGACATTATAAGGATGACTGAATTATTTCCAAGTAGCGGAATGCTACAGAGGTAAACAAACAATATCATTTGGAAGAGGATTAATAAGTGTTGACATTCATACAAATGAGTAATCCTGTAAACGTAAACAGAATATTTTATATAGATTTTTTTTAATGAAAACTTAAAATCCTGCATTATTTTCCGGACAACCCGATATAATGTTCTTATTATTGCTTTAGGCTTTAGAAACTATTAAAAAAGTACTATATGCAAATTCGATACCAATTTAGAGTTTACCGTTATATAAAAATTATTTTTCTGACATTTTTTTTACCACTGATTTAAACATCAACATGATGTACTGAAAATGCATCCAGAATTTTTTTACTAACATATATAAAAGTTGTCAGATGAATGATAAAACCCTGCAGTCGAGACTAGAAAGTCCCTTCAACGGTACTCAAAGGAAGGCATACATCACAGGAGCAATAAGAACTACACCAACTGCTGTAATTAAAATGTTGTACTATATGGATCCTAATAAGTTGATGAAACCTTACTACATACACCAACAAGGAAAGAAAATCAAAATCCAGCAAATATAACTGAGAAGACTGCTAAATAATAAGTAAGCTAATAAAAAGTCTAAAGCTAAATAGTAAGATATAACCCACATGTGGAGGAGCACAATAGTCTTCCCTGGTAGACGGAGTAAAAAAGCTCTTTAGCCACTTCAACAAACCTAATTCTCCCAGCCCAGATGAAGAGCCGAATTTAATGATTTGCTGCACCATAACAGAACCACTACTGGAAATGTGATAAATGTTATCTATTGAACTCGAGCTAAACAATCCCCTAGACATTAACAAAATAAGGTTGATCTGTAAAAAGCCTTTTCCAGACAAGGAATTTCTAATGAAGCTTTGTTTTTCTTTGTCTTCATTGTTTTCCTTATTAAGTAGCTCGTACTTTTTCCTTTAATTGTACAAAAATGGCACTATCGCTTCTTTATATTATCCAGCGACCTCTAGCAGATGGATTTTCTTTTCCCATGCAGTATAATACTTTGTTTTTTCTTATTTAATTGTTATGAACTATACAAATAATAAAGTATATTATTATTATTTTTGTCATTGAACACAAATTTACAATACAGATTTGCATACAACTACAAGTGAGTGCATACTCACTACTCCAGTAAACAGCAGCACACAATTAAAATAATTCCTGTTGTATTGGGTGTTGCCAAAGAGGGGTCAAACTACATAACAATACTTTCTCCATATTAATCCGAATTAAAAATCCAAGGGCTATGGTGGGATTCGAACCCATGATGAAAATATGGCAAATACGATCTGACCGCTTAACCACTTGACCACCATGGTCCCCTGGTTGCACAATGGTTCAAAAACATTTGACTGTCTCATGATCTCTCTGGCCTGGCGTTAAATTTGGATTCCAACAATCACATTCCTGTCCCCAAAAAAGTAGTTGATAAAATTCTTGTTATATATGAAAACAATCAAGAATTTCTGGGAATTTTCCTTGATTACAAAAGACCTTTGAAGGTCCTGCATGACGTGATATCGTATAAATTGGGACCTCATTTACCTGACTAGTTATACAGGATCCTGTCACCAAACTTGTACAAACAAATATTTTCAGATAATTGTAGTGAATGTATTTCTGCATCTGGACTAAGTTATACTGTAAAAGAGGGGCCTCTCTTATATCTCTTACATGCCCATGAATTCCCTTTACAAGACACTTCAATCACAGCCTGACTTGCTGACTACACGACAATATTATGGTTAATTATATATTTCAAACTGGTGTAGACCGAGACAAGTGAACATGTACACCTCCAAATGAGTAATTCCATTATTCTAGGACATAATTCTCATGGGTTCAAACCCTGGTATAGCTCATGGATCTTTTACTGTGGTGCCACGCTTACTCGCACGAGGAAGTGTTTTGGGACATACAACATAACTGTAGAAGAGATTCAACAACTGAAACCTGGTCTACTAATCAAATTCCTTGATGAACTATGACTCACCAATGCACTATAACCACAGAACAGGAGGATACAACAGCTCTTAAAGGGCGCATTACATAATACACACCCTGACTAATACATCTACACCTAGATCTCATTCCATCTTCTTTCTTTTTTTTTTTTTAAAGGGTGTAGTTCAGCCCTTTCACCCTTATATCTCCTCCCTGTTTTATCTGTGTACCATCTTAAGCCCTATGAAATTTGGTATTATCTTTCTTCAAAAGGTCTTTATTATCTATGAACTCTTTGTAACATCTGTCAAAATTGTTTTTCTATCATTTTGTCAGGTACACAGTGCTATCACATATATTTTAATTCTCATCAGTAGCTGGAGGTGTAGTTCCAGATTTGCGGTATATGCCAAATGCCGATTGCTGCCAAAAATTTGCCAAGTCTCGAAATGCTCGTCTTGGCATTCGCCAAATATTATGTATACGAAAATATGGGTTTGTACAACCTGCCAGTTTGTGCGTAAACAGCAAATACGTATTTGCCAAGGGGCATGCGACTACACAACGTACAACAAATCGAGATGGACAACAGTGAAACTGTCATTGCTGCAGTGGCTACAAACTCAGTCACTGAGTACTTTCGATTCGTAATTTTTGTGATTCGGAAGAGAAGTGTTCCAAATTATTGGTTCAGCTTGGTACAGATCGAGGAACTTCAAGAAATTGGGCCAATTCATTCCTAACCAGCAGAAACAACGCTGATGGTCTTTCATTAATAAATCCATACTTGTTAGGAATCGCTTATTATTGAAAAATAAATAGCAATGGTGATTGATGACTACAATTGATTCCTGAATGTGTGGATTGGATCCAATACAAGGCAAGCACTGAATATTGTTGCTCGACGAATAATCTAACTCGTCCCCACTAGTTGGGATTCGGCAAATTCCGAATGCCTGGAGAGACCTTTAGGCCTTGCTTTGTTTCCTTGTATCCCAGGAGTCTGCCGGCACTCTCAAAAGCCAGCTTTGCAAATATAAATTTGCAAGCATGAAAGGTCAAGTGCGGTTTACATCATTGTATTAGGGCACGTATGCTGCTCAATGAATGAGATAATATAAAAAGAAAAGAACTCTTCAATATAAAATGAGTAAGTCAGGCATATCTGTTATTTAACCATATGGATTGTTATAATCGAACATTTTATTTCCGTGCATAATGCTGACGGTTAGATAATTCATTTCAAGCCATAAAAATTTAATATCTGTTTAATTATAATGTGAGTAAGGCGACCACTTGACAATTATCAACACTTCATCTTACAAAAGAAAAAAAAATCAGTACATTTTTCAATATAGAAACTCCCAATTTTGAAACAAAATATATTCTGAATAAGGAAGAGTCAGAATCGATCAGTCTATCGGCATAAACTGACAAACCTGGCATAATTACATAGGGACAATTAAAATAGAGAACAAAATGCTCTTCGTGCAAAGTGGAAAGGGTTAAAATTATATAGTGTTATATTATTTAAATTTTATTTAAAAAGTTTATATTGATTGATTATACTACTATTTATGCTATTTTGAAAAAAAATCGCCAACTTTGAAAAGAGCTTTTTGAACAGTGTCGACCATTGAGAAGTTCTGAATAAACTGAACCCTGACTTGTTAAAAATTTAATTACACTCGTAAAAAATTATACACGGATGAATCGAAAGACCGTCTACGAATGCTGTATCTTTCTAAACACTTGAAATGACGTAAATGCATACTTTTTAATTTGTCAACTCACCTAAAATTAAATGGTCCACGGCTGTAGTGATGTGAAAAATGGAGAGCCGGTGTGCAAAACAGAAATTGAACGGAAGACGTGTCTCTGAGGTTACTTTGACAAGGGCCTCGTCGACGGGGAGGCTGGGCTTGAGACGTTTCGCAGGCTGTGGGAAGACGTCCGGCCCCCGTCCATCGGCTTCTTCTCAAAATCAAGTTCGATTAATCAAAAATGCGTCAATCCGCGAATTAGGGCTAATATGAAGCTCTGGGCGTGTGACACGTAGAGCGCAGTCCCGGTCAGTCCTAATGCCGGAAGAAAGCTCTAGGTAACAGTCGAATTACCTTCCGGGCACTGACACCGGTCCTCCGACAACTTGACAAGCTAAAGGCAAAATTTCCCGTTTTTTCCCTTCGCTCCCTCTTCAGTGATTTACCTAAACAAATTGGTCTAAAGACCAACCATTTCAAAGAATTTAATTAATAAATCATCATACTTCTTTTAGTATAATCTATAAATTAAAATTTTCCAAGTGGTTAAGTTATCATTAATCTCCAAAAAATATTTTCTCCCCTCTGTGGTTCCTCAAGGCTCACTTCTTAGTCCTTTTTTGTTTAAACTCTCCATAAATGATATCTGCTCTTGTTTACCACGTGATTCTTGACATTTTCCATCTAGTAAAATTACAACCCTTTTTAAAAATTTAATAACTCAAAAAGAGCTTGGTTTTCATCCCTTTAGACCAATAACCATTTATTGCTCTTTCAGGACTATATAATACTTTTGCTACAAATTGGCAGGTAGATGCTATTTTTCTTAATTTTTCAAAAGCTTTTTTTCTGTCTACAAAACTGTTTAGTAAATATTTAAGAATCCATGGCTCTCTCATGAAATGGTTTCATCAATATCTAACTTGCAGAATTCAAATGGTTACGTTATCATCCTAGTCTCCAGCAAATATTTTGGCCCTCTGGAGTTCCTCGAGGCTCACATCTTGGTCCTTTTTTGTTTAAGCTCTTAACAAATAATGTTTCCTCTTGTTAACTAAATATTAATTTTACACTTTTTCCATTTAGTAAAATTACAACGCTTATTAAACTGTTTGGCTTTCATCCATTTATTATTCTTTCAGGACTGTATAATTAATTCATTTGCTACAAATCGGGAGGTAGGTGTTATTTTTCTAAAACCTTTTTTCTTGTCGACAAACTGGTTAGTAAATGTTTATGAATCCATGGCTCTCTCATGAAATGGTTTCATCCTTATCTAACTTGCAGAAGTCAAGTGGTTAAGTTATCCTTATTCTCCAACAAATATTTTGAGCCCCTGGAGGTCCTCGAGGCCCATTTCTTGGTCCCATTTTGTTTAAGCTTATAACAAATAATGTTTCCTTTTTTAACCACGTATTAATTTTGCACTTTTTCCTTTAGTAAAATTACAATGCTTGTTCACAGTTTGACTTTCATCCATTTAGATCAGTGGTGCCCAAACGTTTTTGTCCCATAGACCCTTTTTTATTGTTAAAAACCCCCAAGTGAAAAAGCCTCATAAATGCTTAATATAAAAATTACAAATTAAAAAAAAAGGTTTTGTTGTAGAAGTATTTTTAAAATTATAAATATATATAAATTATAATATTAATTACTTTTGTTTAAAATAAAATAAAAAAAATTAATGACGAATGAACGTGATGAGATGTTATGTATAATTTCTAATCGGTTTCTTTCTTTTGTGATGAGGTTCATAACGACACTGAATCCAAGTTCTACCAAATAGGAAGATGGGAAAGCAGTCAACAACTTCTGTACAATAACCCATAATGCAGGATATAAAATTGGGATCTGTTTTTGTAACCAGAATTTGTGTTGTCCTTGTTCAAACATTGGTTTAAATTCCTCATTTGTGGATATTTCAATAAGCTGCTCCTGTATGTATGGATTCATCTGTGTTCGGGATCTGAGTTTGTTCACACGCAAAAGAGTTCAACACCCAGTCGGGAATATCCAAGTGAAGAATGTCTTCAAATCTTTGGTTCAGGTCTGTATGAAGAGCCGTTAAGTGTTGACAGTAAGCAAGCAAATCTTCATCTCTAATTTGCAATTTCGAAAGATTTGGAAACTGAGAGCATTCTCCTCGTCCCAAGTTTTGTTTGTAAAGAAAAAGTTTTGCAACAAACACACATATTACGCTTTTAGTTTTGTTTAAATTTAATTGGTCACCTTGTAGTTTCAAATTAGTTTCGTTAAATTTGGTTAAACATTGGGGTTTCAGGTTCATTGTTGTAAGTTTTTTTAACCAAATATTAGTCATTTGAGAATACAAAGTCAGTATTTTCTAAAGCTGTTTGAACTCTTATTTTTAATTTTAAGGTGGGGTCTTTTTTTTTATTTCTTTACAATTATTATTGTTTAGGAATTCTTCAACTTTAGAAACATATTTTTAGTGTTCAATGATAACTACTCTATTTCCTTTATCAGTTTTTAAAATATCATTGTTATTCCTTTTTAACTCTTTATCAATAAATCTAATTGTAGATGGGGGTTTCATTTTTTGGCATTTAGATTTATGAATTTTGGTTTAATTCCTTCAGCACATTTATATTTTATATTTGTATTTATTTTACTACAATCAACCAGCAGACCAAGATTTTGAAATCGGGATAGTTGTAACAATAAATCTGTGAGTAGTACCACCTTTTACAAAAGTGAATACTCACCCCACCTTCATCATTTTTACGAGAAATAAAAAGACTAGAATCATATTCTTGGAAGATGATCTTTTTTTGACATTCAGACGGCACCGGGGAGGCCTTATCCTCATGCGAGGTAATGGCAAAAAGCATATGGAATTGTATGGAACCTCTGGCAGAGGTCAGTGACACTAATAACCTTAACCTGGCAATGGTTTCTGGGCGTTTGGGACATAGGGTCGTTGAGAAAGTGGACGTGTTAACCAAACAAGGAGCCAGTATGAATTCTCTAGACCCCGAACCCTGCTCTGGCCCAACACCTTGCCACAAAATATAATACATCCAAAAATGTTTCCCTAATGAGTCAATAATCAAAGCTTGCCTGACCGGCTGGCCATAACCTCTTTTCTCAATCGTTCCAGCAGATTTGCATAAGTTGAACAATTATTTGGGAATCAGACACTAATGCATTTATTTACGAATAAAATATTTTAAGAATTGTTAGTCATAAATAAGATTTTATTTCCACTGTAATTCATAGTAGCCATATTTAAAAAATCACATTCCTAAAAATAAACAAACCTATTAGACAGTGTAACATTATATAATTTGTGTTGGAACTCACCATAGACATTGTTGGTTTCTTTTTTATTTATTTATTTTTTTTAATTTACCCATTTTGTATAAAAAATATTGTATATTATAATACAACAAGTATAATATTATTGCACTTATACAATTAACAATCAACATATTTTTTTACTATAAAATATAAACAACATAATTGACTTTGAACTTGCCCTCTAAAGAACAAGCAAACGTGGAAAACTTTAGTGATTATCCATGTGAGAAATGAAAGGCCGCCATTAATTTATATTGCTAGAATATCATCTTTTTCTTCACAGTTCTGGTTTCTGAGAATATTTTCCAGTATTTTAAGACGCTCATTGAAAAGTTTTAAAGTCTGTGGAGGTTTGTGCTGAAATATACAAAAGCTCTCATTATAAAGTATCAATTATCGTTGTACAAAATGACATTGAACAATAATTTTAAAAAGAAGCTTTAGCAAGTGTTACCTGAAAAATATGAATACCGGACATAGTAACTACTATCAGCTCATTTACACCATCTCCTGTAATGTCAATGTAATTTATGGAATGCAGCGCATGAGGGAATTTGTGAGTTCCTTCTAAAATCCATTTTCCATCAAACCTGTACAAAAGTAAGGCCTAAAATGAGAATAATGAGTAAAGATAATCCACAAATGTAACCAGTTAACAACATGAAATCAATCCACCTGAGCAAAAGTTCCTATTAGAAGTTCATGCTGCATATCCATATTTATGTCTGCATGGCATATACATAAAGGAGTGTCATATTTATCACTATCAGGTAACTGATGTTTCTCATTAAATCCATTTTCAAGGATATTCCTGTACAAAAATTCTCACTTTTATTTTTTAAAAAAACCTATATTTTATATCTAAAATTTACCGTACATGAACACAACTGCTGGATGAAGAGAATTCATAATGAGCAGATTATAACTTATTTCGGTAACTTCATGAAATAATTTAGCTGCTATCGCTAAAAGCAAAACCATATAATTGTATTCAATATTATATTGCTTGAGAAAAGCGTGCTGGCAAAGTCTTAAGCACTTAAACAATCAGGAATAAGGCCAATTTGAAAGAATAGAAAAAACACCCAAAATCAAATCTTTACAGCTATATAGATTTGTTAGGTTGTAAGTCTCATTTATTACTAATAGGTAGGGTTCACACCAGGTGATAAGGTAAACATCTTTAGGTCGTAAGCAATACATGATAACTGTCTTGTAATATTCGCAACACTCAGGCCTATAAAAAACCTGAAGGAACAACAAAATTAGTTCACACCTGCATGATTGCAACATGTGTCATGAAATACATGTATCAAGAGATATGGCCGGGTTGTCTCTTTCTTCAGTGTCGTACGATATTGTGAAGGGGGTGATGGGACTGGCTGGTTCATGCCTTATCGCATCTGTACGAACTTCACTTATCTTAGGATAAAAATTGTGTATCTAATGTTTCTTCAATAAATATCTTACAGCTCAGATAAAGCCTAAGAAATCAAGAAAATACACTGATAATATGTACAGATTCTCTAAGAGCAATACAGGAACTCAGGTGAAGATAATTTTCAGACCCATTAATAAGAAAAATATATGAACAACTGAAAGAGATTGATGCCAGTGGGAATAAGGTTGTCCTTTGAACCTTCATGTATGTGATATGTTATTCATTGGAATGAATATATTTATTTGCATGAATGAAGGGACTTATCCCCAATTACCCAGAGGAATAATGAGTACGCTTGGGTGAGTGTGGCACATCTAGGGAGTAAAAGTAAGTTATTAGCATGAATGGGATGGGTTTTACACCTCTTCACATTGAGGTTAAGGTCAGAGCACTAATCAGCTGCTACAGTTTAATTAGCGAGGGCAGCTGGAATCATAAGTGCAATAACATAGGTCACTCGAAAATTTCACAACTATTGACTAAGGTTACCGGCTAATTATTAAGCATTAGTGATAAAAAGATTAAAACCCCTTCGGGGAAAAAGGTAGTCAGTTTCAGGTAGTTGCCCCTTGTGATTACAATTATAGTTTGGATGATGACCATCGTAACATAGACTGCTACACAGATGGTTCACTTATCAAAGGTAGAGAGAGTGTACCAAAATTAGGAATCAGCATCTCCTCCCCTCTTGGTAATAACACCTCCGTTTTTCAGGCGGAAATCTGGGCCATTAATGTGTGTAGTGGAACACTTATGGAAAATAAAATTAAGGGAAAAGATATTAGAATTTTTTCTGACAGTCAGACTAGTCTTGGGCCATTACAAAAAGATTTGTCAACCTCACGACTGGTGGAGGAAACTGTAAATCTTATCAATAGGATCTCTTTCAGGTTTGTGAGCAAGGTAACCCTTATTTGGATACCAGCACATAAAGGACACCATGGCAATGAAAAGGCGGATGGCCTGGCCAAAGAAGGTTCTAATACTGTGTTTGTCGGGCCGCAACCGGTATTACCTCACTTTATGAGCCCAGCGAAAGGGAGTATTAATAACTGGGGCATGTAACAATTCCTTAGGGAGTGGAATTTATCCCCCGGACACAGGCAATCGAAAGAGTTTGTTAAGGCAATCAAACCAGCAGAATCGAAATGGCTATTCTTTATCTCAAGGAATGGAATTAGGAGGCTGATAGGTATTCTGACGGGCCACTGCCCACTGAGAAGACACCTCTTCGTAATGGGTATTCTACCAGATCCCTTTTGCTGTTTTTGCGAAATAAAAGAAGAAACGGCAAGGCACTACCTCTCAGAATGCGATAGGTACGCTAGGTCTAGATTCGAGACTTTTGAAGGAGAGGACATCACCAAATCACTCCCTGAGATTAAATGGTCCAAAATCTTGGGGTCTGTGAACAGGTCCAAGATATTTATGCAGGAGACGTGAGCCGACCAAGTCCCGGACCTTTTAGGGATGGGGTACAAGTCTACACAGGCATTTAACCCCTTGGGTCTTGGTCACCCACCCTGTATAATACATATATGGGGATGGGTTCGACTACACCCTGAGGAATATTGAGTAATCTGGGGAAGTGAATGTGACCAGACTTTTATGTTTGTAGCAAGTGTGAATGTAATTTATTACTTTGTTGGATCCTTGACTGTTCCTCATGGGGGGGGATCTAATTTATTACCGCAAATGGAGTGGTTTATCCTCAATTACCCAGAGGAATCGAGTATTCTGGGGTAGTGTGAATGTATTGTGGTGTTTGAATGTAATTTGTTAGGGTGAATGAAGAGGCTCATCCCTAAAACCCCAAGTAATATCTATTACTTTAGGGTAGTATGAATGAAAGTTTGAATGTAATTTATTATTGAAAAATGGCAAAAAGGAGGGAAAACTCAAAAGGTGGGGTTGAGATAGGATGTTGGTGTCCAAGTGGATCGAGGTCACGACAGCTCAAGTGGTAGAGCAGCGGCGTATCTAGCCGAAGATCGTGGGTTCGAATCTCTTGCCATTGACTTTTTTTATCTCAACTAAAAACCTTAATTAATTGGTCAAGCGGACCACGAAATTAGTGAATGTAATTTATTAGCTTGAATGGAGGGGTTTATCCGTACTACCCCGAGGAATATCGAGTATTCTGGGGTAGTGTGAATGAATCCAGGAATGCAATTTATTATCATGAATGTGGAGCTTATATCCAATTACCCCGGGGTAGAGTGAATGCTTACCAGACTATTATGATTTGTATATATATTATTTTATTCACAACTGATGAAGCCCTGGAGTACAGAGAGGCTGGCAATAGGATAAAGAAAAGAGAGTTGTTTACCCTTATATCATACAACATTACAAATTGGCAGGAGAAACTTTAAAAGAAATTATAAGGATTAAACACGGGAAAGACAGAAAAGAATTGAGGGCTGTCTGTTAATCTTGTAAATTATTATTAATAGTTCCCAATTATTAATATTATTAATTAGTAATAATAAATATAGTAAAAATGAAAGTGATATATTCCTCAAAAGCTTGACAAAGAAATTTACTTTCTTTCAACTTGATTTTACCTCTGATTTTATAATAAAAATTATTTTAAAGTTTGATATGAATTGCATTGAGATAACATACATACTTCTATCAGATGATGTATGGGTCAAAGGAAGCCTAGGTGTTGCCGTGTTTTCCAGCGAAAACAATAGAACACTTGATATTGGAGCATCATATTGTTCTGAAAAACTTTGAAGTGTCGTACCGTTTAAACTATCGACTAGAACAAATTTTGCAAAACCGCATTCACAACCAAAAGCAGTCAGTCTTCTGTAAAACAAAACAAAAACTTATAACTGGAGTGTACAGTTTATGCAAAGTAAAAGCAGAATAAAAATTGAACTGCAGAACTGAAGGACCTAACTTGATATAATTCAAATGAATATATTTATATACCAAATACCTATATGAATACATTTATGTATATACAAGGTTAACACATTTTGCTTACTGCACGAATAGTTGCATTTCCAAATGCTCACATGTCCTTTACTTATATGTTATTAAATACATATACCTGACCTTTTTAAGTCTCTTGTGTGCTTTACATCTATCCAAAGTACCACACTAGGCAAGGATGAAAATTCAGGGAATGCATCAGAAATATCAGTCTCACAATATGTATGATTTTGTGGATCTTCTCTGAACAAGTGCACTTTTAAATCACTACCAGACATAAGCCAAACAACCTAAAGAAATGATGATTCAATAACAACAGACTCAGATCATTAATAATCAGATGTAGGAATCTAGGATGTCAAAATGCAACTTTACCTCTTTTGAAAAATCCATATTAATTAAGTATGTGTGAATTAAATGATATGGAGTAAATGTTAATTCAAGCATTAGGCAATTTTGAGCAATGCTTTCTAAGTTAAGATCCGCACCTTCTTCTATTTCCTGTTCGGTATAGACATTAAGGTAAGTTTCTGCACTTTGGTCATTGTTAACCTGAAAATGTTTATTCTAAAAAAATACTCAACACTAAGATGAAAAATAAATGTTATATATTACTTTAATTATGGCAATCCCAATAAAAAAGTCATCTCTTGTCGATGATCGATTGAATGAATCAATAGAAATAATTTCAGCTCCAGCTGAAACCACATAATATAACTGAACATGTGTCTAGTGTTTGATATATTAAAAGCAAACATACGTGGAATATATGTAAACGGAACTTCTTTAACGCACGGTTTTAAACTTCCGTCTACTCCATTGATAAGTTCGCAACAAAATATTTTTCTTTTCAAAATTGCAATCAGCACTTTGTTCATGCCATTTGTCAACTGGAGGTTAGTAAAGGAATAAATGTTTCCCTGGTTAGGCAATTTGTAATAATGAGCATCTTGGAAACTTTCCATTTTATATATTTTCAATAATGATTGTAGGTAGATTGATCTAAACAAATACATTTTTACATACAAATTAGTTTAGGAAGGGCTATCATCCAACAATAACAAAAGTATTGCAATCATAAATGTTTATTACTTATCAACCGGTTGTTCAATAATTTGTTGAAGTACACGCTTCTCAATACTTCAACAAATTAATAACCATAAATATAGGTAAAAATTAAAGCTGAAATTAGAATCTGTCAAAAAATAATGTACTAGGCAAACGTTGCTAAAGTCACGGACATTTTATGAATAATTTATTTTTTGAGATTAAAACTTTTTTTTATATCTTTGGTAGATTACCAAATGAATTTAGTTGGGATGGTAGGGCAAAGTCACAAAATCTCCTCCTAATTTTGGTGGAACACACCGAGCAACCTTGGTCTACATGCCAGACACATGCAAGCTTTGGCCCAAAAGTGTGTGTGACAACCTCGAATGATCTATTCTTAATCGGGTAAAGATGTCTCTTCTTCTATGAGTCAGATCTTCAAGGGCATCAACTGTGCTCTTAATATATAAGAGCTTCTCTGCCATTATTTTTTACAAAAGGTATGATGCATTATTTAAGAAAGCACTTCTCGCAGTGGTAATTGTATTAAAGTGTATTTTTTTTTCTGGGGTACACAGCAGAGGTCATATTATCAACCCATCAACACTGATACACAAACTGGACCAAATTAGAGTTGCAAATGTACTGCTTTATCGAAATACATAAATTACTCGAAATAACAAGATTTGTTTTGAGCATCTCAAGTTGATAAATTCAATATTGAACAGTTATAAATAATTAAACTACAGTGACAATCGTGCTATTAAAAAATCACGAACATACAATAGGTTCAGAATCAACTGAAAGTAATTGTTTAGCTAATAACCAGAAATAAATTTGTAAGGCAGATTTGGAGAATTGGCTTAATTCCATAAACAAATTTTGCTGCACATTTGATTTATCCACACATCGGACTAGAGACTGAAATTTATCAATCAAGTTCACATGTTTTATTTCCTACATTTGCAGTCAAATTTATTTATGACGGCTTCACTGAAATATTGACAGTGTTAATTATTATTTATTCCATTCCATTGCTGAATAGTGCCATAGTTGAATTGTTTTGTACACATTCTCAAACTAGTCATTCACACTAATAAATACATTCCATCTCAATATACGCAAAGAAACACAAGATGAGATATCTATAAAGAACTATATCCCAAATACTTGCTGCCATATTTAAGTATATTTATCATATCGGGTGGAATTCTCTGTACATCAATTAAGTGGGACATGTCGAGCAAAATTTCTCTACAAGCCCGACAAATACGTGGGCTTTGGCCCGAAAGTAAGTGTCCTGGGTCAACCTCTCTTGGCCTATTCTTATTCAGGTGAGGATCATCTTTCTCTGTGAGTCAGGTCCTCCGAGGGCCACCTATCGACAGTGCTCTTGATATGCGAGAGCTTCACTGATCCGGCCCACTGACACTGCCTTTCTTTTAATTATCTTTTATATTGCATTTTTAGTGTCAGGGGGCTGGATCGTGGTGGTTAAGTCCGGAGGTTAGCCTTACACACCTTGTCTGCTTTTTTGTTACCCTCCAGACTTATATGTCCAGGTACCCATACAATAGCCACTGTTTTGCCTGATGTTCTTGTTTGAGGGTCGATGGAGGACGTCATGGACAGCAGTAACCATGCTGAGGGAGTAGGTGCAGACTAGGTAAGCAGAGCCACATTGTCTCAGATCACCTCAATTCCGATGTGTAAACGCTACAGTGTGGGGAAAGTGACCCATGACATGGACGCACCCTCACTGATCTTGGACACATCAGTGAAGACAAGGCAAAAACTGCGTACCTCGATCTAAGTTCAAAAAACTTAGCTCGGTAAGGCCCTGTTTACACTATGCCGGACCGGCAGTTTTGCTGGAAACTGGTGTCGGACATAGGTGTTCACCTTAGACACTCAAGTCCTCACCTCAGTCGAGTTAAAACCCAGACCTGAGTGCTCAGTGGACAACAAAATTGTTGTGTTGTGGTGGTATTTTAGAAGATAATGAGTAAAAAAAAAAAAAATGGGTACATTCTATTTTACAGGAAAGATATTTCACTAGGAACATTTGAAACATTAATGGGTGAACTGAGAAATGATGAAATAAAGTTCTTCAATTATTTGCAAATAACAGCATCATCTTTTGATGTTTTTGTTTGTATTCGTCTAGGGTTTTATCCCACAGTACAGGCTCTCCCGGACCAGCAAAATTAAAGTTTCTGTGTTTGATTTCATGATACGCACGTGCATGCATCTGACTAACAAAATGCGAACGCCAAAATGACCCGACGCCTGTGTTTCTATACCTTCTATACCCCTTGAACTACCTAATGACTACCTAAAGCTACGGCAGTGCAGAGCTCGTTCACATTACGCCAGTCTGGGCATTTAGCCGGCTCTCAGCAGTGCCAAAACATCTGACAAAAATGCTGGACTCGGTATTTTTGCCGGATCTGGCTAAATGTGAACAACTTCATATAAAATGTACAGCCAATGGCCATTCCAGCAGTTTTACCAGCCTGGCAAAACCGCCGGTCTGGCATAGTGTGAACGGGGCCTAAAGGTATGAAGGAGTTGACAACTTGGCTAACACGGCGAGTCCTGAACGAATACAACCAGGAAGACCCAGGGCGGAATCAGCAGGTACTGTTCCCAGTGTAATCTCTGCCCTCTAAGGCTTTCTTCAAGCGTATTCCCAGGGGTTGTGACTGAAGCCATAGATATAAGTTATATATATTATCTATAATTTATATATACCAGACAGCAGATGAATCAAATAAAATAGTAAAAATATTAAGGAAGGCCATTTTCTTTTTTGTCTTTAGCGTATCTAACAAACCTTGAAAATGACTCAGGAGTAAGGAAGGTGTTGTAGTCTTAGAACTAAAAAAAAATTAAATTTTGAAGATTGTTAATTTTGTTTAAAAAAAAAATCATTACCATAAAAACAACCAAATTTTCACACAATTCATGAACTCATCTTATAAAATTCTCTATAAATATCACCTCTGAAGGTCTAACACAGAATATTTTCGAATTTTTCGCCTTACGTTTAAAACTAACTTGCCGCAAGCCCGCAAACTTGTTATTGTTGATAAGGATAAGAGTCCATAGCCTGCAACGGGATGCCGATGATAATCGATTTGTTCTCATTCCATCTGATATTAAACGTTGGTTAATTGATTTATTTACATATACAGGCAAATATACAGGTAATAAATTAGGATTATATATATATAGGACTGATTTTTCGGATTCGTCCGGAAACTGAATTCTCACCTTATATACATTAGGGTAGATGTTCCTCAGGGAAGCATACTTGGCCCATTTATATTTTCACTATACATTGCAGATACATTAGCAGACACGTGTTAACAGTTCAACACATACAACACTTGAATGAATTAACAGTATGGTTCAGAAAGTGAAGAATGAAGGGAAACCTGACAAAAGGCGTAAGATAAATTTTATCTTATGTGAAAGTATCTATCTTTCAGTGAGTATAAATGGAACCCCATTGCTTACCACTGACCTTGTGCATTATCTTAGATTTTTAATGGATAAACGACTGACTAGGAATCCCCACACAACGCTGAAAAGACCAGAAACAAACTGACATTATAAATTATTAAAAAAGCTACTTAATTCACAATAAAAAGTAGACATTAAAAACAAACTAGCTACTTGATTCACAATTAAAAAAAAAAAAAGATATTGTAAACAAACTTATTTTACAAAAAAGCCTCAGGCCAAGTTTAGAGATTATAAAATGGACATATAACAAATAATGGGTATCAGGTTTACAAAAAAAAAGTTTTTATTATCCCCCTGGCAGTGCGGGGTTGTAACGCTATTTTTACATAAAATACATAAAGGGGGCAAATTAGTATTATAAAACTTTTTTTGTTTTAAACATTTTAACATAACTTATTTTTTTAAAGGCTTGCATTAGATTAATCTATAGTTAATATATTTCCTGTTAGTTGAATTCTAATTCTTCTAATGGGAGAGTGGAACTGGTAGTTAGTGGAGCAGTGAAGGACATTGAATAATGATAAATTACTAATTTTGTATTTAAGGACATTGAACCTTATACAGGAAAGAAGTTTAGGACTTGAATTCAAGTTATTTAATAATTTGTAATGCAGTCACATAGTCAAAGCTAGTTTGTCTTGCCTGTAGACGTGTGTGTGTGTTCAAGAGTGTCAATGTTCAGAATAGACACGAGATCAAAGTTGCAATCAAAATTGTGGTTCAAATACCAATAACACTATCTAAGAAAGCAGTGTTGAACCTTTTTGATATTGTTGATTTGAGAGAAGTAGTGAGAAGACCAGACATAGAAGAAAATTCAAGTATTGCTCGAACAACAGAGGTATAGAGTAGACTCAATATTTTTAAAAGATTCTGAATAGTGAATTAAAAGGCCAAGTGTTTTAGAGTTTTCAACCAAATTTTTAGATGGTATCTGAAGAATAATTGATAGTGAAACTGAATTCCTAAATCTTTAATTACATCAACTTTAGGAAACGTTTAATTATTTGTAGAGTAAATGAAGTTTAAGTCAGCAGATTTTGCAATTCTAGAAAAGGAAATATGACTGCATTTAGATATTAAGGAAAAAGATCGTTCAAAGAGTACCATTTATGAAGAGAAGTAAGTTTGTTCTGAAGTATGACTTTATCATACCTTGATTTAACGGCCTTAAATAGTTTAAGATCATCAGTGTAGAAGATCAAAGAGTAGAAATTTAGTATCAGAAAAAGCAGATGAAATATCGTTAATAAAAAGAAGAAACAAATGTGTACTAAGATGAGAGTGCCCAGGTATGCCTAAACAAACAATAAATCTTCTTTATTAAAATTTTTACCCACTTATCAAATTTTAATGTATGACAAAAGGAGTCGTTGAGTCATAAACGTAACACATGTACAAAGATAATATATCGCAACAATGTTTTTGACAAGAGGAATTATAAATTTTTCATTTCTAAACTGTTCGCTTATGGTGTCCCTGGTTCCTTGCTTAAATGGATTCACAGTTATTTGTATGCCAGACCCTAAGTCGATAAAATAGGATCTTGGCTGCTTTTGGTGTGCCTCAGGGCTCTCACCTTGGACGGATTATTTCTATTGTTTTTATGTGAAATTCACTATTCTTCCAATTGTTTATAATGTTTATATTAAACATTTGGTATTTAATAAATTTTGTTTTGTATGTAACATTATGTTTGCTGTTTTAAATATTACTGATTACTTATTTATATAAGCTTAAATCTGCACACACATGTACAGAGTTGAGCCTAGTGCTTCTCGCAGACCACCTGCAATTCCAGCTTTTGTAATTTACAATAAATTATCAACAGGTCTTTAGAATCATCCACCCTGGGTGTTAGGAATCCAAGGTAAGACCTTGGTCTTATCCGTCCAGCCGCTTAGATTGGGCTCCAAGGCCTATCTTCAGCTAGTACATTTCAGCCCCCAATGCAATAATCCATTATCCCCAATAATCCATCCCTCCTAAATCCTAAATCCATTCACCACACTCTCACTCACTTTTTTTTTTTTTTTTTTTTTTTTTTAATGGTCAAAATTAAAGATATGCAAATGCATGTTGAGAGACATTGTCGAATAGGTTTTAATAGCATAGATCTGCTATCTGAAGTAATACTTCAAAATGGGTAGAAAATACAAATAAAAATGCTTTAAAAAGTATTTTCATTTAGACTAATTAATCAATGTACATTTTCAAAATTAACAGAAGACACTTAAAAACTCTAAAGATTTGGTATGAATTTATAATTAATTTACAAAAATTATGCTTATAAGTTGTAATAACTATTAGATCCATTCTTTTTGAAGAATTCATAAATCAGATAAAACAAAAATTCATTTAGTTTGGACATTTTAATTCGAAACAATTTTGACAACACAAATTTGAAACAAACAACAAACAAATTCATTTTTGCATTACAAGTGTAATTTACATTTAGTGTTTCTGCCATTTGCTGAAATTAAATTTGAAAGACAAAATTTTATTTTTATGCAACATAAGTCATATAAAGTCACTAAAACCTCTTTTAAGACAATATAAAAACTGCTAAAACATTGCTGTCATTCAAAGCCATGGCATAAATAAATAATATTACAAGTGACATATAAAAAAAACAATAAATTATTAACTTTTCAATTGCCGTCTCTGATCCAAGTTTCATTGTTGATTATTCTATCATATTTTTTATCCACAAAGATGTTTAAATTCATCAACTGTACAATTTCTTGTACAGCATTTCATCACTGTATCCCTAATATCCCGATAAAGAAGGTTTCCATTGATTCCCTTACTATGGAGTTCTTCTCTATTCATCCAAGGGACCGGGATGCCTGCAATGTCACCTACAAAATTGAGACAACTGTAGATTATTTCGAAAAAAAAAGTTAATTATTTTCTGTGCAAATTAAAACAAAAATGGCCATTAATGAAAATTCTATAAGACAAACAAGAGTAAAACTTCAGTTCTAGTTAATTATTGATAGTGAACTACAAATACAAGAACATCTTATTTAGCTCATTCAACTCTCCAATGAATCCTTGGTTTTTCTTAAAAAGTTCACATAATAATTATTAGAAATTATTAATGGTCAAACCTGAAGGCATTGAAGCACCCTCCAGACCTAGCAACCTTCTGAAGCGGCCAAATCCCGGATTGTCGGATATCTTCATGAAGTTTTGCCAGTCAGACTAAAAAAAGGTATACAAAAGTAATTTTAATTAAGTAGTTAAATTTATTTAATCATTTGTGGTTTAAAGGAGAAGGAGAGATTCCAAAGGCTTGGTGGTCATCCTTTATCATTTAGTCATCCCAATCCTAAAGCCGGGCAAACCGTCAGACCTTCCCAATTCGTATCGTCCTACTTCCTTAGCCTCTTGTGTTGAAACAACGTGTGAAAGTATGGTAAAAGGAGACACTTCAGTGGTGGTTAGAAAAAAACCTCGAAGCTTTCATCCAGCCAGTATGGATTCCGAAAAAATTTATCGAGGCAAAAGTTGACAGATGTCGGGCTTCCAAACTTATTTGTTAGTTATATTTTGGTCTTAATTTTGAGCAGAAAATTACAAAGGGATCAATGTATGGTCCAAGAAACTTGCACGAAAGGATTCCACAGGTGGTATCTTGAGCTCGTTGTTACATGCAATTTGCACAGCTGATTTAATGAAGAATTATCAAAAAAGAGGTCAAAGTCGTACAACATGCGTTCGATATTTGTTTGTATGCAGTGGGTAATTGAAAAATGTTAAGGAGACTTTTAAAGTAAGGTTAGGTTAAAAGTGTCCAATTGGACGTCCTCAAATGGGCTGGGGGTGGCCCGAGGTTCTTTGGGTCCAAACTAGGGACTTTTGATATTTCGTTAGTTTAAGAAAGTATTTCTACATATTGTGACCAATTTTCGACCAGATTGGTACACGAGATCAAGTTGAACTATCTGGGTTGAATTGCCTGGAGAATGGAGGCAGCATATGCACATCCCTCAGATAAGACGTCGGCAAAGTTAAATAGAATCCAACTCTGTTTGAAGGATGAAGCAAGAAAAAAAAACTGTAGAGACTACATGAACAATAATTCAATTTTTAAACCTAAACAAATTATTCTTTATAATTGACTAACCTGAAAATTTCCGAATTTATCCGTTGTCCTTTTGTTTTTGAATAGTTTGAAAGGTACTTCTCGCCAATGTTTATGATTCCGGTCTGAAAAAAAAAAAAAATAGTGAACTGTCATTCTAGAAAAAGGCTTTTTATTTATCTGTGAAACCAGTATTTACAATTTAAAGGTGCATGGAAAATTTCGTTGTCTGCGGTCACATAGTTTCCCACATCGTCAAAGTGTTTGTCGAATTCTTCTTCGACTACTTTCATCACATCATCATTTGACACTTCTCGTTTGGCGTATGAACATGCAGTAGCGACCATAAAGCGAAGGTAATCTTTGCTGCATGTCGGTTTCATAAAGGCAAATGTGTTGCGTGCTGCGAAAGCGAGGATTAGAAAAAGTTTCAGTACCTGAAACGAATTTAATTATTTTATAATGCATTATATCGCATTTTATGATACCGAAAACGAAAAATAACGCCTCACATACTTGGAGTAATAGATAAAAATATAACTCATACATATTTTTTGCCTAAGTACATCTTTAACAATTAATAACTACACTGACAGGCAAAAAATTCCACCCCCTTGTAAGATAACTTGGTTTGTATATAATTTTATATATTAATCAAAATTTCACGTTTTTTAATGTTAATAATTAAGTCTTGCCTAAAAAAGTAAAAAAAAAATATATAAATTGCTAAGGAAAATGAAAAAAAAAAGACGGACAGATAAAATTTGTTTAAATTACCCCATCCCTAAAAGGTTCGGGACTTGGTCGGCTCACGTGTCCTGCATTACCTGTTCACAAACCCCAAGATTTTGGACCATTTAATCTCGGGGAGTGATTTGGTGATGTCCTCTCCTTCAAAGATTTCAAATCTAGACCTAGCATACCTATCACACTCTGTGAGGTAGTGCCTTGCCGTTTCTTCTTTTATTTCGCAAAAACGGCAAAAGGGATCTGGTAGGATACCCATTACGAAGAGATAAAATTTGAAGTCTTTTCGGAGGATCTACGGAAGAGGTCAAACACAGAGAAAACTTCCTTTCGGTTTTTTCATGTTTTAATTGTTTTTTATATGATAATAAAACAGGCCCTGAAGTTGACAGTATAAAACTGTCGAAAGCTCAGCGAAAACAGAAAGGAAGTTTTCTCTGTGTTTGACCTCTTCCATAGATCCTCCGAAAAGACTTCATGTTTCCAGCAGGTCGATAATCTAGTTCATCGTTAGATAAAGTTTGTTTAAATTTTGTTTTAGATTTTTAATTAACATTTCAATGTCGCGTATTGTCTCCTCTTGCCTTAATTACATGTCGAAAACGCCTCGGCATACTTTCTACCAGTCTGGAAATGCCTCTTTGCTGGAGGTTAGCCCATTCTTCACGAAGAGTAATTTCAAGATCGTGGATTGTATCAGGAAGTGATGGACGTGCTCTTATTCGTCATTTGAGGTTATCCCATAAACGTTCGATGTGTTCAAGTCTGGAGAACGGGCTGGCCAAGCAAAGACCCTGATGTTACGCTGTTGAAGGTACGTTTGTACTATGCGACTGACATATGGACGGGCATGATGTTCCAAAATTTCATCCACATAGCGAGTGACCGTCAAAGACCCTCAAAGAACAACAATCAACTCTGTGCGACTCTCCATTGAAATTCCTGCCCACACCATCACTGAGCTACGTTGAAAAGGTTGGCTCTGGGAAAAATTACAACGACAATTTTCACGCTCATCTGGTGATCTTAGAGCAAATCTACATTCATCTGTAAAAAGTACAGCAGACAAATCGTCTAAAGACCAAGGGCTGTTTTCTCGAGCAAATGCGAGCCGTGCAACTCTGTGTTCTGGTCAATTCTCGTCCTCATACGGGGTGAAAACCTATCAGTCCATACTGATTTAATCTTATTCGATCAATGCGTTCAGAAATTTGGACACTTCGAACTTCCTGGAGCTGATGAATCCCTTGAACAACAGTAAGGTGCCGGTTTCGAAAAATTCCCAAAGTCAAAAAACGATCATCCTATGGTTATGTACCTAGGGCATCCAGAACCGGGCCTTCTATGGTTGGACCCAGTTTCTCGAAAACGTCTAACGGCGTCTCGCAGTGTTTCGTAGGGAATAGCAACATACGTGATGGAACGTCCATCATCAATAAGTGTCACTCCACGCTCAACATCCTCAGCACTAAGTGGCACTTTTAAGTTTAAAAAATGAAATTAAGAAAACAAAGATGGAAACTAAACAGTTTATTGCTTCAGAATTCAAATGAGACTGAATAAACATTTTAAATTCCGTAAAAATTAAAAATTGAAAAATCCTATATCTTTGTCTTGGATTAAGGATTAAGTGTGTTTACCTCTAATTGATATTCCCAATGTAAAACATAGCATAAACAAATTAGTAAGAACAATAAAACAAACAAACAATTCTTTTATCGAGAAAATGAAAAAAAAACAACATTTGGGTGGAATGTTTTGCCTGTCAGTGTAACATAACATGTAATTATATATAATAAAATAATAATAATAAAATCTTCAAAAATCTAAGGTGGTCAAGTGAAAGTTTAGCAGTTTGAGGCACTATATTTTATGAACACCCAATGCTTTTGTACATAAATTTACTTACAACGTCCATGTTGGTGATGTGTTTCCAAAGGATAAAATCTCTGATCAGAACAGTCTCGCGTTCGCAGTTGGACTGAGGAGACTATCGCAGCGGTACTGTCTTTTTTACCTTCGACGTGATTCAGGAAGGCATTTTGTCACATTAATCTATCGCGTTAATCTGTAAAATTGCTAACTAAATTGGAATATTTTCCTAGAAAAAATGTCTCACTGACGATAGTTCTGAATCGTTTTCATTGCTTCCGCAATTGTTCGTAGTGCCATATTTCCTTCCTTGAAATCGGAATGGCCAAAAGTAGCTCGGATTTTTAAGCACCTGTTGTGCAATAAAGATATAAAATTGAAGATAAATTCAAAACGCTCTAACAAAAATTTTCTCTACATGCAAATGTGTTTGTTATTTGTTTTCAATTGCAATTTCAACACGATTATTATTGTGGTTTTATAAGAACGTTTTCTTTCCGGAATTATTATCGTCAGTTTCATTTCTTTCATTCTTGTCTATGTTCATAAAACTAAAAACAAGACCGTTATAGAGGAAATCACTTGGAACACATTGGAGTATGTTAAATAAAATTTTGCTTTGAAGAAAGGCAAGATAAGATGATCGTTCATTTCTGTCACTGCATATCACCAAATATATTGCTTATATATCTCGTTTTAGTTCTTTAGAGAAAGGTACTTGAGCTAGTTTTATATAGTGGAAGGAGATCGTGACAAAAAATCTAGGGGTGACGGTGGGAATCGAACCTACGACCGCGGTATCTACGAGCGGTCCTCTCTGGATCTTCTTAAATGGTCTATACTGTCTTCTGACCCAATATACAAGAGAATTGCTTTTGAAGCTTCTGTGTCTACAAATAAAAGTACATAATAATTAATAATTTTCCCTATATGTTTTGTCCGATTTTTCATTAGTGTTGATTCTTTCGTGTCCTGACGCCCAAGGAAGGATTTGCGTAGGTGACCCAGGGTTTCGAAAACGTTAGACACCACTTGTTTATTCCCTCTCACCAATTCGGCTTCCGGCCTCATCATTCCACGATCCACCATCACCGCCCCTTCGCAAACTATACAGGTAGTTTATTCTCTAACTCGAATCCTATCAAAGCTACCTCCAACATCCAAGAGCACCTTGAGCTTATCGAAGACTGGCGCAAATAGTGGAAGACACCGAATGAAGAAAAATGTACTCAGTGTACGTTCTTAATGAAAAAATAAATAAATAAAATAAAAACCGTCTTGGACTCCATTGTACATCAACAACAAAGAGATACCGATTTCCGTTCGGTACTTAGGATTATACTGAGACAGCAGACTGACGTGAATCCCCAAGACAATAAAAAAACAATTTTAACATGAGAATTGAACTACGAAGACTTCTAGGACCTGTCTTGAACGACAAAACTAAACTATCCTTGTACAAGACTTTATTGCGACCAATTCATACTTTCGAAATGTGGGGTTCTGCCAAGCCATCCATCATCCAGAGCATCCATTCCTTCCTATCAAACGTCCTCAGATAAATTGTCAAAGCTCCTTACTACGTCACTAACCTCACTATTCACAACCACCTCAACATCCTTTTGTCAACGAACGTCAACGTCCGTTCCCTGTTACAATAGTTTCACACCAACCTGCCGAATAGTTTTGTTCTCACTTCCATATAACTACTTAATTAATAATTATGTGTATCGTTAAGAAACCATATTGTAGACAGATGTTTTTATTGGCATAGATAAAAATACAATACAAAAGATATTTTCTGAGTCTAGCGTCCCTTCCGCCAGAGAACCGGTCCATCGGGGCAGGACCCAACCTACTTCCTAATTTTTCTTGAAACAACAAAAAACAAATTGAAACTATTCATATCTTATTTAATAATTTTGTTGATTGTAAACAATAAATTAACAAGTTTCTCAATATTCCCTACATTATCTCCCAATATATCAGCAAGATTACTCGACAAAGAGCATTGTGTACTCAGTGCTTTATAGTGATTACAGTCAGTTAAGATATGTCTCGCCATTAACTTTACCTCACAGGTTTCACATGTTGGAGTAGGCAGTCTCTCCATTAAGTGTTCATGTGTGAGTCTGTAATGTCCTATTCGCAATCTGATCAGTAGCGTTTCATCAGTTCTTCTTTTTCGAGAAGAGGAAAGCCATGGCTTTGTAGTGGCTTTGTTATCTCTTAATTGTATATTTATTATGTTTGCCCATTTTGAATATATTTTGTTTTTTATGTACGAAATGACATCCGACTCTGGAACCAATTCTCGGATGACACCTTCCCGTGTTATTTTACTAGCATCTTTATTAGCTGATAGTAGTACCTGTGGTTGGATCTACAGTATAAACACAGCTACTGATTGCTGTCAGTTCCGCTGTAAAAACACTTGAGGGAGCCTTACAAAGCCCGCTCCCACACCACTATTACTTTTGGAGCCATCATCCGATGGTAATATTGTGATTTTTTCTTTAATTCCGAGAAATTCCTGCCTGTTAGTGGAGTAGATCAAAACAGATATTTAAGGGTGGGAACAAGGAATACAGCCCATGTTGCACACTGGAACTCTTCTTGTCGTCCGACAAAGCAGGAAGACACAATTTTAACTCATCTGGGAATAGGACACTCATGAATATCTAATGGGTAGAGGATCGCCTCCTCTTTTGAAACCTGTAGGGAATTAGTCATAGTAAAGCATGTAATCAAAGAGTGTTAAATTTGACCAGGCTAGAAGACAACACCGTCTGGCTAGTAGATTGTTGGAGATTCTTGGGGACAATTCACCGTATGTGTTTGTCTTCTTACACGCCACTAAATTATTGCACAACATCTAGATAGCTCTTGCCAGATAGATAGGGGGTGGATTGAGCTTCTTGGGGTGCGGGGGCAGCGGGATCCCTCTGGAAGCCTTGAGTCACTGTTCCCAGATTTGGAGGGATGTGGACGTTGGCAGTGGCATGCACATCCCTCAGATGATCCGCGCAATAACAATTAAGTATAGATGCGTTAATTTTTGGAGTTAAGGGGAGTGCCCGGGGGGGGGGGGTTGCGTCGCTGCTTAGCCATCCTTTCATAAAGTTTATGAAATTATGAGTGTTAAGGCGGATTATAACGCCGGATCGCCTTTACATTATTTAAAAAAAGGTAGAAACAACCAGGGTGAAGTTGAGGAAAAGTTCGACTTTAAGAAGTAAATCTTAAGGTTTGCTTAAGTCGAGTTAATCCTACGTTTGATATTTTTGTAAAAATCAAATTCCAATACACTTTTCCGTATAAGGTTTTTTTAATTGTCCCGACGCTTTGTGAGTCGAAGATGTGTGCCATTTTTATAGAACGCATAATCTTTTAATGGGAGCCGATTTTGATTGGTGCGCTTTTCTGAAAAATCTTAGCTAAAAGAAAACGAGTTTTTTAAAATTCAAAAATTGTGGCGAACTATTTTCGATTTTGCAGATTAGGTCTTTTTGGTTAGTCTGCGTCTTATACGCCCTCATTCTTTTACGTTCTTTTCTCGAAACCTATTAAGGAAAAACAAACAGAAAAATCTAAAAATAGGATATGAGAAAAATCACGTTTGGAATGCGATTAAAATATTTAAAACTATATTTTCCTTCGACAGTCTACAGGTCAAGAATGTGAAATAATTAATATGCATTCCTTAAATTCTACACTTTATCAGTGCACAACAACGCTACAAAAAGTTAAAAAAGGACACTTATAAATTATAAGCTGATATATGTTTGGGATGTATGTGAGGGTTTTCATATAGTATAACAAAAGAATTTGATGTAAAGAAGAGATCATTGGAAGATATTTAAGAACATAGATTCAGGTGGGCCTAGTCTTATTGTGCACTTGATGAGCTATTGAATTCCACGTTCCGTATTTACAGTACAACTTATTTGTTTCTTCAACTTTGTATCAAATCCAAAAATATTCCGTTATGTAGTTTAGCTCCTTCGCGAAGTCTGCATATCGAAAATTCAATAACGTCAATATTATTATGTCCATTGAGTTTGTAGATTCAGAATCGTCTTGGAGCAGTTCGAGTTCAGTGCTCTGATGGGTGCATGGCTATATCTTTATTTTTTTTATTCCAGGTTGCGTGAACCTCCGTATGAAGAAACCTGGTCTACATGCCTATGATTGTGAGTACGAGACCAAATCCAATGATAAGCCATTGTACAAATTGATTCTTCACCAGATGCATTTCTCTCCCAATTTCTTTTGGCACCAGAAAGTCTCGTGTTTTTAGTTTCATTCGATTTACGTAAAAGTGCACTAGGTGGATGAAATTGGTTCAAGCTAAAAAAATCTATGTATTTATCTTTTTTTTTATTACATTATAATACGAAATTGGAAGAACAATGGTGGTCCAAAATGGTGAATGAGAATTATATTTCTTAAAACACAATAAATTTTATAACCCCCCCCCCCAAATTGTTTTGGAGTTATATACGTCCACGTAGCACACGTCCATAATTCGATTAATCTGATTAGGTCCTCTTTATTTACAGGAAAACAGCATGAAAAAGAGAAAAACAATTTTTATTTCATTTTAAAAATTCTTAAGATTGCAAAATGAAAGGAAATCTGATATCAAAATGTTTATGAATTGACGTTAGACATTTTACAGTAAATATTGTAATTCTAGAATTAATTAGACAGTACGTAAATCTCATTTACAGTAGAAAAAGTTTAAACAGAACACCCCGAATGTTGGCAATCCGGAATCAGACCTCAGACTTATCCATTCAGCCACTACAGTTAAGCCCAGGGGTATCAACAAGTCGTTTCAGCTCCGAATAAAAGTCTCTAGATCCAAACCGACACACCATCTTACTCTCTCTTTCACTCTTAGATGTTTCTTTCCTATTTACATACTATTAATTCAGTTAGGGTGGTAGAGTACTCGATATTCCTCCACCCCTTTTCACCCATTGCATAACTAACCTAATTGAGGGTTGATGTGGTGCTTTTCGCCATCGACGCTCTCACGCTACACATTCACGCTAATAAATTCATCAACTCTCAACACACACTAGGAGATACAAAACAACCAGTATTATAAAGTATAAAACAACCCTGTTTCTTCCAAGAATCGGAACAGGGGATTCAAATACTCGTTGCCCTGTTCAAGTACAATTCTTGTATCGGGTGACGTTCCTATGCGCCCTCTATATGGAGCC
This sequence comes from Cimex lectularius, assembly GCF_000648675.2. NCBI lineage: Eukaryota > Metazoa > Arthropoda > Insecta > Hemiptera > Cimicidae > Cimex > Cimex lectularius. Next base: position 891,885 of record NW_019392727.1, on the reverse strand, counting down.
AAGGAACGGCACCCTTCAATTAAATGGGGCATATCGAGCAGCCTTTCTCTACATGCCGGACACATACACGGGCTTTGACCCAAAAGTAAGTGTCCGTGTGTCAACCTCACATGACCTATTCTAAATCGGATTAGGACGACCCTTCTTCTAAGAGTCAGATCCTCCGAGGGCCACTTAATGACAGAGCTCTTATCACGTGAGAGCTTCTCTGGAAAAAGTTTTGCAGTATAAGGGTTACCCTCTACAGAATGATCCAATCTCGATTAACCTGTAAAATATGCGGCAAAGAGGAAAAATAACGAATTAAACTATATCTAATAAATCTAGTTTACGACAATGCCAATTAAAACATCATAAAAGCGTGTTTAAGCTTTTATTAAGTAGTTTTTTTAAATCAGAATTATCATAGATGAAATAGACCGAATGGCATTGTTAACACGATTACACTAGAACCAATCATCGGATAATTTAAATTGAGATACGGGCTGTGAATTCTTGTCGATATCCTATGGGTTCACCTATTTTCGTCGTTTGTTAATGGGTAGTAACTTTTCACTTCAAACAAGTCAATGTTTATGGCTAAATTTTGTTGTTACAATTACGAAAACTGCGTTCCTGTGACAAAATTCGTGTCGTTGAACCTAATTTTTTAGATTTATCAATGAGGTATGCGGGAAGATGATGTAGCGTGGTCGTTAATGGTCATTTTTCGTCAGAACAATGGCGATGATACGCGGACCATAAATAACCGGAAACGACCCAGCTTCAAATTAGCCCTAAGCTGAAGAAATTCCACAGCACCAATGTCATATTTAATTGATTGTGCCGCGTTACAAAAGGATTTAGATGCCTTTTTGCATAATGCGTGGCCAATAGGCTAATAATTAATTCAGCGAAGTCTTGAAGTTTTCATGGAGAATGTATCCCTCTTAAAAATACTGCATAAAGAGTAACCAGGTCTCCCCCTGCTTGGACTCGGGTGTGACTAGTTGCGACTTGCGAGACCATACTGATAAATCAAAATTGCCTATAGAGACCAGGTCCTGGGTCCAATTCTATTCATCCTTTATATCAGTGATACAAACGGCAAAATTAATGTGAAATCAGTACTTTTGCAGATGATAACAAAATATTGGTAAATTTTTTTACTACATTCACTGAACTGCAAATGGCATTGATGAGATTTCTAACTAATTGCTTTGGAGTATTAATCTCACTAAAAATTTTTCATGTAGTAAAACGCTGTCCATGTGGCGGAGCGTTGTCCTGAAGCAGAATCGGCATTTTCCGATTGACCAATGAAGGCGTCTATAATGCTAATTTCTGGTGCATTGCTTCAATTTTTAAAGCATTGAATCCTTTTCGGATTCAAGAAGCTGTAGTAAATCAGCCCAAATGAAGCCCAACAAAGTGCCACCATCATTATTGAGCTTTGGAAAATGTGGTACTGCTTCTCCTTTGTCGAGTCACTGTCCAGAACGTCTGCTGTTATCGTAGAGAACCTACTTTTCATCACAAGTAACAATTCTAAACAGAAAAGGTCCGCTTCTGTTTCGGCAAAGAAGTGTTGCGGAAACTTCATAACAATGCTTTTTTGGCGGTCGTTTAATGCATGAGGAACCCAACTTTAAAGCTTTTTCACCTTTCCAATTGCTTTAAGGTGGCAAGCGACGGTCGAATTGCTAACTGAAAGATTCTCTGCAAGTTCTCGTGCAGTTAGTTGTTCTGGGATTTCCTTCGGCCAAAGCTCGCAGAACTTCTAGGGAAGAAATCCTTCTACGACCGTCCTTTAGTCCTTCAAGGCTAAAGTCTCCCTCTCAAAATTCACTCAAATCTCTGAATGGTTCTCTCAGTCACACTGCAATCGCCCTAGACATCATTAATGTTTTTGGGCCTTTGAACACCGTTCCGACCGGGTTTTTTTCTTTTTTAAGGCTACCTGTGCTATCTTGCCTTGGATTGCTCCTTCCCGACCATGCCACGAAAAGAATGTATATAATTTTTGTTACCAACTAATAAATGTTTTCATTAAAATTATGACATGAACGATGTTCTTGTATTGGTGCTCCCCTTGGGTTCGATATCACTTTTTCAACCTTGCAAGGGATATGTGCTAAGAAAAGTTTTAAAAAATGTAAAAGTGAGAATGTCCTTGGATTACTTATAGGTCAACTTTGGTGAGATCCCCGAAAATTTTGATGGAAAAGTCATTGCACGTGCCACAATTGAGTATTTCCAAAAAAGAACATGTTTTGCCATTTGTTACTCTTCGAGAGGCTGCTGTGTATTCGAAAACACGAATTTTTCAACGGAAATGTTACCTTGCGAAAAATTTATTGTCTTTTGTAAAATAAAGGACAGATTGTATTTTAATGCTGCTAAAGTTGAGGAATTACGATTTTATGTGAAAAAATTCTGGCTTTAGATTAAAATCACACAAATGTTAATAACTGAAGAAAGAGTCAAGATAGAAATCTCATTCTGGTGGCACACAACTACGTTTTATTGAGTGAATCCACCATTGCAGTATTGGCATTTAACTCTGTAACACCGTGTATAGTGTATACATCCTCAAAAATTCCTGGCCATAGCATAAAACATCAAAAACAGCGCAAATTAGATCAACATTCTTCTCAAACCGTGTCAATTAAAATTGAAATTATCTGGAATTAATTATCTGCCTTCAAATATCATCGACTCAACATCAATTACGTCATTCAAATCAAATCTTGATAGTCATCTTCAATCGAAAATTCCCTATTTTTTCTTTCTTAATTAGACCTTTATTGTGAAATTTGGTTACCATAACTAAGTCACTAATATTATATTAATTGTAAATTGTTATTTATCTACAAGGATTTTATTTGACGAAATTGAAAACGGTTTGACCACCCACTCATCGTCTTGTAGCATTGTATCTCGAACTATTGGGAAGTAGTGCACAAAGGACATCTCCCAACTTCGAAAGTGCTCACTTATTTTATCAATCAACGTGCAGTTCGCAGCTCCAGTGTGTTTTCTTTAAAAACAATCATTTAACACAGAAAAATACTCCATCACTTCTTCACAACAGATTCAACCCAAAATTGGATTGTTCTTTTCAAGGCGTGAACTTTGTCATTAGCATCGAAAATACTTGACACACTTCCCTTGCAAAGAAAAAATCATCTCATTCAGTTTCATGAAAAAATCTGATAGATATATTGCCATTTCTCATCATTGAAACCGTTGGCCAATTTGCAATTGTGGCTCATCAACAGAGATAAGACTTCAGAACGTAATTTAAAGTGTTTTCCCATGAGACAGCCACCTCACTTCTCTGTGGAGAATCGGGGAGTGATGAAGGCTTCCCATATCGTCACATAGTATTGTGAAAAGTCTTGACATCGATGGCCGCGACTTCATATAATTATTAATTTGAACAGACCCATTCAAAATTCTTTAAAAGAGGCCAAAGCATATCTGTGGAGAAGACAATTACTGATTCTGCATTCCTTCGATTTATCTTTTGTTTTAGTAATAACTCCGATTGTTCCGCAGGTCATTGATTTTGCACGGTCTGTGCACACGTGAATGCAATTAGACCGTGGAATTTCGTTAGTCGTAAAAAAATCGTCCAACAAACGGAGTATTTCGGCACTTGTTGCATTGTGAAAATGCTTTCGGACAAGGCAGCCGCCTAACGTATGGTGAATCTGGGAATGATGAACGCTTCCCATATCGTCATTATCGTAGTATTTTGAAAAATCTTGACTTCAATGGCACGACTTGATATAATTAATATCATAGATTCATCAATCTATTAATATTATAGATTTATCCAAAACCTTCTTACAAGAGGCTGGCATTTGTTTCATAGCTAAACATGTCTATGGAGAACAAAATGACTTCTGTGGCAAAATAAAAACTTTCGTTTCTACACTCATTGTTATTAGATTTTTTTAAAATTTTATTTATTCATTCTCCGTTTATTTTTGTAATTATTACTTTTTCTCGAAGTTAACCCCGGGATAATGGAATTTATTTGTTTAATGCGTCAAATAAAAGGTGAATTAAGAAGACACGTGTACATATATTACTTTTATATATATTGAACTGAAAAATTTGGTAAAAACAAGTTTCTAGAAAAATTCGTAAAAAATTTCCAAAAAGTCAAATCGAAAAACGGTCAGAGCGACTGCTAAAGGCCATCCCTAAAAAGGTCCGGGACTTGGTCGGCTCACGTGTCCTGCATAAACCTCTTGGACTTGTTCACAAACCCCAAGATTTTGGACCATTTTATCTCGGGGAGTGAATTGGTGATGTCCTCTCCTTCAAAAGTTTCGAATCTATGCCTAGCGTATCTATCACATTCTGTGAGGTAGTGTCGTGCCGTTTCTTCTTTTATTTCACAAAAACGGCAAAAGGGGTCTGGTAGAATACCCATTACGAAGAGGTGTCTTCTCAGTGGGCAATGGCCCGTCAGGATACCTATCAGCCTCCTAATTCCCCTTCTTGAGTTAGAGAATAACCATTTCGATTCTGCTGGTTTGATCTCCTTAACAAACTCCTTCGATTGCCTGAAACAAATGAAAGGAAAGATCAGTGCGTCGTACCAGAACGACGTCCATAACGAATGTGTGAAACGGGCCAGTGGGAGTTTCACAGGAACAAAACAAAAGGCGGTGTAATATCTTTAAAAGATAGTATTGTTAATTCTGTTATAAACCATTAAACGCTTTGACAAGCAAATTAATAGGGATGAAAAAAATGAGTTGAGTGTGTTATTTAATATCTTTAAAAGTCTTTCTTCTTTTTAAGAGCTCTTAAAGATATTAAACGTCATACTCACACCACCTTTATCATTTCTATTAATTTACTAGTCAAAGCATTTAATAGATAATAACAGAATTAACAATACCTTTTAAAGATACTAAGCAACATACTCGTCCCAACTTTTCATTTCTAAAAATAAATAAATAAAAAGTAAACAATAACAATAACAAAATGCAAAATATATACTTGCATACATAGCATATGTATACGGAGACCATGGACCCGGATAATTGAACCCAGTTTTAACTATACAAGGTGTTCGGCTACTCGTCTTACAAAATTTGCCAGTCCTTTTTTTAAAAAGATAGTTCCTACTCACAGTAAGAAGAAATGGAAGTAGTGACAGACTTTATTTTCTTGGGCTCCAAGATCACCGCAGATGGGGACTGCAGCCAAGAAATTAGAAGACGCTTGCTCCTGGGGAGGAAAGCTATGACAAATCTAGACAGCATACTCAAAAACAGAGACATCACCCTGCCAACAAAAGTGCGTATAGTCAAGGCGATGGTTTTCCCAGTTGCAACGTATGGCTGTGAAAGCTGGACTATTAGAAAGGCTGAACGCCAAAGAATTGAAGCCTTTGAACTCTGGTGCTGGAGAAGACTTCTGCGAGTCCCTTGGACTGCAAGGCGATCAAACCGGTCAATCCTGGAGATCAACCCTGACTGCTCTCTAGAAGGCCAAATCCTGAAAATGAAACTTAAATACTTTGGCCACCAAATGAGAAGAAATGACTCACTGGAGAAGAGCCTAATGCTGGGTAAGATTGAGGGCAAAAGAAGAAGGGGGCGACAGAGAATGAGGTGGATGGACGGAGTCACTGAAGCAGTCGGTGTGAGCTTAAACGGACTTCGGAAGATGGTGGAGGACAGGAAGGCCTGGAGGAGCATTGTACATGGGGTCGCGATGGGTCGGACACGACTTCGCAACTAACAACAACACTCACAGTAAGACTTACTTGTAATTTTTTTACCCAAATTAAAAAAACGTTTAATAAATTCATTCAAAATTTCTTTGAGTTTTTTATTTTTTATTATTAGTATTAATCTTTCCACCTTACTAATCCGTCACCACGGTTTTCTCCTTTCCTTCATAAATTTCTCAATCTTTGCAAAAAGTAATTAAAAAGCAATTACATCAAATGGAGTACGTTTTCTGAAATTTGCCGTTCTCTATGTTTGGAAATAGTAGTTTAGAATCACCATAGTAAGTTTTTCAACTTTGAAATAAAAATTATTTTTCAAAGTTATGGCTATTGAAACGTTCATTTCACCAACGTTTACAAGTTTAGTATTGATTACATCTTATTGGAAATTTAACGTAGTTTTCAATGGTATCAACGGATTTATCCAAAACCTTTTAGTTTTGGAGTTACCATTGTTTATTTGAAGAAAGGTCGTAAAATCATAAAAAATCAAAATAAGAGGAATAACTACAAAACCATTGAGATTCGGACCATAGTTAATTAGGACTTTTTGGTCCTATTTTGAATGTAGAATCTACTGGCAAAGTTTGTAACACGAGTAGCCGAACACCCGGTATATTAGAAGAATATACGCAAGAAAAGTAGCGAATGAGCCTGCTATTAAAAGCTGATTGCTTATGGAATATCATTGTAATTGATGTGTGGTGTCTAGTAACCGTTAATTAATAATTATTTGGAGATCGTGAGATGCGGTCTGGTGTGACGTAGGTTTAGAAAAACTTTTCTTTGTCGTACGTTTCGATCTTTATTGAGATCATCTTCAGGGCCTGGGATGTATAAACATTGTTTAAATTATACAAATACATGTACGACGTGAAAAAATGAATTTATACAATGATCGAAATTTTAGACTCATTCATAAGTATAAATATTTTGAATTTCAAATAATCATTGTGTTGATACTGGTTGAGTAGCTAGACGATTTTTTAAACTATTAACATAATTCCAAAGTTATTAACGTATTTAAATTGAGATAGTGAAGATTATTACATTATTTAAGTAACTTTTGTAGCCAAATGAAATAAAGAATCAAGATGAGAAATAGGGGGACTTTATAATTGACAAAGGGAGCGATTGGATTTATGGCGGGGCACCTTTTTAAATTTTGACAAATGAAAATTTTAAAAACGACCTTTAAAATTTCTCTTCAAAGATTCAATTACGTAATAATAAGTCAATTCTATAGTTAAGTACGTCAAATTTTCTGTAACGCGTCCAAAATTGATGGAATGGTACGGGAGTCGATAGTTGTGAAATGTCGATTGAATAACACGATAACCTAAGGATTGGCCAACACTGAACTCGGTTCATTCATCACATTTTTTTTCTGTTTAGCTTTTTCTTTTAGTTTGTTATTGTTTTATTATTTTGCGTTGTTGTTCTCTGCTTTATTTCGCGTTATTCTTTTATTAACTATGAGTGAAAACAAAGAGTTGTGACACGGTTGTAAAACAAGCCTTCCGTCCAAACGGTAAAATGACAACAGAGTCGTAAACTGAAATGTCTGAGAAACTCCCGTAAGTTTTACAAGCTTTTCATTCATTCATTAACGTAACTAGCATAGTTCACATTACTGGTGCTTTTGGTATTCTTAGTTGATTTATTAAGACGTTACAGCGTGCCCATAACTGTTGTCAAAGGATAGCAAAACCCAAGAACTACACTGACGGACAAATTTAACGTACCACTCAATCCATTTAGTTTAAAATAAAATTCATTATCTTTCTATATTTGTTACTGGTAATTAGGTGCTATCGTAGTCCAAATAAACAGTAAATAATGCTTTGTTTACTTCTTTTATTTACTTTTGTACTGATTAAACCTATTTGCACAAAAAATAGCATTATCGCTTTCATTTATTCTTTTTCCTTCATTGATTTCATTTGGTATTATTCTTAATCCTTTTTCAATGGCTTCAGTCAGGCATTTGAGTGAGTACGGCAGTGCCAGGATCATCATAACATTATTAGAGGAAGGATACAGCCAGCGCAAAGTCGCCAGGCAACTTGAGTGTAAATCACTCTACAATTGGAAGGGTTCTTCAGCTCTAAAGAGAAACGAAGCTTCACACTAGAAGACCAGGACAGGGTCGACTTAGGTCTACGAATGAAAGGGGCAATAGATTCATCCATCAGACTACGAAACCGCAGCATTATAGGAAATGAGATAAGAAATCTGATAAGACAGTCCGAAATGTTTCTATTTCCTCCAGGACTATATGAAGAAGGCTCAATGAAAATAACCCCAGGGCCCGGCACCCAGGTCGTGGAGTTATCACAGCTCAGAAAGCGGCCAGGCTTTATTTTGCATAGGAACATCTGAATTGGACAATGGAATATTGGGGACGAGTTCTCTTTACAGATGAGGTGAGAGTTGTCCTCATATCTTTAGATGGGTGCAATTTCACATGGAAACACCCAGGAGAAAGATACGCTCCATGCAGTATGATTCCTCAGGTGGCATTCCATGGAGTGTGATTGGTGTTCTGGGGTGGCATTCCTTGGACGTCCGCACCGAATTGGTTGTTGTTCGAGGAAGACAGAGGTACTTACAAGACATCAATTGTAGAGCATGTAGTGCCTTTTGCCCCCTGCATCAGTGAGATATTCTTGCTAATGTGGGATAATACAAGATCCCATAGAGCACATGTTGTGGATGTCTACTTGAATGAGGTTGGAATTGAGTGCTTAATTTGGCCAGCCCGAAGTCCAGATTTGAACCTAATCGAACACATTTTGGACCAACTCAAGCTACGAGTACAATGGTGAAACCCAGGTCCTAACAACCTAGAAGAGTTAGAAATGGCTGTTCTTGATGAATGGGAAAGAATTCCTCAGGACTTTATCAGAAATCTTTAACAAGGAATGTAAAGGCGTTTTTTTGTTCTTTACTTGATTTTTTTTTTAAATTAGGTATAAACATTTCCTTCTTAAATTTCTTATTTTTATAACTAAACCTATTTTTGGTATGCAAAATATGGATAAACGTAAATACATTAAAATTTAAGATGGTGTGTTAATTTTGTCCATCAGTGTATTAACTCAGAAATAGTTTATTAAATACACTAAAGATAACTTCTCAAAGGTCAAGATAATCAATGTGTACTTTGATTTAAATCAATCTTTGTTTTTGTAGTAAGCTTTTCATTTTGCCTTTTTTCAGTGTGAATTTTTTGCCTTTCATGCTTATTTGGTCCTGATTTTGAATGTTTTGATTCATTCCATCATCATTAACATCCTTTGTCTTTAGTCCTGGCTGCCTCAGGAATCCTCCGTTACTCTGTCTCGAGCAGCTGCCCATCAATTCGAATGCCCAGAGTTCTGGTATCACCACTTATGCAACCCATCCACCTTAGTTTTGGTCTTCCTCGTTTACTCCTTCTGGCTGGTTCGACACTAGACTGAAGACTTCTAGACTGAATGTCCTACCTAATCTACGTCTTGATAAATAAATATGCTTGATGATATCCACATTCTATAAGTCAATGAAATTTTGGTTATGTCGTATCCTCCATTGATTATTCTCTTTAATGGGCTGTAGATCTTTCTCTGCACTCTTTTCTCAAACACTAATAGTTAACTTTTTACAGCATCGTCCATATTTCTGAATATGTTGGGTAGGTCATATGAGAACTTTGTATTGATCTAGCTAGTAAGTGCCTCTTCAAGTATTTCAGAATCCATGATAGCATTTTTTCACAGCAATATATCTGTGCATAACATCCATAGATCAACATGGTTTTATAAAAGGTCAATTGACCTCAATTAATTTTATCTTTTTTTTTTTTTAATTTTTTGCTCTCTGCTTTCGATTATGGCCACAAGGTTCATTCCGTTTATGACCTTTCAGAAGCCTTCGACACAGTGGATCATTTTGTGGTTATTCACAAGTAATACTTGGCAGGGGTTGGTGAACTGCTGTTGAGTTGGATCTGTTTTTCCTGTGTAACCCTGGGATCTTGAAAGAATGGTTCTGGGGCTAAATGAATCTTGTTAATAACCTAAGACTACTTAATTTTACAATATTATGCCAGCTACAATCAAACTCTCTACTTAGCAGCTACCTATGTTTAGATCTCGGCAAAAGGGGTTAGGCTGGGTAGAATTTGCTGTGAAATTTAACATGAAATTTTAGCTACAACTCTGATTAAGGCAATGACCGTTTATTCTTGCTAAGATGAAGACCCTCCATATAATACAAATTTTATTGAAAAATTGCTCCATGTATACTGACACCTATCCTTTCCATACTCCCGGCCTGGGCTGGGTTGTTGACAGCACCTAGGCCCCCCCTTGTGCTGACACCATTTCTTATCTTATTTACAATGTTCATTTCCATTAAACATTATTTTCAAAATTCACTTATATTAAATATTTCCTTCACCGGTTACACCTGATTGGTAGATCCTTTCGGGTTAATTTTAGAAGTTTTTGTTCAGATGAGATATCTATGGGATCAGGAGTCCCTCAGGGATCACATTCGAGGCCAATCTTGTGCAATATTTTCTTTAATGACATTGCTAATTCAGTTAAATTGCCTACAGTGTCTTTACTGACTGATGAGTTCATCAGCAAATGTACAAATGCAACTCTACATGTAATTTACAATTAATTACAATTAAGGTTTTTAGTTGAGATGAAAAAAAGCTAATGGCACGAGAGGGATTCGAACCCACGACCTTCGGCTAGATACGCTGCTGCTCTACCACCTGAGCTATCGTGACCTCAATCCACTCGGACATCAACTCCCCATCTCAACCCCACCTTATGAGTTTTCCCTCCTTTTGCCATTTTTCAAATGTCGTGTAATCGACGACAATTGAAATGGCGACGGAGAGCTTTAGTGAAGTGTACTTCATTTTAATTCATTAAATTCACTAATTTCGTGGTCCGCTTGACCAATTAATACTTTACAATTAATTAAGGTTTTTAGTTGAGATGAAAAAAAGCTAATGGCACGAGAGGGATTCGAACCCACAACCTTCGGCTAGATATGCCGCTGCTCTCCCACCTGAGCTATCGTGACCTCGATCCCCTCGGACATCAACTCTCGTGCCATTAGCTTTTTTTCATCTCAACTAAAAACCTTAATTAATTGTAAAGTATTAATTGGTCAAGCGGACCATGAAATTAGTGAATCTACATGTAATGATTGTTTATTGTTACAAAAAGATATTTCTGCTTTGCATGACTTGTGTACTCTCAACAGGCTTTCGATTTAATCTACTTAAATGTCTTTACATTTCTTTTTCAGCAAAACAGGTTCCTTTCTCCGAAACCCATATCATATTCCTTAGGTGGTGCCACTCATGGGGATGGTCTCTGTGGTTACTAATTTGGGCGTGGTCTGTAATAAGAAGTGTACCTTTGAGGATTGTTTTTCATACATGATCAATAGGGCATACAGAAACTTGGGTTTCATTAAACGATGACATCTGACTTTACAAGTGTTTATGCAATAAAGATATATCGGTGTTTGGTTACGAGTATTCTTTACCATGATTTATTTTGGCCTCTTTATTACAAAACTCATTCAAATGATTCAAAGAAGTGCTACCTAATACCTAAATATGGTCTTAACTTCACTACACGTTCCATGGCCCTAGACGTATTGAATATACTCTTTTGTCACACGTCCTTGTGCTGATTTTTCTCTTTTCGGATATAAGTTCTTAAATGGTTTTATTGATGCTCCAGAAATTCGATTACAACTCAGCTTAAGGGTGCCTAGCCGGAATTTGCGAGTGACTGAACTGTTTTATATTTTCTCTTGCAAAACCAATCTCTCATCCATGAAATGTGTTTATAGAATTGCCTGTTCTTGAATGTGTCATGCATTGATCCATTTGTTGAGAGTCAGGTGGCCTTTAAAAGAAAGACTTATGAGTTTTTAAGGAATAATGTGGATGTTACTCTTGAACTGCAATGAATCTTTGATTTTCCTTACTTCTATTTAGATGTATATTTTTGACCGTTGTAAAAAAAAAAAAAAAAAAAAAAACGTGTTTGTTTAGTTTTTATACACTGTTTTCACAAAGTGTGTAATTATTACTATTATATTTTGACAGTTCTATTTTGGAGCTACTTCCTTGTTTGAACTATGTAATAAATGAATATAGTAAGAGAACAAAGTTTTTCCTTTCCTGTCCCTTTCCTTTTAACAGCTTTGTATCTGTACTTTCCCTTGTATAATTGTATATCTTGTACCTTAATTTTTCCTGGGTCTGCAGTCTGTTGGCAAATGTTTTCTGGTCTTTTTTGCTTCTTTGCAGATTCTGCTTATCCTACTTTCGATGACACCCATATTTTTCTCATTTCTATTGAGGGCAGTTCTCTGCCAAGGAAACCTGCAATTTATTATCAGATAATTAGAAAAATTCTTACGGTTTTTCATCTGTTATTTTTTTAGTACTGTTAATCAACATTTCAATTTACATAGGAGTTTAGGTGTATATATCATGTAGTACTAAGAGGATAATGTGTCAGTTCATTGTTGAATGTCTACAGTTGGTGTATTTATAATCATAAGTTCAAATTAGTATGTTTAAATGTTATGTATTTGAGTTATGTATTTTGTCAGTTATTTTGGTATTTTTACCGTTGTTACTATTCTACTTGTTTGATAGTTGTAGACTTGATAACACACCAACCAAAGTGGGTTTCATCCCTCTATAAAATTAATTTTCAGTTATATTGCTTCCTTTTAATTATCAGTACTGTCCAAATTCAGTACATCAGGCCTACCTTTTTAAAACTAAAACTATCAATTTTCTTTTTGTTTATTTTTGTCGGGGTGTTTAGAAATTAAAAAGGAGATAAAGATGGGATTTTTTTTCTGTCAGAAGTTTTAGATACTGACTGTTTTCATTCATAACTTATGAAACAAAGTTAATGATAAATTGCATTAAACTCACTTATCTTATTATTGATTTATTAGAACTCAATTAACTTCACTGAGGAGACCACTTTTAAAATGACATTTGCATGTTTTGAAAATTTCTTTTTGTTTCATTGCCATATTTATCAACCCAAATTGTAAAATTCCAGTTTTAAAAATTATTGTATAACTAGTAACTTCCTTCCCAGAGAAGAGTACTTGAGATAAAATACGTCAATCACTTGACTTTTGATGTAAAGAAGGTTGATATGCAGTATTATCTAACATCGCACCTGTTGTTAACATTTTTTTAAATTTTATTTGTTTATTTTACAAATTATTACCAGTCGATTGCTTTAAAAAATATATGTATATTTTTGTAGATTGTGTCGAAAAACGTTATATGAAAAATGGTAGCTAGTTTACAAAACAAAAAAGAAGCCTTAGAAGCAAAATTAAGGGATAAAACCAGTGAATTGCGGAAACTCTGCATTGAAGAGGCCGAGTTAACAGGAGTTCTACCAGTAGAGACTCCTATTGAACCGGGTGAAGGGCCACCACATTTCCGAAGAAGAATTGGAACAGCTTTTACTTATCCAGAAAACCTTATAAATAAATTAAATCAAAAATCCAAAGAGGTAATTAATGTAATGTATATAGACGAGTTAGATAATATGTAGTACAATTAAGTATATAAATGGTGTACATTTGTAACATTTTGTTTTTATTTTATAGAGAACTTCCTTTTAATTCAGATATTTTTGCTGATGTTGTTCAATTGTTCAATAAATATTATTAAGAAAGTGCTCATCTTTGAGACCATTCGGAAGTTATCAGGTTTGACTAGTATCTTTTGTAAAAGGTTTAATTTGTATGCAATTTTAACTTGAGTGAAATTAATGTCAAAACAACACAGACGTTGAGAAGTATGTATGAAAAAAAATGGTTTGATTAACAAATTCACAATTAAAAAAAAAAAAAATCTCTTAATTGTTTGGTAAAAAGTACATCAATGATTTTTTTTTCATTTAAAATTGTAGTTATCAGTTTAAGTTTAATCAATCTATCTACTGATCATTTTGGTCTTCCTATCCTCTCACTCCTTCAGTGTTGGGTATGGGATCTCCTGAAGTTGGCAAAATGCCAAAACGCATCTGACGTACCAACCCAGCAAGAATACGCAGACCATAATGATTAATTGATAACGACCAGATCACAGCATTTTTTTAATATTTAATACATTTGTGGCTTTAAGTGTGTTACATGCTAACATTATTGTAATTAAATATTCAACTTTTGTCGAGTAATTTTATAATTATGTTGGAAAATAATGCCAAATAGGAATTTGTATTTGGCATAATATTTTTATATATGATATTTTTACCGTGTATGTAATCACAATAATAGGATCAAAAATAATAATACAAATTTTTCCATTTAATTAATCCATATTTGCTAGAGGTCATAATTGACCATATTAATTATTCCAAAATAATTACTCTTTTTATCGAAGGTTTTTGGTTGAGATGAAAAATTAGTGTCACGAGTGGGATATGAACCCACGACCTTCAGCTCAATACGCCGCTGCTCTAACCACTTGAGCAATCATGACTTTGATCCCATCTGACATGAACTCCCAATCTTGACACTAATTTTTCATCTCAACCATAAAAACCTTAGATAATCAGAATGATTGATTCCATGGCTGTACAATCTTATTCTTATGATTGGTATACAAAAATCAGAAACAATTTTTTCCGTTTTTATTTGTTATTACATATTATTAACTTAAAAGGGAGATAAATTAATAATTTTTAACTAATGGTTACAATTGTCCTTATTTTATCTATTTGAACTGGTGAAATACAAGTTTAAAAAATATAAATTTTTCAGGATGAGGCTGTTGCTGCCCTCGAACTTGAATGCAAAATACAAACAGGCATAGCTGAGGCAGCATTGGGTTTAGCCAATGATGTCTCAGCTAGTAAATCTGTCAGGAGAAAGCATAGGCTTTTGTTTGAAGAAAGCCAAAGAAGACTATCCGAACTTGAAGCAAAACTGAGTGCGGTGAAACAAGTTCAACCCAAGCATAAAAAGAAACCAAGACCTCATACAGATTTAGGTAGTATATCAATACTTGACATTGCGAATTTTGCCTTACCGTTTGTTGGAATTAGTTGAAGAAAATGGAGAAGCTGAATTCGATGAAGATCACAATTTTCATCATCCAACATCCTTGACTTCTTTGTCAGACCGATGTTCAAATTCCTTGCGGCATTCCCATACTTATGGAGGCCTTCCAAAACAAGAACCACAACTTCAGTCCTATCCTCAAAGGTAATCATTTGATAATATATAATTTATTATAGTATACATATAGTATATTTAAATGCATATGGGTAAGTATTATTTTGTTTTTGATTTATTATCTCTTATCTAACAATGATTTATGTATCCTGGAATATGTAAAAGGGCAAAGTATTTAGGGCGAGCTAGATAAAAGCCCTCGTAGATGTGATTGAATGGTTTTCTAGAAAAAGGAATATGTTGCAATTTCACAAAAGTTTAAGAGAGAGGTCAGATTGTGATCAGAAGGGGGAGAAGAAAGTGGTTCTTGGATGATGAGGACGGGGAAGGAATGGTGTAGGAGGTCCTCAGTTCCCCATTCACTACCAAGGTGTCTGCTACATACATGGATACAACCTCAGCCCAATAGATGCTGTGAGTGTCCAGCTAGACCTAAAAGGCAAAACAAAACCAAGGATGAGATAATCTTCACTGGCCCTAAGAAACATACAAGCTGGAATGAGATAATTTGTCACAAGTCCTGATAATTCATGTCATATGGACCAATCGCTGGGTGTCACAGACGAGGGATCAAACCACTCTACAATACATTTTTCATACTATTATCATTCTTTAAATAATCATTAATTAACAGTCACTAAATATTACACACTATTACCAATTTAAAAAACTGGGCTCTGCCGCGATTTGAAAACAGAACCATTAGTATGGCGAATAGGACTCAGATGCTCTAAACAATCTGCCACCGTGATCTTTCCCCTTTTTGATTGATTGAAAAATTGATTTATTTAACAATTCTTTTTTTGAAATATTTATTAAATATGTACACTGTAGTAAATAAAACCTTATAATTTCTATATATGTACATACATATAATATTTATATCAATAATTTTTAATTTTTTTTTCATTGTACAGTCAAGTGTGCAGACATGTTAAATCTAGAATTATTATGTACATTAAGTTAAATTATCTTTCATTATTTTTATAACAATAAAAAGTTTTTCATATAAATTATTTAATGTATGGTATTTATTTGAGTGAGTACAATTAATGCTTTGATTAAACCTAAGATTTCTATATTGTGTACATCATTGTATCAATTCATTTTTACATCTTACATGTATTTGTATAATTTAAACAATGTTTATAAATCCCAGGACCTGAAGATGATCTCAGTAAAGATCAAAACGTTGGCATGATAAGGAAAATGTTTTTCTAAACGTACATTACACCAGACCGCATCTCACAATCTCTAAATAATCATACAATATTTAACTTTATATTATTTCTATTTAAAATTTTTACTGAATATAATTCAATTAAGTAAGCACAAAATACCCCTATTTAATCTTCTTACTTAATCAACATATTTTTATGTAATTGTTTTCTAATATTTTTTGTATAATATTTTTAAAAATGTTATATTAATTTATAATGACAATTTAAAAAATTTCAATAACAATGATAAATGTGATAATTTTAGGTAAATATTTATGAAACATTTTTTTAAGCTATTTTCTCACTTTACATATTGTCTAATACATAAGTAATGTTTCCTTTGTTTTCTTAGTTTTGCTTTTATATTGTTATATACTGTATATTTCTATATTTAAACATTTATGTAAATTGGATTAATTCCGTAAAATATATTATATTTATTTTTTAGGATGGCCCAAAGTCACATGCATTTACCTACAATTGATTACAGACACAATCTTTTGGATCATCACCCACATCAGCATCATGTGCGATCAAACAATCATTCACCAATTGATCCCAGTAAAATACTTTCTTCTGATCTATTAACTAGCGTGATATTTAGCGTATAATCATTTGTTTTGTTAATTTTAGATGCAGTTATGTGGAATAAGGGGAGAGAAAATTGGCAGTACAATCATGTGGCACATCACCCACAATATATGACTCATTCCCCTGACCTGTATGCTGTAGATTCGATGATATATCATTTTAATGATAGGCAAGTATTAAAAATGAAATGTTGGGAATATAATTTACAAATCTTAAATTTTTTCCTACATTGTTGTCAGTCTTAATTTTAGATTACTATTGTGTATTTTCTTCTTTTCTCTCCCCTTCTTTGATTTTATCACTGACTGTAATTTTTCTTCTAGGTTTGGTAGCTTAGATAGGAATGTTTCAGCACCACAAACTATAGACACAGAAAGCAGGGTCTCATCAACTTTACCAAGAAATGTGTATATTCCCCATTCCAACACTCTGGTGTTGCTTCCAAGTCAAACATATCCAGAAAATAGTCTTATGAGGACACAGTCTCTAGGAAACATGGATAATCTTAAGCAACAACCTGATAGGTATATTAAAACTTTCTAAAAAGTTATTTTACGATTGTTTATATTTGTTGGCAATTGTAGGAAGACAAAGGAGAAAGAATGGTATGAAACAAGTTTAGATGCATCACCGCCAAAACATTCTCCAGTGCCTGAATCACCACTTCCTCCTACACCCTCCCCTCTTCCTGTCCTTGCAGTCTCTTCTAAACCTATTGAACAAACATCTCCAACCTCAATTTCCTGCCCTCCTTTGATTCCTGAAGCAAACCAAGCATCTGTGAGCAGTATCCATTTTGAAACTGTGAGTAAAAGTATTTCCTCATTCATCGAATAAAATATTTGGTGAAAAAGTTTTTTAAATTTATGTATATGTCATATTAGGTTGTTCCTTATGAATCCCCTAAGAATCACACCGTTGTTCAAGCTGGAAAATGGCAACCGTACAGGGAAGTCACAAAACCTTTTGAAATGTCTGATTTTTATAAATACAGTACAAAATTTAGACAAACCAAAAATAGTGTACAAGTGGCCAATAGCCAAGGCAACCAAGAACAACACAGCAGCCAACAAAAAGTTGTGTACAAACCTCCACAACCTCTTGAATGCCAACCAGTCAACCCTAGGTACGTGAAAGCACATTAAATTTATTATAAATTGCTCAAAAATGAACAGGGATATTTGTAATTTATTCCTATTCTATTAATTATAATTAAATTAACCGATATATTATTGTTAGTTGGATAAAACAAAATAGAAAATACAAACCAAAAACAAACAAATGTTTACATCCTTATTTTTAATAACGGATTTACTTAAAACATGAAGATTACTCATTTTGTGAACAAACACCTTTTCTCCATTTTAATCCAGTTGTATTCTCCTTAACTATGGAAAGACATCATCTTGAACCAGAAGTTTGCAATATGATTGTAAGAATGAATCATCAAGGTTACTGGCAACAGGTCTCCCATGTTTTAGCCCGATTCCAAGAGACTGGAAGTGCCAACAGGAGGCCTAGTAGTGGATCTCAGCGCATTAAACAGGAGGACAGTAATATTGTCATTGCTGCAAGCCAGAACCCTTTCCATAGTGCTTGCCAGATCCTAAATGAGGTACAAGATGCTTTGGCAAGGCCTTTCTCAACACAAACCATTCGTAATCGTCTGTCGGAAGTTGTCCTCACATCATATGTCCCTTTGAGATGGCTTACAGCAACAGCCCTCCACCAGTAGCTAAGGAGATTATGGTGCGGCGAGTGCTTAGAAGAGACCATTTGGAATGCTGTTATCTTTACTGATGAGTAATGTTTCTGTCGCTATAGTGATAGCAGGTGTCGAAGAGTAGAGAGAATAGGGATTGTGTTCAATGCCCCAGTTCGTGCTCCTTTCAGGGCAATTTGAGATGGGATTTACACCGGAGGATGAACTGGACTCCCTATTGTTAAAGGCAACCTCACTGCAGTCAGTTATGTCCAAGAAATTATCGAGGAATGCATCCCTCAAACCAGGTACCTCATTGGCTGGGATTTTCAAATTCTGGATGGCAATACCTCACAGAGGCAGAGTTGTTCCTCAATGTTTAGAAAACCTGGGAATTTCTTTTCTGCCCCTTCCCCTATTGTCTCCAGATCTCAATTCCATTGAGCACATGCGGGATGCGTTGCAGGTAAAGCTTTTTGATCACCATCCGCAGCCAGTCGACCTGCAGCACTGAGTGCAGTGTTGCAACATCTAATCTAAGGAGAGAAATTCTTTATAAAATTAGTGACCTTATTAACAGTATGCCTAACAGGTCCACAGAGATTTTAGCTATCAGAGGACATTATACACGGTATTAATTGTTTAAAAAAAAAATTGTGTACAATGAACAAAATTATGGAATTGAAACATTTTATTTTATTTTGTTATTTTTCAAAATCCCTAATTCAATATGCTTTCAGTAAAAAACATATTTTCTAATAAATTTTAATGGAATTTACAATAAAAATAAAATAAAAATGTTAGGGAAAGTAAATACTACAAAATCGGCCATATCCCTATTCATTAATTTTGAGCAGTTTATTTATCACGCAATGAACTAATGAAAATTAAGCCAACTGTAATGTTTCCTAAAACAATAAGTTTTTCTAAATTAAAAAAAAAGACAATGTTCAAATTAAGTGTCTTTATTATATATTGATTGTTTTCAACTTAAAAGTTACCAAATTCACTAATTTCGTGGTCCGCTTGATCAATTAATACATTACAATTAATTAAGGTTTTTAGTTGAGATGAAAAAAAGTTAATGGCACAAGCGGGATTCGAACCCACGATCTTCGGCTAGATACGCCGCTGCTCTACCACTTGAGCTATCGTGACCTCGATCCACTCGGACATCAACTTCCTATCTCAACAGGAGGGAAAGCTCATAAGGTGGGGTTGAGCTGAAGATCGTGGGTTCGAATCCCGCTTGTGCCATTAACTTTTTTTCATCTCAACTAAAAACCTTAATTAATTAAAAGTTATCATTAATACGATAATAATCAATATAATATCAGGACTTGAGTATTGTGACATTAATTATACATGAATCCTATAAATATGACTTAGTGCAAGGCCACCTTTACTCAATAAGGAGTAGGCTTAAACCTCTGAAAGCCATTCATTAAAAGAAGAGCTGATTTCTTTTGATGGATTACCTGTAAAAATTTACATAATTTAGTTTTAAATAATTAAATAATCTCACAACATTATTTTAAAATTAACAATTGTTATAACTTATTCTCGCAAGATCTTCAATTAGGAAGACCTATATGTACATTTAAAGGAACATGTTGTAACTGTTTTTTATTTTTTATTTTTTTTTTATTTCAGTGAAGTTTCGAAAACTTTGCAATCAATCAATTCTCAACACGTAGAGAATTATTTGCCTCAAGTCTCTCAAGGGTGGTATCACGACAAGACAATATCGAAACCACGTTCATCCACACTTGTGTAACACATTACTTATGTTATTGGTGAATTATAAAATATTAATAGACCATTTGACACTTGTTGCAACAGAAAATCACATTAAAAGTTGGTATAAAAAAGAATGAAAATGATATACTGGGATAATAAAGTTAATATTATACATGTCTGAATTGTAGGGTAAAAATAACATTAGGACATATTTATTAAGGTAGTGGCAGGATCAGCAGTGATAAAGACTTTCTTTCCCACATACTGATTTTTGTTCTAAGTCTAATTGAATGACAATTTGTGGTCGTCTTATCTACTTAAAGTCTGGATAGCCCAAACTGTTAAAATAAAATGTGAAATATCAGAATCGAAAGCTAATCTTTTACAAGAATTACGTTCCGAGTAGATTAAATCTACAAGTTTTTAGGTTCCACGTACAGTGCTCTCTCACTAATCTGAACTTCGGTGCTCCAAACATTCCAGTAATCCGAACTGGAAAAAAAAATCAAGAAGTCAATCTTATTAAAGGAAACAAATGAAACATTATTTGGAAAGAAGGAGGAGAGAGAGTGAATGAGGGAGAGTAGTGAGAGTGAAAAATAAAAGAGGGCGAGAGGGAGATAGATAAAGTGAATGAGTGAAAGTAAGAGAGAGTTAATGAGTGTGAGAGAAAGAAAAAGATAGTCATGCAAAATACCAAGACCGGCTTAGACTATTCAGATCTTCAAGAATTTCTTTTGTTCAGTGAATTCCTAATCTTCCTCACTACTAAAATGAAATGTTAGATGAGACTAAATTTTTCTTGTGTTAAGTGTGATATACCTACTGCTTAAAAATGAGAGAAAAAGAGGAAGAACCAATGAAGAAAATGTTCAATAAATTAAAATAAAAAAATTAAGAAAACAGTAAATTTGTTTAATAATTTAAGTATGGAGTAATAATAAATGTTGTTTTGAATGTTTTTTTTTGTGCATATGTATTTTTTTAACACCCTCTATAATTGAATACCCCCTGTAGTAATTAGATCGGATTACTGAGAGAGTAACTTACTTTGTCTGGATGCCTCTGTTAAAAAGAGAGGTCTAAGATAACATTACAGTTTTTGTGATTTTCTGCCATTGCCAAGTATGCCTGCCTACAAAATTTGTGTATGTCCTATTGTTATTTTTTGAGACAATTAATTATATGCGAGTTCAATTCAGTCCTTATACTCACTGTGTGCTATTTTTGACACAATGCTTTGTACTATTTGTTATCACCTTTCCATCACAAATGTGTAGACGAGCAAAATTGTTTACAGCTGCTACGTTAATGACTGTTCGATGTTTCGGCAGTGTCACAAAGGCTTATCTTAAAAAGTTGGACTTTGTTTATTTTTGTAAAAGTATATGGTAGTTATTATTTATGTAATATTTATTCATGTTTTATTAACAAAACAATTTTATAATAAAAATATAAAAAATAATAAATAAATACAAATATGAAATATTTGTAATAATATTATTTCTTACAATATTAAGCTTACAGATTATTTTTTAAACATAACTTGTATAATATACAATAACAGCTATAAAAGACCTACTTTTATTTATTCTTTAAGCTGCAGACTGACATTTTATATTAAAAAACTGATTTGAGTAAAATGAAATACGTCATTTTAGACTTTTTTTAAATTTATAATTTTGTTCGTGAATATGTTTTATTTCATGTTTGTAAAAATTTGATTACAAAAGATTAAATTAATTTATGCCTGGCTCTCTCATTAGTTTAATGAAATGTTTTTTGCAATATCATTTCTATTGAAACTTTAAATAGTAATTTTTGCAAAAGGGGTTTTTGGAACCTTAACACGCCATTCATATATACAGGTAATGTTGTTATATTTTATAATTTATTTTTCTTCTGGATCTTTAAAACTGTTATATAAAAAATATCTGTTGTTTTCTAATTTGTCTTTAAGTATATTTATTTATATTAGAAAATACGTTCTTTTTTTTTAATTTTTGTTAAATTGCTATGGTTGAACAAAAATATTTTCATTGTGCCATACAATATACTTTATTATAATAAAATTGCCAGTCCAAAATTCTGGTGTTTTTTTATAGACGTATGAATATTTTTTTGTAAAAAACTAAATTTTTATATTTGTTATTCAAATCATAGTTTCACAAATTGCATTCTTATAGTGCCTTAGTGACTCATTGAAATAATTCATTATTTTAAATGTGTAATTACTATTTTTCTAAATAAAATACTTTCATAAATGCATTTTATGCACATAAAAACCTTCCTATATCCCATAGCATATTTACACAGTACAATATTTATCTATTATATAGTGAAATTGTATAATAAATTAAAAGGGCTAATTTTTTTAATGGTTAAGTTAAAATCTTCATTCAGATAGAATGTTTTTAAAATTGATCAAAGAAGATGAAATTTCATTAGAGGGGCAGTATGTAACTGAAATTGTTGACAACAAAAACAATTTAAATTAAATTTTTCTTTGGAGTTTATGTTTTATCTAGTTGTATCACTGTTGAAGGTGAACAGGATGAAAGATGTCGCATAGGATTGACGTCCAAATGCATACCATTATGCGCTGTAAGAATATTTTTCGAGCCTTCAGTACAAAATGGCCAAAAATTTGTATTATCTTCTATTTTACAAGGCTGGCCTTTTGATAGTGTTTTCCATGCTCTGTAATTAAGAAATGAACAAATGTTTACAAGTGCGTTAACAGAAGGTAGGATGGAAACTCTTTTAATTTGGGATTTTAATGAGTAATGAGCAAGCAGCACAAAAAGAAACATATAGAACATTGAAAAGTTAGGAGCAGGAGAGAGGATTGTTGGATCTAGCAAATGTTAGAAAGTTTCTGCACACATAATGTCCATGATACAGAAAAAATATAAAATAAATGGAAAACAATATCAGAGGAAATGAAAGAAGCTGAAAATGAAGTCATACGTGAAAAGAAAACAGGAATTTAATGAAGCTATCAAGAAAACAAATGAAGTTGGGCAAAAGATGAAGATCAGGGGCAACCACTACAGTGATGGAAACCGCAATCTATCTTCCACTCTGGTGGCTTTGGAGAGTGCGACAAATAAAGCCAGATATAAGGAGAAGCCACCACAAAATTCTCTACAGAATTTAAATAAATCAGACGGCCACTTTACAGAACGAGAGAAAAACTCAATTTTGACATGCCCTTTCAAGTGGTCATAGATAATACAGTCCTTTGGAAGAAAGGTGGACTCAAATTTCAAAAAGGGGCCCTAATATATTACCACAGACAGGTGGCACTTAAGAAGACCTTAACCCTAAAAGCATATTATCCTTGGCAGAAGTCAGTGACACCTGTACCTGGCATGGGACCCTGGGCATTTAGGGCAGGAGGCACTGAGAAAGTGTACATGTTGGCCAAAAAAGGAGCCAATATGAATTCTTTAGTCCCCAAACCCTGCTATGGCCACAATAAAGGATACATTGAAAGATCATCCAAGATTCCAGGATCATGCTTAATGAATCCAAAACTTGGTAGAGTAACACCCCAGGCTTACAGCATGAGAAGAGATTCATAGAAGGGCCATCCGCAAGATTTACAAAGGAATTACTGGAAGGTAACTGCAATAGGTTTCTGATTGGACTCCTGACAGGGCACTGATACTGCAAGGAAGTACAGAACACATTCTATGTTTTTGTAAGGGAGCAAAATATGAAAGGTGCACATACTCAGGCAGACATAAAGGGAATTGCGTATGCTTTCAGATCCAAACGTCTGGGAGAGTCTAAATTGCCTGACTCAGAAAACAACACAAGATCACCAAAATTGTGTTCCGGGACATGAACACTAGAAGAAAATGAACTAGTGAAAAAAGGAGCAGCCTTCTTACTAATGGTACCAGAACTACAACTAGGTGCACCAGAATGTGTTTTTAAGTTAGAACTGGAAAAATGGCTTGAGAAAGAAAAACTCAAGCACAGGACAAAAGTACAAGGTAAGAGATTTATAAATCTCGCAAAAAGGAAGGCGAAGTTACTCTTCTTAGCAGGCAGAATTTGCGTACGGTACAGCCACTTTGATAAGGCGATTCACACACCAAAAGAGGTGCAAGGAAAGTGGTTAGTCTTATTAGATCAAGTGCACTTTCCAAGGTATGGTTATAATTTATAGGGGTTCGATAATAGATCTTAAGTAAGTCACAGTGGAAGAAAGGATTTTTAAAATCCCTATTCTAAACAATAAAAAATAAAAGAATTAAAAAATATGATACAAAGAGAGACATGGAGAAATGCAGAGGACCACAAAATAATAAGAAAGGAAGCTAAAAGAACTCTAAAAAAAAAAAGAGAACAGATGAATAAAAGAGGTCAACTGGTAACAAAAGATTTTTCGACCTAAACTCAGACTCCAAAAGAAGTAGTATGATCAGATGGAACATGAACTAAGACAAATGATACCACAGAAATTATAGAAATACATAAACGGCCACAGCCTGACATCCCTTTGCCAAGAAAGGATGAAGTTAACAAAACAATTCAATGAATAACAAAGCTCCAGGGAAAGATGGAATAATCAGCGAATTAAGGAGGAAACACAAACAAGCCATACTTACATTTTAAGTTGGATTTGGCAACATAAACAAATGCCCAATGAGTGAAAAGATCCAATAAACAAAGAAGATAAAGGAGTGTGCAAAAATTACAGAGGGATTTCACTTTTAATCATTGCACACCAAACCCATCCTCAGTCATCCTAAATCGCCTTAGAATATATACTGAAGAGATTATAGAGAATGTGCGGCTTTAGAAGAAACCAAAGTACTGTTGACCAGACTTGCATTGTAAGACAGGTGTTTGAGCAAAATTAACTTTTTATTGATTTCCAACATGACAAAATTATCAGAAAAGCTCTGCTCATTGCATTGGGGTGTACCTACAAACTAGTGTGGCTTATAAAAATGACCTTTAATTAAAATATTATTGATTAATAAGCTCTTAATTTATTAATTAATAAGGTCTTGGTTGGAAATAAGAAAGGAGCCTTCAATATTTATTTATGGCGTCAGACAAGGTGATGCCCACTTGACTACACTTCTTTCTACAGGATACTGTAAAATATGTTATAAAAGAACATCATTAATAAAACCTGGCTGGGGCAAGCAAACACCGGTACCCCAAGAGTTCATATAACCTCATAGTTGAATACCCTCAAAAAAAAAAAAAAAAAAAAAAAAAAAAAAAAAAAAAAAAAAAAAAAAAAAAAAAAAAAAAACTGACTGTGAATTTACTAATTTTCAAATCCTGGGAAATTTCAAATTTGAAGTTGTAGATCATTTCATATATCTGGGCTCAATTTTATCAGAAGAAATGAACACAAGATTATTAGTATTTAGGGTTGAAATGGGGAGTTGATGTCCGAGTGGATCGAGGTCATGATAGCTCAGGTGGTAGAGCAGCGGCGTATCTAGCCGAAGGTCGTGGGTTCGAATCCCTCTTGTGCCAATAACTTTCATCTCAACTAAAAACCTTAATTAATTGTCTTGTATTAATTGGTCAAGCGGACCACGAAAATAGTGAATTAATTATTAGTATTATGCAAATATAAACTATTCACTTCAAGGTTGCCCCGCAAAATAAAGATGCAACTATATAAACTATTAATTTGCACAGTGGTATGCTACGATGCTGAAACATGAACTTTAAATAAATATGACAGCAAAAAATTAAACATTTTCGAAAGGAAAATTGTCAGAAAAATTTACGGGGCCAAATTCAAAAGGAGAGCGTAGCATTAAGAAATAATAGATGTACTAGAACACCAAGGTTTAGGCCGTATTAAAGCAGAGAGGTTGAGGCAATTGAGAAATATAAAAAGAATATAAAAGTAGAAGTTACCAAGAATCAGATGGAAGGATGATGTTGAAAAGGATTTAAGGTCAAAGAAAGTTGTTAACTGCAGAGAGGGAGCTAGTAACTGATCCAAATGAAGGAAAATTTTGACGTACAAGAGCTCCATAACACCAGTTTAATATAAAAAAAAGAAGAGAAAAGTCATGAATCCCAAAAACATTCATGTACTCAGCAGTGATGGCAGCGAAAATTTGATTGAATTCCTGAGGGATGGTCGCATTTGATGGCTCCCACATGTGGTTTTTCCCATCTAGCATGGATCTAATGGATCTATTTATTAGCAAGATAGATTGTGTCATGTGTGGGTGAGTTTGTGGCAGAATATAGCATACCCCACAGACCCACCAAACTAAGTTAGTTACTTTTTTGTACTGAATGAATGCTTTTATTAGCATGATTGGTTGAGTAATTGGGTTTGTAGGCAGATTAGAGCAATACTGAAATATAGAATATCCCACAAGTAGATTAGTTATTTTGTTGTACTAAATGAATGTACTCATTCATGTACATATTGTGATTGGTTGAGTGAGTTAGTTTATGTGTGGGTGGATTTGTGGGGGAATATACCCCAAAATGTAAGATCGCTAGGCCCTTATACTCATGTGCCAAATTTTTTTAATATGTAAATAAATGTGAGGTGGAGAAAATGCGAGGTGCTGGTAGTAGCCTTGGCAGCTAGCCGGCCGAAGAAAAAAGTATATAATAATTATAATCACAAATAAATTCTTCACAAGAGCAATAATTAAATTTAGGTTTATTTTTGTACCTATTTTTACACAATCATTCTCTCTTAGAAAAAGGCCACTTTTTATATATCTTAGTAAATACCATTTCCAGGGATTTGATGTTTCAAAAGACAACAATTTGTTATACATCCATACAAAATATTCAGTAAATAACAACAATTGAGATAAGAAAATTTAAAATACTTTTATAAAAATAAAACATATTTATTAATCTTAAATAGGCCTATCTGCAGCATATCACATTGACATGAAGAAGGAACTAAACCAATTGTAAACAAACAATTTCAAAGTACATTATTAAACTTTGTGGTTTCTAGGGCGATAATATTTAATTTTATTTTTTTATTTTTGTATAAACGTAATTGCATCAATTATTTTATTAATTTCTACAATATATATACATATAATCGAAAATATATTAATCTATAATTGAACATAGAACATATTAATGCACTAGTATATACAAACAGATCACAGAGTAATAAAAAACATGGTATTTATCTATTAGTAATTTACAAAACAACGGATGCTGAGTCAATAAAAAAATACACAGAATAGAAATTGAAAATACTTAAAATCCGTAATAGTACATAACTGACAAAAAATTTATTGATAAAAAAAGAAGTTTACATATGTTTTGATGACAACAGTAAATACCAGCAATTACCAGTTTTTGAATAATGTGCTTCACAGTTAGAAAGACCATTCATGACACCATTTGTAGAAATACATTTAAAAATGCGTATTAGTCTTACAAATCACAGTGTGTTACTTTTCCTATTCAGTGGTTTGAACATATAAATAATTTTGTATTTTTTTTTAAATAACTTTAAATTAATTGTTCTTTAAATATGCAGTGCCTCACAGTGAAAATGATATGGCAAGATGTTCGCATGAATTTGAAAGAAAAACTATATTTCCAATTGATTTTTTTTCTAGTTGATGGTTGTATTACCTATTTCAGATAGTTTTTTAAGAGTGATTTGTGAAAATTGAAATTTAACACAAATTAACAAGATAAAACACAGTTAAGACAAACAATCTGTTTACTGACATGTTTCCACCTTACTCAAGGTATGTTTACTTTGAGCATCTTTTTATTTGAGTTGAAATTCAATTTAGAGAAGTAACACTAATCCTTTCCTGTATTCAATACATAGTGATTTTTAAGTGCTCATTAAAATTCTGAGTTTTGGAAACCTGTTTTATTTGCTAATGAAAGTAAATTCAACTTCGTCGGGTCTGATGTTCAAACAATGGTACAAAATGATGTATGGAGAAAACAGAAAGGAATATCGGAAACAAAATCTACATCCAACCATAAAGTAAGGTGGTGGAGTAATGGTGCGAGGTTGCATGGTGTAGTCACAAGATGGAAGGCTCCACTGATAGCATTACAAAGAAAAATGTTTATTTAAACATTCTGCAGGATTATTTAAAAGAAAGTGCTGAAAAACTGAATATAAAAACCAACTTCTGTTTCTATCAGGATAGAAGCCAGCTCCTACTATAAGTAATGATAATTTTCACTGTGAGCCACTGTAATTTGTTTGTTTTGTAATTTTTTATTCAAAAGAATTACACAGACAATACATGAAAAATAATTCTAATAATATTTAAATTAAATAAAAACTATTAGCCAACATTTTTACTCCCATATAATTATGTCAAACGTGTTAAAAATATAAACAAGCAAACCAAGGATCCAAAATTATATTTCTTTTACATTTAATTTGATAGCCAAGATAAAATAGCTTCAATTTCAAGTGTTAACAATAAATGACTTCTTCATTCAAACAATCAATGAACACCAGAATGTTTAGAGATCAGTCATTTAACTTAATATGCTATTTTGTAATTGATTACCATTTCTTTACTTATCCATAATAGGTATGACTAGAAACATCTACTTTTACACTTTAATTACACAAATTTAATGGAATGCAACACGTAATTGCACAACTATTAGCTAAATTATATAAATCAGAGGGTGAAAAAGTTATTTGAACCAATTAGAATTTGTGTTAAATTGTGAGGTTGTATGGTCTGCAAAGTGAACGTGTAATTTGGTTGTAACCAAACATTTTGGCCTCCCTGGGACCTGAACAGTGAAGACAGTGATGAAATGTCAAAATGCATTTAACTTGTTGCAACATGTGCATCAGTTGTCCTTCTAGGTGGGGTGGACGCATGGCATGTATCCTCCCATTTTTACTTTTTAAAATCTCCATTTCACCCACTACAAAATTTTGTTCAAAATTCTGATAGCTGCCTCTGAAATGGCTATCGTCGTCTCATTTTTTTTTCGACTAGTGATTTTTTAAAAATTTATTCTGTGAAAACCAGGTAATTTGCTTTTCTCTGTATATCATTTGTTATTTTAATTGGTCAATTACCAATTTTGTATGATTACATAAAATAAAGGAAAAATTATTTTTATTGTAAAAAATAAAAACGACTTTTATTTAACTAAACAAAAGCTCTGCAGGTTGCCTACTTCATTTACTTAGCACAAGGGGGCCGCAACTGTTGCGTCATATAATTTATATCACTTAAATGTAATGAAAATATTTTAAAAAATCATTTAATATTTTCATTTTTTTTAAGCACCAAAGAGCTATTTTATGTGATAAAATGGATTCTGCCGTGGGCAACCAAAATGGCCAAGCATAGGATGCATTGGTAACAGACCAACCAAGTGAGGATAGGCAGACCGAAATGTCGGTAATGACCAAATTACATAAATTTTGTGAGTTAAAGATGTATTCTTGACACTTTAAATGTATAATAAAAAAAAAAGTCTGATTTTAATTTTAATATTTGTACATATGTATTTAAACATTAGATATCATGATGTGTTGTCATTAAACTTTATATTTTAAATTAAATTTTCACTCTATAAAAATATATCTATACATATATAATATCATTTCAATCTCTACTTAATATATCCTCTGTTATAATTTATTATTGTTAAAGACAATATCTTTCACAATTGAGTTATTAAATTAAATCACACTTCTCAATCAATATTTAACATAAAATAAATACGACTGTAAAAGAAAGAAAAATTAATAGCAATTCCTCTTCATTGAAAAAGTGTTGCTTTGTCAACAAATTCAATTTGTTACGTTTTAACAGCAGATCACGTTAAAAAATTACGTCTGATTACAACACTCACACAGTAATCAAAGAACATAAATATATGTACGCAACCTACATATTACAGCAGCATAATCCACGAACAATTGATCGGATATTATTTCTTCTTTGTGGACGAGGGAATAAATCCTCCCTCTCAAAAAATATTTCTTCAGCTCTCTCTGACATGAAAATTTGTAAATCATTCTTCGGGAAACCTTCTTTGTAGTACAACTAAAACATAATATAACAAGAATTTTTTAAACATTTATTTACTTTGAATTATCTAAAATATGCGTTATCAGTGGTGTAGAGTGAGATTATTCAGCCAAACAAGAACTAAGATGTTTTATCACCTTTTTTCTTTTTCCAAAACTTTCGGAGAGTTGTGCTCCTTTTCTACAGGGTCATTTTATTTTTCTAGGATCACTATTGCCAGAACAAAAAACATACAAAGAATAACAAGTAATCTTGTTACACTTGGAACAAGATTATGACAATACATCAAAATAAAAGTTAGGAATTAAAAAAAAGGACAAATTCCACCAGCGTAAACAATATGAAACGATTATATTATTGCACCTGAAAACTTAAGGTTTAGGCAATAATGACCCTAGAAAAATAAAATGATGTATAATGAAATTTTCATACATTGTGAAAAAGGAGCAAAACACTCTGAAATATTGTGTAGAAAGAATAAAAAGTTGACAAAAGCATCTAGTCCTTTTCTGGCTGAGGTTGGTTCTCATTCTAAACCACCGATAATATTTTGAAATCATCACAGTCATCCACTAGACCAGGGGCCGGCAACCTGCGGCCCTTTGCAACTTTTTGCGCGGCCTGCCAAAGCCCAATATAATTTTAGGAAAAATCAACAAACTTAGAGCGTGAGCGTGCCGAAATGTGGCCGGTGACAAAAATGCGCGCTAACAGAAGCATAGTGGGAAACCTATTTTACTGCGCAAGTTTAATCCCCACTTCCCATAATAATATTTATATTCGTGTATGATATAAAAGCACTATTTAAGTTACATTTGCATAAAAAAATTTATTTTGAAAATGGCCCGCCCTCCGAAAAAAGTTGCCGACCCCTGCACTAGACTATAAAATATACCAGGTAATTAGAAAAGTCTGTGCAGTTTATAAAGGAAAAATGTCTTGAACATGTCACTATAAATTACAAAATATTTTCTTTCTCGTGGTTTCAAAATTCTTAATTCGTGCATGCCCATTGTATGAACTTTAGCTCGGTACTGGGGCAGCCGAGGCACCATGTGAAATTTGCAATGTGTTCGGTGATAAAACAATATGTGAGTGCACTACGTAAACTGATTTAATGGTATTAAAACAATAACAAATGAAAAAACGTGTAAACTTTTCTGGTTACCTGGTATGTATTGAAATATCAAATTGTGATCAATATCTTTTTTATGGTAAAAGCATACTCAGAATAATTTATTTGGAAACCTACCTTAATTGTTTCATACGCATCCATGATTATAGAAATAAATAAACTCAAAACTACATAAATGTAGAGGCTTATAAATGAATATAGGTATATTCTGCTATACCACCATAGCGTTGTTGATTTCACGGTAATGATAGAAAATGTAGCAAACATATCGTCACCGTTGATTAATGAAAAAAGACACTCTGATGTACTTGCTAATGTTCGGAACTACAATTAAAAAAAAAAAAAAAATGTAAAACATAATATTAACTTTTAACAGACTGAAAAACTGACCTTTATATGATAAGGGCCTAAAACCAGCCATCCACAAAATGTAAAACCAGCATATATTAAGAGTGCGCATAAAAGAAATCTAATTACTTTTGGAAAAGCCTTTTTCAATGTTAGAATAACAACCTGAAAATATACAAATTTATCTTCAATATATACGATACATTTATCTATCCAAATAAATTATAAATTGCAATGATTTACATTGTATGTCTTGAAAAATCCTAAATATCTAAGCACACCAAACCATACTAATAAGTTCCCGGTTCCTAAACAGACACTGCATGTATTCCATTGATCACCAACAACTTGCTAAATAACAGAAAAATAAAATTGTGGTTAAAATCAGTTTTCTTTTACTTTTTCAGGAAGGAAAAAGTAATGAAATTCAACAACTATTAACTGACCTTTCTTTCAATTTCTTCTTTAATACACGAGCCAATTATAATAAGAATATCATTGATAATGATCATAATGTACCATAAATTCCAAAATTCCCAACGGCCTTCTAAACTTAAATCTCTTTGATTGTATTGTAGAAAGAAATTTACAGTTTCCTGCGTACAAATAACATTTTAACCCGAGAAGAACATTGGATGTTACTAATAGATATCTATGAATTATGTACCTGTTTCAGCTGTTGTGCACGAGCAATAGCTCTGACACACAGCACAAATGAAAGTGCGCATATCAGGATAACACTGACATTTAGTGTGGTTGTGATGATAGCAATAATTGTATTATTAGCTTAAAAAAAATGCAATCATTTCTTTAATAACATAAAAGAAAAAAATATTTATTCATAATAAGGCACAATAAAGATGTCATCTTAATAATGTTCATCAAAATATGTTAAAAACAATGCATTAACACATTCAATGCAGCCTGGTAATTCAATTTTCACCCTCCCGGATGGCAAAAATTTCTTATCCCTAGAAAAGTTACACAGGTCATCCATCCAGCTTGGCCTTCATGCATATCAACAGCACTGAACATGTTAAATCCATTACTTTGGCTAAATTGTATAGTATCATTTATAATATTTCAACCCGAATGCTACAAGAGCTTGTTAAGAGAGATGAGTCTATCCTACACTTTTTATTTTGTATTTTTTGTCAGGGCTTATCCAAATATAGAGAGGGAGAGAGAGAGAGAGAGAGAGAGAGAGAGAGAGAGAGAGAGAGAGAGAGAGAGAGAGAGTGCGTGTGCGTGTGCATGTGCGAGAGAGAGAGAGTGTGTGTGTGTGTGTGTGAATGAATTTGATTTAGGAACTGATAGCGCTAGGGGCATGACCTTATTGTCGATAGCCCTTTGGGCCTTCCTTTGGCAATACGTTAGACCAAGGTCTGAGGCTAGGCCACCAAAACAGCAAAAGTGTTTGTGTGTGTGCACGCGTGTGTTTGGCTTAAATTCTCATGATCATAAGCTCGATTTTGCACATATGTGTAAACAAATTCATATGTGGGCAAAATTGAGTCTATACAGATAAAATAAAAACAGTTACGTTTGCTGTCAATAAAATCATGTACAATAGAGGCACAGCAGAGTTTCTTCTTAGGCTGATGTTTTTGGTTTTGTTTTTAGAAGCAATGATGAAAGGAAAAGGTTAAGGCCAAAATCAAACTTTTTTTTTGCTGGGGTCCATTATATAAGAGAAATAACTATATAATGCAATTTGTCATGATTGTCACATAAGTAAGGAAACGTCAAAGAAGTTATTTGACCACCCTCGAGAATATAAATTAACTCTCCACACATATACTAGATACCAAAATAACATAATTTTTATCTATACTATTATTAATTTCATATTAATCACCGTTTTTTAAATAGTAATGCTTACTTATATATTCTACATTTCCTTTACATTGCAATCTAATAGGTTCAGTATCTAATGATAAAACCATCTGTCCATCCATGCCTGCATTATCTAACACTATCTGTAAATGAATTTGAAAACATTATTTTCAAACTGATTTGAATATAACAATATACCTACAATAGACAATAACAATATAAACATACCGTAATATTGAACTGGTAACAATCTGGTTGTGAAAGCAGGCCAGCAACATTAAAATTGACTGTCTTTAATGGAAAGTCCAATGTCGCTTTTACTAGTGCAGAAAATTCTATTTTGCTTTTATCGATGCAAATATCCTGTTCAATGTGAGACCTGTTTAAGGAAACTTGGCAGCATTCTAAAAAGACAAACATAAATTCTTAAATATACAATTAATAGGACAAAATAAGAAATTTATTACATGAGTTTTTTTTTAAAGTAAAGTAATTACTGTTATACAGGAGGGCTTGACTGACATCCAACGATCCCTTGGGTACAAACCCCTCAGAGGCCACGCAACCAGGCAGTAGTACCAAACCAAAATACATCCTCTACAAAGCAAAAGGCCTGGAGAAGATCGAACAACTCTTGACAGATGAGATTATTAAGGTCTGCCTGTCAGGAGCCTCTAGAAACAGACTAGTAACCCTTCTGAAGGAGGGAGTAGAATATATGAAAGTGCGAAAGACAATAAGGCTTAAGACCCACTTATGGACCGTCTAGGGAGACACCTGACAGGAGAAGGGTATCATGTGGACCTTCTCCATGGACAAAGACTTCTTCCCAGGACTCTAGAAAGTGGATATGAACCCCCACCTCGGAATGGGAAGAATTTGATTCCTTCAAAAAGGTAAGTTTGAAGAAGACAAAAGTCAAAAGGCTCAAATCACACATCGAGCCATGGATGAAGAAGCAGACTCAGAAAGGGAGGCTGAGGATTACACAAGCCCGCCCAAAACAAGGCCAACAGCGGATAGAGCAAATGGAGGAATATATCCCACATAGACACTTCCAAGGACTCCAGAAAGTGGATATGAACCCCCACCTCGGAATGGGAAGAAGAACATAGACACAAAACTCCATCCACTTCAGCCCAACGACAGAAGGACAGGGAGGAATAAGGTACTCCAGGTCAACCTCGGCCACACGGTGCAGGAGGTTTGATAGGTGGCTGGTTAGGGATGGTTAGGTACACCATGGGTCTGTGAGAAGGTAATAAACCAGAGGACATCAACAAGACCTAATTCTTGTACAGTGTTCAATACAAGAATTAGCTGCACCCTAACCGGAACTATGTTCCGGCGACTTTGTTACAGTAATCCTAACAGCAAAGACTGCAGGCGGAGAAAGAGATGGCTAATTAACTCACCCTACTTCCCAAGAGAGGAACCGTGCCCACCCAAATTGCTGGATGACATCATGAGATAACTGGTGAAGGGTTAAACTTTGATAACATAGGCACAGAACCCACCTTCATCACCCAATATAGACAAGATGTCTTAGACATGACAATTACTTACTAAGGGGCTGACGAATACATCTTAAACTGGAATGAATCCAGGGAACCATCAAATTCTGATCACAGGCACATCAGATTTGATTTGAACACTCCCTCTCTCATAGAAACAACATTCAGGAACCACAGGAACACAAACTGGATACGTTACAAAACAACCCTCCAACAATCCCTGCAGGCGGTAAACAAGGAATTTAGAGACAGGGAAAATCATTTCTCAGGAGCAGAATAATCCAAGAAGAAATACTCCTTAAGCACTCAAAAGAAAAAAAAAGTAGGAGTTGGAAGCCAAGCCATAGAACCTAAAGCCATAAGCTGGGCACTTGAGAAGTTTATGTTCAGCCCATACAAGGTGCAGGAATAGATGGAATCTACCCAATGCTACTACAAAAAGGCCAATAGATTCTTGCCTTACTTAGTAATAATATTCAGAGCCTGCCTAGTGTTCCTAAAAGATGGCAAGAGATACAAGTGGTGTACATACCAAAAGTAGGAAGACCTATTGACTACAAGCCCAACTTGTACAGAGCTATCAATCTCACATCATTCATGTTAAAGACATTAGAGAAAACCACATTCGAGAGCCAGAAGAACAAATGACTCAGTGGCCGAAAATTCGCATACCAACCCAGGAGATCCACAGAGCCCTGGATAACCTGTGTAAATGCTTAACCAAGTCCATAAATGACGTGTAAATGAGAGGGAGCTTTTAACAATGCAACCACAGCCTCTTTATATAGAGCAATGATTAACAGGGGAGTCTCGGGAAAGATATGCCAATGGGAGGAAGAAGGCCTAAGGAACAGTATAATCACATCCACTTTAGGTGGTGCAACCATTCGGGCTAAGACAGCCAGGGGATGCCCACAACGGGGTGTTCTCTCACCTCTATTGTGGTTGACGCTGGTAGACAAACTCCTACAAATGCTGGAACAAGAAGGATTCTACTGCCTAGGCTATGCTGACCATAATAGTAAAGGGCTGCCATGCAGACATCATGGTGGATCATTTACGAGCCTTCAATCTGGTTGACAGGTGGTACAAAAGGAGGAGCTATCTATTAACCCCCACAAAACCAAAATGATTCCATTCGCAAGAAAGAGGACAATAGGAGGCCTAAATTCTCAAAGTCTAAACAGGACCTTGATCCCATTTTCCAAGGAGGCTAAATATCTAGAGATCACACTAGGTCAGAGGCTCAAATGGAATCCATATTTGACTAAAGCTACCCAATACAGACAGAAAAAACACTGTGCAGATACTTCCAGGAAGAGGATGAGACCGCTGAACACATTTTATGTTTCTGTGAAGGTCTATGAAGGTGCAGGTTCTTGCAACTAGGACAGAAAAAACCGCAAACAAGATCCTACACTAAGGAGCTGCTGGAAAAGCTATGGAGGCTGATTAACAACCTGAAGCTGGCTAGTGATTTATAAAAACCAGAGAAGCACAACTGATCTATTCAGGTCGAGGTGCAAAAAGCCTTGTGGCCACCTATTTATCCCAATTCCCTATCTCCTACCTGTTGGGTGTTGTGAAAGAGGGGTCAAATAACATTACAATACTTATTGGATATTATTATCCACAATTAAAAATCATGCCCCTTAACCACTCAACCACCTCCTCTTTCATTTTAATATAAAATTGTAATATTTAAGACTGATATTAATTATATCAAGTTAATTATTTTTCAAAAAGTAACCAATTTACATAATTTTTTTACAAATAATAGCGTTTAATCGTTTTGAAGTTTAAAGGGTAAGTGTGTTTCCTTTTTCACTTATCATTATCATTATGAAAGCGCTACAGTAATGTGATGTGAAATTAATTTGCCCTTGTCAGAAAAGTCAACATTTTCCTTAAATTATTCAGAAATCGTGAGATGTGGTCTGGTGTGATGTAAGTTTCAGAAAAACATTTTCTTTATCGTGCCAACGTTTCGATCTTTATTGAGATCATCTTCAGGGCTCAAAGTGTTTTTCTTCTGTGTAATTGTGCCATTCTTGCGTGTTGTGTTGGGCACTCTCAATAATTATCGATTAACGGTCACTAATCACCACACATTTCCGTTAAATTTTTTTTTAACTTTTTTTACTTTATATAAAATTGCGTTTTAAAAAGTATTACTATAGGAATAGGCCATGATTAATATAATAGTGAATCATTTTAAGAATTGCATATTTTTCAATTCTTTAATAAATACTTTGGTACGATCCATAACAAATGAAATCATCTAAGGAAACAGATAAAAAATGTGATCATCTAGTCACTTCATCATAAAAAAATAATAAAGGGCGTTTTATTTTAAACATGGTATTTTGAAGATTAATTTATCTTATTGAAATTTTTTGGTTTATGTGGACTATTGTTATTTTCATGCTTAAAAACATAATAATTCTACAGAATTTGACCATTACTAAAACATTACTTTAGCGTTTAAATAATCATTTCAAAATCTAAACATAGAAAAACAGTTGAAAAATTGAACAAGTTGTTAAACAAAAACGTAATTGCAAAAACTGAATTTATGCCTATTGCCTATTGAGAGGAGTGGTTAGAACATCTGAATTGTTTTGCGGTCATGGTTTGAATCCTGGTATAGCCCATAGATTTTTAATAGAGAATAGTATGAAACAATTATTGTAAAGTGGTTTGACCCTTTGTCTACAACACCCAGTTGGACCTCCTATATGACATGAATTACTTTAATTATTTTACTTACTTTACTATGTCTGTTGTTTTGTTAGTAATAAAACTTTTCTATATTTAAATTAACTTACCTTTAACTACCTCATTATTAAACACATAACTTTCATTAAACCCAAATATATATCCTTTTTTATACTGATAAACGCAAAGTGATGGTGGTGTCATATAATTATTTTCGTTAGCATATGAATAAGGGCCGATGGTTCCATTTATATTCTTATACTAAGAAACAAAAATTATTATTATATTTTTTGTTCAAAACATCAATCAATATCAATATTTGTTCTTACCCCGCTTAAAGCGTGATTAATAGCTTTGTAAAAATCAATTTGCTTATATATTGCTAGAGGTCCTATGCTAGGAGGGTACGAATAAACCTCTCGGACTGAATCCCATCCCATTAAAAACAGATTTGAAAATGTGATTCGATTATTCCAAGCATAATTGACATAATTGTATCTAGTATGTGCAAATAAAGAAATCTGAAAAAAAAGAAGATATATTTGTAAAATGTGTAAATAAAAAGAGGACTTGAATTAAAAAACATACTTGGATTGTAACTAATGCAATTTTTATAATCTGTACTAGGAACTTGTAAGGAAATCTCCTCTTAGTTTTCCATTTTTCAATGGGATTCATAAAGAAAAACTTTAGTTTCTTTCTCAGCTTAGCCTCATAACATTTAATGTCGAGGGGTTCATCTTCAATAGCAGAACTGCTGGGATTATCAAAGCCTCCCATTATATTGCTCTCTGCACCATCAGATAAAAGTACATTACCTACAATTTTATAATACAAGACAATGTGAGTAACCATAAAATTTGATTTTATTATAAAAGAATAACAAATAAAGTGCCAATGGCGTTCAATTATGCTCGCCTCTAAATAAATATTAACAACTAAATATGACTATACTCAATTTTTTGTTTCATTTATACTATAAGAATATAATTTTAACATTTCATTTATATATTTATTTATTTTTTTAACGAGGGTCAACTACTAGATTACACATTGAGAGGCAAAAAGTGGCCACCTTAATATTTTAATTATCTCATAGCCAATCCTTCATCCTTACAACAAAATTTGGTCCATTTTAAAGGATTAGAGGTAAATAAAACACAGAATCTCCCATTTCTGTTTACAATTGGATTTTGTAAATAAACCTTTGAATCTCTTCTTTGGTTTTTCTGCAAAGCTACTTTCTAACAACATTCCGGTAGTTTGATTTATCTAAGCTGTACCATTTTGTAGTCGCAAATTTGTTTGAGTGATGATTTTAAGTAATACTGATTCGGCTAGAATCATAGCATTATTGGAAAATGGAATAAGTCAAATGTATGTGATTGTACTTAGAATTCCCAGAAAAATTGTCCAAAGGGTCTTCCATCACTACGAGATACCGGATGTTACTAAAGAAGGCATGGATCAGTTCACCATCGTGTCATATCTCAGAGAAATAATCTTTTTACTGTTCTGAATGTACTCTGTAATTGACATTCTACCGATGTTGAAATCAAGCAACAACAAGTTAGAAATGTCAGTTTACGTACTGTAAAGCAAAGACTTTTAGAAGCTTGATTGTTAGTGAGAAGGCAAGTCACTGGTCAAGAAATTCTGACGGCACAATATTCAAAACCTCATAAAATCGATGCCACATCGAATGGAAGTAGAGGTCAACGTGAGGATGAAATACCCCTACTGAACAGAATATTTTCTTCACTGTTTCCATGCAACTTTTTGGATAAAATTGTTTTAATGGGTTTAATTTCTTTTTTAGCTATATCTTACATTTTTCCATTAAAATATTCAGTAAACAATAAAAAATAAAAATTATAATGATTACAAGTATTTACTTAAAAAAAAACTTTTTTTTGCCTCTTGTACGAACCCTTGGGGTGCCGGTGTTTTTTGAAAAATGTATGTCGGGGGACCTTCACCAAACAGTGATTAGCGCTGTGTCAAAGCCTAAACTGTTGCGACCACCAATGCCCCATTACTTCATATTGAAATGAAAATTCAGTAAAAAAATAAATATATCATACTTACATGTATACAGGAATAAATAAGTAAATAAAATTAAAAAAACGAACACAGAAAGTGAACAAATAATTTACACTAATATTATGAAAATGATTTTGCCTTGAAATCTAATGTGTTTTAATCTAATGCCACCACTCTTGAACATCCACTTTTGGCTATATTAGACACTGAAATATTTTATTTATTGAAAGAATTGATAAAGTAAGTTATCAAATGGATATACCATAAATAAACTTTCAAAGGTCTATGTACTGTGCAAATAAGTGAGTAAAACATTTTGCAATCACTTACTACAACAATAAATAATAGATAATGTAGAACTAGATATTTCCCGCACTGATGTAATTAAAATATGCAACCATGCACAAAATTATGAACTTAAATTTGATTCCAAAGCATATTGTGTTTTATAATCTTACTGCTATTCTAGTATTGTAGTTAGTACAGTTCAAATTGCGTTAGAAGCACCAAATTAACTGACTGATTAGAGGGAAAAAAGATAAGGTGATATTTTGTATATGAGGCCAAGCAAACAACGTAATTTGAATTTGATACTTACCCTCTTCCATTTTGTGTTTTTAATAGCATCTAAAGGGCTATAAAAGGATGGATTTCAGTCTATAGAAAATAGAAATACCACATTTTAACTCGTATATTGAATATTGTAGCTCCTAAAATCATTAAATACTTAAAATACATGTGCAATTTATTTATGCTAAGATCAAAAAGTTGGGTGCATCAAGTTCTAGATTGATTTAAATGTGAATGCCTCTAAATAATAAAATTCCAATAAGAACAACCAAATGCACCATCAACAGAAAGGTTACTCAACTGTTGGGTGGCCCTCGGAGGATCTGACTTATAGAAAAAGGGCCTTCGTCACCTGATTAAGAATAGGTCATGCTAGGCTGACGTACAGACACTTACTTTTGGGCCAAATGTATGTGTCCAGTATGTAAAGAATTGCTCGATGTGCCCCACTGAATCGGCCAGTGAGTTATAAATAACAGGGGAGCACAACAGATCTATTCAGGTCGAGGTGCAGTAGGCCTTGTGGCCACCTCTTTTATCCCTATCCCTATCCGATTGAATTGAAGGGTGGCATTCATTGACTCCATGTAGAGAGCGTGTAGGAATGCCACCCGATATAAGAATTGTGCTTGAGCACGACATTGAGTAATTGAGTCCCCTGTTCTGATTCTTGTAGGAAACAGGGTTGTTTTATTGTACATAGTAATGACAGTTTTCTGTAACTAGCGTGTGTTCAGAGTGAATATATTTATTAGCGTAAATGTGTTGTGTGAGAAAGCCAATAGTGGAATATTACTCCATTGACCCTCAATTACATTAGTTACATAATACGTGTACAGGGTAATGGAGGAATATCGAGTAAATAAGAGGCTGATTATATTGGGGGCTGAAATGACCTATCAATAATCCTTGGAGCCCAACGACGACAGCTGGATGGATAAGACCCAGGTCAGACCCTGACCACCTGGACCACCCGGGGTGGGTCTCACAGCCTTTCTTGTAAATTACAAAAGCTGGAAATTCCGGCAGACTGAGAGAAGTGATATGTTCAGCTCTGCATCAATGTGTATACAACCATATGCAGAGGTGGGCTTATATAAATCGGTAACAGAAAACTTACTATGATTCTTTATTACTTCAGGTTTCTACCAATGAACAAGCTGATGTTTCTAAGCATTTTTTGCTTATAGTTAACAAAATAAATTTGTACAACGTGAACATTGAATTGTTAACTAATAAAACAATAGTAACAAATTATTCCTACCTTAATGATTGAAAATGGGTTTGGTGGAGCAAATCAATAAGACAGGCCTTATCAGCACCAAAACTGACTTTTCCAAGGCCCAAGAAAAAGGGGGCTGAAATACTTGCTATTGTGCATTCCTACACATTCTCTATATGGAGCAAGGAATGGCACTCTTCAATTAAGTGGAGCATATTGAACAACCTTTCTCTACATGCTGGGCACATAAATTTGACCCAAAAGTGCCCACATATCAACTATGTACGGCCTATTTTTAATCAGGTGAGGATGACCCTTTACCTAAGAGTCAGATCCTCCAATTGCCAGTGTTCTTGATAAGTAAGAGCTTCTCTGCCGAGCCAGCAAACGTTGCCACTTTATTTTAATCATGTTTTTTTTATTGCACTTTTAGCGTCAAGAGGGCTGGATTGCGGTGGTCATGTCCAAATGTTGGGACATGATTTTCGTTACCCTCCAGACCTTGGACGTATTCATTCTAGTTAGACAAACCCTGACCACTAGTCAATTTAATGTGCAATAATAAAACAAAAAGTTTGCAAGCAAGTCATACACAATTTACTAAACAACATAGCCTTCAATGAAAATAAAATATTGAAAAATTGCAGACTGCCAAAACTGAACGTACCCAGAAGGGATTTTACATGAAATTTAATCATAATTTCTCAAGGGTGCCATTCATGTTATTTTTTTTCAATTAGTAGACAAACAGTATTATCAGTGTTTATCATTCTAACATAAAAAAACGATAAAGCTGCCATCGAGACCCAACAAATAATAACGTTTTTATTAACATATACAGTAAGAAAAATACATTATTTCATTATCATTTATTTTCCCCAGGCATACAGTCATTTAGGACTGCTTGAGACCCCAATACACAATGATTAAATAAAAATAACAATTACCTTATGACCTGAAAGGGCGTTCAACATGAGAGAACATTTATTCCATTAAATGACATCAAATTAATTATGTAAACATAAAAAAAGCCAGTATCGACCATCGGATTGGTCTGACACTGAACAGAAAACACCGAAGTCTCTAACAGAAATACGAAAATTAAATTATCACTCTCTTAACAGGGATGTACCTCATTTGTCATGCCGTCTTGTCTCAACATGTCACAAAACGTCATTCAATGGGAATAACATTTTAAAAGAATAACTGATAATATTTCTGGTATTAGATGATAATTATCGATGGAATTTGCCAGGTAACTTTATTAAGTTGGATAAAAAATTAAAATTAAAAGTTAAAGTTTCGACAAAAATTTGAACCTTTGGCAAGGATGCAGAAATATAAATTGACATTTTTCCAAACTAGGAGCATAATGTAAAAGAACTAGCTAATTTTTGCTATAAAAGTTACTTTTAAAAAAATTGAATTACTTTCTCAATTTGATTATATTAATAATTTTTCAGTAACTGTAAGCAATATATTTCAATAGTAAATAGCAAACATTTTAATAGCAGGTTCATTCATTGACTACTTTTCTTGCATATTTTCTTTTAATTCATCGGTTCCCAAACTTTATATATTACCGGCACCCTTTATATATCAGTATTTTTCTGTGGCTCCCCAAGTCAAAACGATGGTCTATCTCAGCATGGACTTCATGGTAATAGTAGTAATTCATTTCCAATTATGGAAAAAGCATTGATATATCTAAACCTCTTATTTTGTCTGCAAATTTATTTAAAAAATAATCAAAACTTCTGTCTTTCTTGTGAAATTGAAAAACTTGCCTTTTGAAAAGCAATTACACACTTAATAGCAAAAATATAAAAACAGATACTTTTTTTGCGCAATAATATAAAATGCACAATTGCAGCTGTCTAGTTAACATCCATATTGAGATTGGATGGCCACCAGGGTCTTAGTTTTTAGGGTTTTATGATAACAGGGGGGGGGTGAGATTAGTTTTTTTATATGAATGTAAAAATAATATTTTTTTATACAATTTTTGCAGCGCCTCGAGGAGCCGCAGCGCACAATTTGAGAATCATTGTTCTAACATGTTAATTCTAACATTTACATTATGATGGTAAAGATTGGATGTGTTGGGTGTTGGATGGCTCGGCTGAACACCAAAGTTCCACTTCATATGTCCAAAGTGGTCGCAGTAGTCTTGTAAAAAGTTAGTTTAATTTTGCCGGTCAAGACATTGGTCCCAGAAGTCTTTGTAGTTATTCAAGTTCAGTTGTCTCTTAAGTTTTGCATGGGGACTCCACATCAGTCTGCTGTCTAGTTACAGTTCTAAGTGTATGACTTGAATAGAAGTCAATATCTCTTTGTTGTTGATGTGCAGTAGAGAGCAATACTGTTTTTTCAATGTGAATGTTCACTGACTACATTTTTCTTCATTAAGTCTTGTCACTTTCTGCACCAGTTTTCGATAAGCTCAGGGTGTTCTTGGGTGTTGGAAGTAGCTTCGATAGCGTTAGAGTCAGAGGACAACATTGCAGTATCGTCCATGTGTGAGCTGATGATGGTATTGGGGTGTGTAGGCTCGCAGTAGATGATATAAAGGATGGGACCAAGACTGTTTCCTTGTGGGAGACTGGCTTGAATCGATCTGATTTCTGAGAATTTGTCACCATATCTCACTCTGAAGCAGTGGTCAATCAAATGGGGTTTTACTACAAGATAAGGAGTGGGTAAGAAACGTTTAAGTTTATAAAGCATGCCAGATCCTATTAATAGCCTGTGCTACTTCTAGGAAACACACCCAAGCAATACTTTTTTTAGAGCAAAAAGCA
Source organism: Cimex lectularius (assembly GCF_000648675.2). NCBI lineage: Eukaryota > Metazoa > Arthropoda > Insecta > Hemiptera > Cimicidae > Cimex > Cimex lectularius. The sequence continues at coordinate 847,437 of NW_019392727.1, read as the reverse complement.
GCACTCTTGTCTCCTGTCATAATGAATAAAACACAAGATAAAATAAAAATATTTATTAAAAAGCAATATATAAAATGACATTTTGAAGAAAATAACTTTTTAACTCAAACAAATTATCAATGTGTTCCTTTTCAAAAATTATTGCTTTGTACACACAAAATTGTTCTTTTTTAATGGTGTAGTGTTTAATACATTAGTCATGCCATAGTATGTTGATAAACAGAATTGTTTGGAGGAGGGAGAGGGGTCAGAAATTCCAGGGTGAAGGTGGAAATCGAATCCATTACACCTTTGCCACTCTGCTACTGCCTCCCCCGCCCTCAACCAAATCAGCTTTCTAGCTGTAATACTCATGGAACATTAACAAATACAGTTAGCAGAATGCAAAGTTTTTGGCACATGCATACAGAAAAAAGTATATGTATTTATGTTACCCATGCATTTTTTTAAGAAAAAATCTTTTTGTTTTTCTCAAACATTTATTTTCACCTACGTGTACAGGTAACAAAACAAGTCATGGAATGAAAACAATAACAGAAATCAACTCTAATCAAATAAGCATTTTGGTCAGGTCTACTTATGCCCATAACTATTTACAACCTCTATTAAAGAATATAATAAAATGAATTGATGGTAGGACATTGTACATTGTCACCCAACAGTAAATGAAATTACACTACACTCATGTTGAGGTTCTATGATGAGGTGTGTACCCAATTCTTTCCTCCAATCTTACTGGGTTTGGCAATGTGAACTTATAGGACCATTGAGGTGGATCGTTATCTTGAATTTCCTTGCAACTTTTCTTCATTTTGGCATGATACAACTTTATGTACTCTTGTAAATCTTCCGATTTAAGTTCAATTCGTGTTGGAGTCCTTCTGATCATTGTATCTCTTGTCAGCTAAGAAAAATAAATGCCTCAAATGAAAGTAGATAGTGAAAGGCGGAAAAGTGCTTAAAAAATATTACAAAATCCTAGAGTAGTTTTTTATTTTCAAACAAAATTTTTTAGTCATGTAAACATCCCATTGCACTTGATGGTTAATTGTCATCTAGATTAAATATTTTACTTCAGTTTATTTTATCTTACAATATACAAAACTTAGTAGTCACGCCAGCATTTCCATACAAAGTCAGAGTGGGAACACATTCCATAAGTAATTAGAAAAGTAAAAAAAGGTCATTTTTCACAGTGGTAAAGTAAGTAAAAAATAATATATACACACATTTTAGATTTGCGATTCATTTTAATAAGGTAATTATTATTTTACAACAAAAATTATTTCACTAATTTAAATTTCAGATTACACAAAAAGAAATAGTTGGAGAAGCCCACTGTGTTAAATATTTTAATATTTCATTTTAAATTTAAATTACATACCTATTTAAAATATAAGTATAAACTTTCCCTCTTTGTAGTCTTGATCCTCGTTAAATTGACTCTAAATCTCATTTAGGGAATTTCTTTTTTTATTTTACCTAGTGTACCTGAAACAATAATCATCCTTATAATTTTAACACTGATTTCACTGTTGTGTAGAAAGAAAAAAAATCTTAGTGGTGGTACAAATCTGTGTGTACCATAGTTGGTGTATCAAATTTAAGAAAATATATTTTCTCAGCTTTCCTAGCCAAAAACAACTAATTGGGAAACTAACAACACTGTTGATAGTGATGGTTAAGGTGTTGACACATCTCATCAGGGTTTTGGGTTTGATTCTCAGCGGTTCTACATTCGAACCAAACTTCAAATGGGCTTTTTTTTAACACAGGCAACACCTGGGGTTGATATGACCCCTGGGAGAACTCAACGTTAAATTTTTTTTAAAGAGAATCAGTGTTAATGATCACAGTGTTAACAGCCAAGTAAACAGCACACTCATTAAAGTGCAGAAATTCAACTGACCAACGGCATTTCTCTTTGTAGTTTGCTTTAAATGAGGAAATCTCATGATGTCCTTACGATTTTTGAAGCTATATTTTATTTATAAAAGCTATAATGGCTGTCAGATAATATAGACAACAATATGCAACAGTTAATGCTTATGTTTAGAAACCGTCAATGCTTCAATTGGCCATTATTCTGGGTTTGCTCTATTTTTGTTAGAAATTTGAATGGATAGTCTAATGGTATAATTATAAAATGGTCTAATTTATAAACTAGTTTTGCAAACATTGCAAAGTGCATGCTACTTGTGGCCTCAATAGCAAATTTTCACTTAGAACTAACATGTATTTGCTAAAGATTTCTGTAAAAGAATTACAATGTGATAATTCAGAGTAAATGAACAAAAAAATACCCACTTTATGGCTACTAATTTTTAATTATAGTACTAGTATAATTACATGTCAGCACAGTTGCCTACATAAAGTGGTAGCAATGTTGCCAAAAAACAAATGGTAAACACCACGTTTTTAATGCTATAAGTCAAATATTAATCTTTATGCCTGGTTGTATGTGAATAAATGCAATTGTTTTTAAATGTATGTAGTTTACTTTCAAGTTTTTTAAGTTTGAAAATTTGAGTTGTATTTTATTAGAATGTATAGTTTTTTCTCCTTATTGCACATCGGAAGATTCTTTTAAGACTTTTTTCATGTAGAAATCACGTGAAAGTTTGTAACACAGCATAGATGGAATGAAAGGCACCAAGTAAAAATAAAGAATGTGACAAATTGTATTTTTAAATTTGGTTGGTCTGCAAGACCTACCTTATGGTAAAATTTCAAATCTCAATGGCGTCAACTTCACAATTACAATTTCAACATTAGTTTCCTAATTTTTTTTTAAACGTTTTACTTTTTGTCTAGTAATTTGCAATTATAGTACTAGTACAATATTACACGTCAGCATAGTTGCCTACATAACGTGGTACCTATATTACCAAAAAACAAATGTTAAACAAGTTTTTAATGCTGTGTTTATGTTGTAAGTCAACTATTAATCTTTATGCCTGGTTATTATGGAAAAAATAAATAAATGCAATTATCTGGTTTTTGTTTTTGAATGTATTTAGTTTAACTTCAATTTTTTTTACTCTTCTTTTCCGGTTGTATTTTATTAGAATGTATACATTTTTCTCTTCTTCTAGAGCGTCGGAATATTCACTCAATTAAGACTTTTGTCATGTAGGAATCACATAAAATTTTGTAACACAGCATAGATTGAATGAAAGGCACCATGAAAAAATAAAGAATTGTGACAAATTGTATTTTTCAATTTTGTTGGTTTACCGTAGTACTCTGCAAGACCTACCATATGGCAAAATTTCATGGTGTCAACTTGACAATTACAATATCAACATTAGTACCCTCATTTTTTCTGTTTTACTTTATGACTACTAATTTTTAATTATAGTGCTAGTGTAATTACATGTCAGCACAGTAGCCTACATAAAGTGGTAGCAATGTTAGTAAAAAACAAATGGTAAACAAGTTTTTAATGCTGTGTTTATGTTGTAAGTCAACTATTAATCTTTATGCCTGGTTATTATGGAAAAAAATAAATAAATGCAATTATCTAGTTTTTGTTTTTGAATGTACGTAGTTTAACTTCATTTTTTTACTCTTCTTTTCCGGCTGTTTTCTTTTTAAATTTTAAGACTTTTTTCACGTAGGAATGACATGAATTTTTGTAACATAGCATAAACGTTATAAAAAGCGACTGATCTGCAGACAGCACCATAAAATTGTCATTCAGTGAAAGTTGGTCAGCACATCTACCAGCATACACTCGTCAAGTAATGAGTTGGGTCAGCATATCAAAAAGGTCGTTTTTCGGATTGTTTTAACATAATTTCAATTTGGTGCGTTTTGCGAGCGGTAGTACATAAAAAAAAAAATCAGTGTAACATTCAAGAATGGATTTTCAACGTTTTTTTTGTAATATTACAATTATAAAGGAAGGAAAAACGGGACGTTTGTACCTACATTTTTCAGCATTTACTAAAAAAAATGCTGCTGAGTGCTGACTGCGGCGAAGTTTTGTTTGTTATTCTGCGGCTAGGTGAAACCTACACGGCTGACGAACGTCATGCTTTCACAATTGACTACCCAATAAATTATTCCTGAATTGTAAATTTATTAAAACAACGGAACACACAAAGTTAAAACTAATTAAAATGTAAACGTAAAGTTTGTCCTAGGACTTGGAAAGTTATTTATTGGGAAAAGCGGAGCGTTGAAAATTCCAGGGGCGATGTTGGGAATCGAACCCACGACCGCGGGGTCTACGAGCCGAGAGTCTAGATGTAGAATATTCGGGAGAGCAAAAAGAGAAAATGATAGTCTTCTTTTACAAAGTTATTACACATCGGGTATGGGTCAGATGGTTCATTGCAATGGAGTATGCTCAATATGAGCATTTCTCATTTTCTTTGCTTTTCTTATTTTAATAATCCAATTTCAGTTACATCTGGAGTTCCCCAGGGATCACATTTAGGTCCTTTATTATTTTTAATCTTTATAAATGGCCTTAAGACTTTCTTTCTCCTACACCATTTCTATTACATGCCGATGATTAAAATTTTCCTCTATAAAATCAACACAGACTCTCTTTTCTTACAGCAATCTATCAATAAACTTAGTTCATGTTGTCAAAGTATTTAAATTTAAATGAAGCTAAATGCTCAGTAATTTCCTTTAATCATTCTTCCAACACCAATCTTTGTAATTATTCGCTCAATAATACTAATCAGAGTATCCTGTGTCAAAGACTTGGTTCTCTTGATTGATCCTTGAATTTAAGGAACATAATATTAGCGTTATTAAAAAAGCTCTTAAAATTTAATCATAATCATTAGTCATAATCCTAATTCAGGCTCCATACAGAGGCAGGAATGCCACCCGATTTGAAAATTGGGCTTGAGCACGGCAGCGAGAGTCCCCTGATCTGATTCTCGGAGGAAATGGGGTTGTTATATTATATAAAGTAATAATAATTGTGTACATGTAGTGTCAAGAGTGAATGTATCTATTAGGGTGAATGTGTGATGTGAGAGGATTGATGATGAAATATCAAGTACCCCATCGACCCTCAATTAGGTTAATTGTATAATATGAGTAAAGTTTGTGTTGATAGTGAATGTATTTATTAGCGTGAATGTGTGACGTGCAAGGGTTATCTTGTTTGATAGCAAGTTGGAATTTAATGAGCATATTGGGGGTGTTGGGGGCCACAACGGTTTAGGCGTTGTTATATTGTATGTAGTAATAATAGTTGTGTATACTTAGTTTGTGTTGATAGTGAATGTATTAGTGTGAATGTGCGATGTGAGAGGTTTATCTTGTTTGATAGCAATTAGAATTTAAGGAGAATATTATTAGTTTTTTATTTAGAAATCGTGAGATGCGGTCTGGTGTGATGTAGGTTTCAGAAAAACATTTTCTTTATTGTGCCAACGTTTCGATCTTTATTGAGATCATCTTCAGGGCCTGGGATTTACAAACATTGTTTACATATAACAATTACATTTTGGATGTGGAAAAGTGAATTTATACAATGCAAAATATATTTTTTTATATATTCAATCAAAGTATTTCTACTCACTCAAAGTGTTTTTCTTCTGTGTAATTGTGCCATGACACGACACGCAAGAATGGTATAATTACACAGAAGAAAAACACTTTGAGTGAGTAGAAAAAGTTTGATTGAATATATAAAAAAATATATTTTGCATTGTATAAATTCACTTTTCCACATCCAAAATGTAATTGTTATATGTAAACAATGTTTGTAAATCCCAGGCCCTGAAGATGATCTCAATAAAGATCAAAACGTTGGCACGATAAAGAAAATGTTTTTCTGAAACCTACATCACACCAGACCGCATCTTACGATTTCTAAATAAATATCGATTAACGGTCACTAATCACCACATTATTAGTTTTAATAAAAAAGGCTCTTAAAATTCTCGGTTTTGTTATAAGAAACACTCGTAACTTTCATAATCCCAATTCCTTCTCATTTTGAATTTTTAGATAAAGTTCAAAATAAATTCATTATAATCCTTCATTTTCGATTTCCTCTTTTCATCCTCAAAACTGTATTTTTTTTTCTCTGTAATCTTCCACCACTAGCTGAAAGAAGGCATTTTTTTGATCTATTATTTTTTTACAATATAATTAATGAACGACTAAATTGTACTAGTCCAATACATGCTACCAGGCATTCATTTGTTTAGTGTACCCTTTTGTAAAACAAATTACATACATATTTTATTCACCGATGAATAGAATGATGAGAGAAGGAAATAAGTTATGTCCAAATATTGATTTTGTCACCTAGATTTTAATACATTTAAACATAAATTAAAGGCAATAGTTTTATAGATTCTTTTGAAATATAGTTCTATTATATAAAATTTAATTAATCTATTATTTAAAAAATTATATATTATTATATAAAATCAATATAGTTTATTCTTTATTATTATTAATACTTTTTAAAATTGTTTTATGAGGGTTTGCAACAGCAGAGGTCATATCAACCCTCAGGGTGCCAGTGTTAAAAAAAAAGAAGCCATTTGTACGTATGTCGGGTTTGAATGCAGGGCCACTGGATTTGAACCTGGGACCTTTACCTTACAATGATGAGCGCCGTGTCAACACCTAAACCGTTGCGGCTACCGACGCCTCCTTGTGATTTATATTCTTTGTAAAAGGATCTTTGATCTGTATTTATATATAAATAAATAAATCATCTCTTAAAGTCCAGGCTGCGGGGCGTCGGTGGCCGCAACGGTTTAGGCATTGACACGGCGCTCATCACTGTAAGGCAAAGGTCCCGGGTTCGAATCCAGCGGCCCTGCATTCGAATCCGACATACTTACAAATGGGCTTTTTTTCAAAAACACCGGCACCCTGAGGGTTGATATAACCTCTGCTGTTGTGAACCCTCGTAAAAAAAAAAGTCCAGGCTGAGATTGCTATGTAGATAGTTCTTAACCCTCTAGCTCAAAATTTAGTTACTTTCATATTAAATACTAATGGCTATTAACTAATTTCTTCAATTTGAACTTCTAACTTTTTCCAGAAAATTATTTTTATATTTGTGCTTTAATGCATCTATTAATAATTTTAATATTGAGCAGTTTGACAAATTTTTTATGTTAAGAGTAACTATTCAGAAATCGTGAGATGCGGTCTGGTGTGATGTAGGTTTCAGAAAAACATTTTCTTTATCGTGCCAACATTTAGATCTTTATTGAGATCATCTTCAGGGCCTACTTTGATTGAATATAAAAAATATATTTTGCATTGTATAAATTCACTTTTCCACAGCCTACATGTATTTGTTAAATGTAAACAATGTTTGTAAATCCCAGGCCCTGAAGATGATCTCAATAAAGATCGAAACGTTGGCACGATAAAGAAAATGTTTTTCTGAAACCTACATCACACCAGACCGCATCTCACGATTTCTGAATAATTTTCGATTATGGGTCACTAATCACCACACGTTAAGAGTAACATTTATTACATTTGAATTATTAATATTTGTCCATTCTCTGAACCAGTATCATTTTTCCTTAACAATTTCTTTAGCAAGACTATTTTGATATCTATGTTCGGGCATTTTTGCCATCTGCCACCCCACCGTACCTTAGGGAGACCCTATACTGATGGACCGCACCAATTAACTTAGATTTTGTTTTCAAGACAGTAGAAGTAATTACCTTAAATCCTTCCTTAGGCCTTTCCTGGTTAAAGGCGAGGCTAAAGGAAGTCAAGGTTTTTTTTCTTTAAAATTCTTATATCCAAATAGTACCCTAATGAGCCTCCCCTTGCTAGACACTAGCCTGGATTGAAGTTAATTGTGCACGTGTTCTGTGTATATACAATAAATAAATACAAACATAGATAAATAACAAAATAGATAACCATACTAGTTCTAACACATCCTAGATTTAGTAGTTCTGCCATTAGTTTCTATTTTGCATGGACTTGTGCTGCATTCTTGTTGAACAGAGGACTTGGAAGGATCCACGTTTTTGGAAGTTTGGTGTGCCAAAAAGGGATCATTGAATTTTCCTTGGCCAATTTATTATGAGCAGAAAGCATCTCCTATAAGCCAACAAAGTGTATCTAATTTAAACATTCAAGTCCACCATACTTGTTAAAATGAACTGAAATCAAATTTCACCAGGTGGTAAATTTATTGCAAATTCAATCAAATTAAAATTAAGCAACATTCAAGTTGGCAGGTCCTTAGTGGAATATCAAGTACTCTGTGACCCGCCAAATTTAGGTTAGGCCACAATATATGTACGTACATGTGTACATGAATTGCAGAGCCTTTTTTTGGCGTCAAGGGCCAATTAAAAATGATAATAAAGTCCCTGAAGCTCAATCAGAAATGTAAGATTTGTAAGCCTTTCTACTGAAGAGCCAAATTTTGTTAATCAAAAAATGAAAGCATGAGGTTGCTGATGTGGCGACTAAACACGATTTAGAAGACGTTCGTAAAGATATAACTGCTCAAATATACAAAGTTAAAATCTTATTTGCTGAGATCGGTGATGTCCATAAGGACATTGCTCAGATAAATAAGTGACTAGATTTTTTAGAAATGCATTTTGACAGACTGGAACAAAAATTTGACAATGTATAACAGTTTTTTTGGCTGTTATTCTTGGTTTAATGTTTAAAGAAACAATTCCTAAATTGTGGGGGACTTAACTGCACTTTGTCACGTGCAAAAATCTCAATGTGTTTCACATCACCGTAGAGCTTTTTTAATCGGTAATGGACTTGTTTGGGTTTTTGGCTATATTCCCCAAGACAGAAGTAGATAACTTGTTTTTGATAGAAGCCTCCTTGTGGTTCTTTTCCCCTGATAGCAAGCAAACACCTGTAATGACAAATGATGTAATGTGTCTCGCATTTCATTATAAATCTGAATTAACTGATTAGCTTCCTCTGTAGGCATTAAAGCATATTTAGCTAACATGTTGAAAATACGCTCATTATCTGACCAGAGCGCAGTAATGCTACATTGTCTGAGCAATACATAACGTAATACCAGATATTGAGCAATAAATTCAATGTCAGTGATGCCAGTGCCGGAAATTGCCATGGCTTGAATTAATTCCTTATGAACACATTAAGGGGAAAACGTGTTACATATTACAAGAACATGATTGAAGTAAGAAATTTTAGGGAAAGGATAAACAGTAACTTTCTTAAAAAAATGTACCATATTTTAAAAAATTGTTTTTAATATAAAATATATACATTTTTACAATATCTTATATATTTTATTTTGTTTATAAATGGTATATGTTACACTCTTTACATAATTACTATACAAAGAATACTCCATGAGCAATTTGTTCTTAATTCCAATTCAATTTAACTATTAGGAAACAACTGGCATTTGTAGCAAAAGTATAAATAAGTTACTTTTCCAATTTTTAACAATATGGCAAGAATATTACTACAACTATGTCTAATATAAATAATTAAATAATAACATATTAACACAAAAATAAATAAAAACAACAAATTTACAATTTTATAAATTATTAATGACTAAAGAAATATGATATGTCTATTTAAGTATATGAGGGAATTATCTTGAGTAATACTTTGATATAATCAGAAATTTTGTTGAATAAGATAAATATGGTTCTCTGGCTTTTTATAGTTTTGTTTCGAGACAAATGATTCTATAAGTGTCACGGTTCTGTATTTATAATTTATTTGTAAATGAAAAAGATCGCTGAGCTGATTCTGCTCGAATATACTATCTAAATTTTACACAATTGATGCCTTTTTCTTAATTCTGCTCCTTAATTCAAACAGATTATTAAAATTGTTTATAATTTTAATACAAATAAAAATTAAATGACATTCACATTGTGAAATATATAAAAGGCTGACATGGTGGAATGTTTTATTTACTTTGGTACCTAACATTAAACCAACCAAACCACAGCCATTTGGGAATTCTATAATTTAAATAAATTAACATTTTATTTCCAACTTCCACAAGGAACTGCTTATTTTAATAACTAGGAATGACAGTCTGCCAGTTATATTAATGCCTAACATGAGTAAAGTCTGGTAATGTTAACAATGATAGTTTGAATACGTGCATGATTTAAATCATGCCAATTTGACTAAAGGTAAGAGTAGGATGAGCTCTGCGCTGTTGGGTTGTAACACACTAAATCTAAGGTAACCAGGTACATTATAATTCTTCATTCATCCTAAAAAAGAAAGTTTGTTTTAATTTGATTTATAATTTTTACATAAAGTATGGTTGAGATGAAAAATTAGCGTCATAAGCGGGTATCGAACCCATGACCTCCAGCTCTATAACACAATTTTTCATCTTAACCATACCTTACATAAAAATTACAAATCAATTTAAATCATTACTTTGATTAAATAGGTCCTACTAAAAACATTCATTTTAATGTTCAATGGTTAACAAAAACGTTTACATTTGCTACAAGTAACTTGTAGATGCAACATATTTTTATACAATCAATTTTGTTTTGAGAAAACAAATTGTACTGTTAACTTCATGTTAGCATTAAGAAAGTAAGAAAAAAAAATTTTTTTGGTCACCACAGAAGTTACATTTGTTTTTACTTTAGCTTTAGTTAATATCTTGCATATGGTATTCACAAATAGTAACTATACACTTACTTAAAATATTTATATTCGATTTCCTATGTCAGAATCCGAACTTGAACTAGAATCTTTACTCGTCCGTCGACTTCGCCGTGTTTTACAACTATCTACTGTACCTGTAAAAAACGTTTAATTGGATTTTTATCGATTTTTTTAAGCTTTTGTTTTATTAATTGCACCATGTTGATTTAAAATAAACCTACCGATTGGAGTATGAACTTCAACTTTCAGTTTTGCAGTTGCGGTTACTTTGGTTGTAATGTGAGGGGTAGATTGTGGTTGTGGATCGGAGTGTTGGCTCCAAGAATGCTGACCACACGAAGATTTATTGCTTCCACCATTGCCATTCTGTAAATTGTAATTTTTTAAAATAGAAATTAAATGTCATTTGTTAACTGTGCTGTATTAAATGTTTGTGTATTCATGCATGCACGAACAATTATGCTTACATGAGGATGAGTACATGTGGTTGTTTCAACAACAAACTCAGGCTCAACTATAATTTCATGTGTAGTAGAATGCCAGGATGCTTCTTCAGTAATTGTCGTTAAAGAAGGTTCCCTATGACACTGACCACCACTTGTCGCTCTTCTTGGCGGGGCTGCACTATTCCTATATGATACTGGCCTGACCTTACGAAGAGGTTCAGGGGACGGTGTAGAAATTCTATTTTCATGAGTAAACGGTCTAACCTAAAATCAATGGACATTACACATCAAATAATTAAATATAATAAATAATTAAATATATTTAAATGTTTAAATTACTTCTGCTTCTGGTCCTATGAGAGACAACAATGTAGGGAGAAAGACAAGACCATTGATTAAACCAACTCCAACTGATGCCAATAATATATAAAAGAAATATCTACAATATCAAAAATAAATAAATAACTTAAAAAATATATAAATAAATTAATTTAAAAAAAAATTTAAGAGGGTATTTTACTTGAACCCTCGGGGCGTTGGTGTTCTTTTTAAAAAAAAGCCCATTTGTAAGTATGTCGGGTTCAAATTCAAGGCGGCTGAATTCGAACCTTGGACCTTTACCTTACAGTGATGAGCGCCATGTCAATGCCTTAACCATTGTAGCCACCGATGCCCCCCATACTTAAATATTTTACAATTCATCTGAACATTAATACTGACCTCACGATGAAGTCAAATTCAGAAAATGCTAACATGACTATCGCAAGAAGCATCGTTAGTGCACCGTGCACAATTGGAGAGAACATATGTTTCACAGCCATTATAGATCTTCTTTCCCGGTTGCCAATTGAAGTTACAAAACTCTAAAATGAAAACAATTCTATATATTTATACCATGTATTATCTTCAAATGTATTATCATCCATGCAACTATGTTTAGTAAAGTTTTTAATGTTTATTATTTTTGTGAAAGACACTTTATTCTGGGAAGTATAGGTATTGTTTGAACATTGAAACAGCCAGGTCCTGATATAATGTACCTGTACTGAAGAGGTTCAAGTAAAGTGTTGAAAACGTTAATGAAAATAAAAAAGAATTATTTACAACGACCTGGTCGTTTCTGATTACTGATTAATATAAGCCCAACTCTGCACACAGATGTATAAACATACACATGGGTGCAGAGCTGAGCCTATCACATCTTGCAGTCCACTGGCAATTCTAGTTTTGGTAATTTACAATAAATTACCAGCAGTGTTGACAGTCTGGGGTCAGACTTATCTGTTTAGCCACCAAAGTTTGGCACGAGGGGTTACCAACAGCTAGGCGGTAATTTCAACCCCCAACACAATCAATTCCTAAATCCAAACCCATTCACTCTTTCACTCGCTCTTAATTACATTCTTTCTTATTTACATAATATCAATAATGGTTGTGGAGTACTTGATATTTTTCCATCCCCCTTTTCACCTATATAGCCAACCTTAGAGGGTCAATATTCTGCCATCAACCCTCTCACACTACACATTCATGCTAATAAATACATTCACTCTCAATGCACTAGGGGACACAAAAATATCAGTGCTTTATATAATGAAGCAACCAAGTTTCATTCAAGAATCGGAACAGGGAGTCAGATACTCGATTATGTGCTCAAGCACAATACATCGGGTGGCATTCCTAGATCTTTATGGAGCCAAGGAAAAAAAATGAAGTACATCCTTTCTCCTTTCTCTACATGCTGGACACATATGCAGACTTGGTCCCAAAAGTAAGTGTCTGTATGTCAACCTCACATGGCCTATCCTTAATCAGGTAAGGATGACCCTTTTTCTTCCAAGAACCACCTATTGACAGTGTTCTTCAAATCGTTAAAGGAAATAAAAAATAATTCACAACCTGACTGTTTCAATGTTCAAAACTACTTATACCTCCCAGAATAAATTTAAAAAAGTAGTAAATAATAAAATGATGTAAACACATGATTATTATTGTGTGTATACCATCTTCAACAAACTTAAAGGTTTACTAGACAAAATAAATTATAAATAATTTTATCTCAAAACTAAAATTATCTAAGTAGCAGGGAGCTTTGAATTTAAAATGTAAAAGTTACTACTTGAAAGTGGTTATTAAAATATTTACAGCTAGGATACTTCTAATTATTTTCTTAAGTTAACTGCAAATTATTAAGAACAAATATTCTTTAAAATTCACTCTACGAAAAGTAAAAATATAATAAACTAATTAACTTACAAGACAAAGGTGTACAGTAAAATGAACGCCAAGTCCAACCGCTATTATTAAGAGTACTGCAGGTATTGCGCTCAATTTGATTCCAAGTGCACCCATAATTCCAAGGAGTTGAAGTATCATCCCAGCCAGCATAAAAACTATCAATGCAGCAGTCCAAGGATTGACCAGCAATACGGAAATAACAATAAATACTGATGTCAAAGCACATAAAAGTGCTAAGCCTAATGATTGTCTCAAATGAATATATTGCTCCCAAAACAGAAATGGAATTCCTGACGGGAAATTAGGCACACCACGCTCTTCAAATTTTTGGCATATTTCTCTCACTTGTGTGACCGCTTTTGTTATAGCAGCAGTGTCCTTTAAACCGTGCAAATAAAACGGCAATTGTGTGTATTTCAATGGAGCACTTTTGGGAATTTTTAAATCAAAGTCTGTTGCTACATGGTGCCATTCCCTTGGGTTGGGATAAAGATTAGCAGCAGAAGCTCCATAAGCTAAAGCGTCATTCGTCGCCCAAGCTGATAAATAGTTATAAAAAGCTTTCGGATTGATGATTCCTTCAGAGTCGACTAATTTCACTTGGGTAATTAGGGACTTATCTATTGGATTATCTACATGCCCAGTTTGGACAAGAAGTTTATAAGCTAGTATTCCTTCATCTGAAGCATTCGAATACCATCGTTCCTGTGTAATTTTCCCATTTTTCCAATCTCGATCAAAAGCCAATTGTAATTCTAAAAATATTAAAATGTGCATTACTAATTTATACAATTCAATATTAACAACTACATTTTGAATTGGGATAATCTTACCTATTAACCAATCTCGAAACATGCTCAACCAAAATGGCGGAAGCCCTCCATTATCATTTTTAACTATACTCTCCACACGCATGAAAGCTTCATGATATTCATATAGAAGCTTCTGGTTAGTGGGATATTCGAAATCTCGATGTGAAACAGCATACATATTGTAAAATCCAAAATATTTGGTCTGAGCATTAAGGAATTCGTGCTCATTTGTATCCTGAGGTACAATATCTTTAAGGTCCAGCCCATCCGTGATCCTTAGTAATCCCCAGACACTTATTATCAATACAACAATGAACAATATTGTGGAAATGATTTTGATCTGAGGCTTCATGATGAATTTAGAGTAACATGATCCAATTGTTGACAACGACAGATTTCCATCAAACAGTAGTTCACATATTTCACCATTGCTTTCCGTCTTGTTTGGTTTTTCTTCATTTTGACTGCTTACTTTACAAGTTTTCTACAAAATTAAACATACAATTAAGAAATCATTTTTGACGTAGTTATTAAGGCAAAAGAAAAATATCTAGTCCTACCTTAGGTGCCAACATTGTCACAGTTTGCTGACGATCTGGAGGAAGTGCGCGAGTAATAGCTTGCTGTTTGCAAGCTGGCCCTTTAGTTTTTTGGGTGCACGTACCAGCATAATTTTGTGGTGGCAAGCAACAACAGAGCATGTCATATCTCCCAGAGCCTCTACGCCTCAAATCAAGACTTACAATCGCTGGGAAAACAAGCAGTGCAGACGCTAAATTAAATAGTACAAGCACTGCAGACTGTAAAGAAAAGACTCGAAGAGCTGGAATTGGTATTAAAGCAGCGGCAAACATGGCACACATGTTGCTCAATGATGTCAGTAGAACACTAAGGCCAGTTTTCTTAAGTAAAAATCCTGTTTGCTCCTAAAAACAAAATATTAATTTATAGTAAAATTCATTAATTTACTTAATGATGTGTCATCACTTTTCGCTACGCTATTAACTATTAATATTAAAAGAAAATAAATAAAATCGCAAAGTTTAATATATTACATACTTCTGGTGGGGTATTATTTCCAGCTTGTTCAGCATAAGTATGGGTTAAGAGAAACATATCATCAACTCCTAACCCCAAAGCCAAAAAAGGAACAATCTAGAAAATCAATAGACACAATAAACACCACATTTGAAATAAAAATCTGTATTTGTGATATATCGAAAGTTTTAATTACCTCAGTGGTAGATGCATTGAAAGCTATTCCAAGTACTGCACAAAAACCAAGCCCTGCAGCTACAGTAACTGATACAAGAATTACACCAGCAACACCAAGTGCACACTGTGATCTCACTGGGTCATTCCACCTCAATAAAGAAGCTGCTGCATACAATAACTGAAAAAATTGCAATATGTCATTTATAAGCTAATTACTACCATTATTTAAATTAACATTTACCATTAATACATATCCAAAAGCAATTTTGTTTATGTTAATTTGTGAAAAACGGTGTAAAATGTCATTTAATGTTGCTGACGAAAAAGCATACATATTGTAAGGGGATGTACTGTTTCCTTTTCCCATTAAACGATGAATTTCCTGAAATTGCAGAATAATTATAATTGGCCCGACAACGGCTTACTGTGCATTGTTTGGTTTTTATTTTTCACCTTAGAAAAGGACTTTTGCCATGTTTCAAGGACTAAAGCAGCTTTTTCTTGACTCCAGTCAACATAGTGCACTTTATAAGTATCCGACCAAAACTCATGCAACTCTTTTTCTCCCATTAACTGAACAACAGTTTGAAGAGCTTGAGCCCTAAAAATTACGAAATAAAAATTACTTTTTTTTATATGACAGATACATACAAAAGATTTGTCGTGAATATTTACTTTTGGATATGTCCAGTCTTGTTTCGTTTAATACCACCTAAAATTAATTCTTCAGGCCAGTGCATATATTTTGCTGCAAATCCATAACATCCCCCAGTTAACTCAGCCCCTATATTTGGTGGCTAAAAATCACAATTATTATTATTCAATAATAATAAAATTTATTGTTAATATTAAAATATTTGTATATTTAGGAAAAGAGTAAATAAAAAAATCCCATTTTTTTAAATGGATAGATAAAATTTTTTTACAATATTTAGTTAGAAAAAATATGTTATATCAATTATTAATTGTTAGTACATATTGCACACATTATAACAGCATGGGTGAGAACTGTCTCCTGAAGAACACCGTAAGAATTTTTTTAGACAAGATATTACAATAAATAATAAATTGGGTGAAAACAACGAAATAAGTATACACAAAAGAACTTAAAACTGTACAAAACTGGGGGAAAAATAACAAAATATCATGGAAATAATGAACAAAAGAATGAGAGGAAAAAAGAAAAACTTTTTTTTACAATAAAGCAGCTAGCATGCTTAAAAATCCGAAAATAAAAAGAGCTAAAATATGTTATTTATAATAACAGCTTGATTGAAACTGTAACATATCAAATTTTTAAACAACTGTTGTGAATAATAAAGTATCATAGGAACCACAGAACCCGTAAATAATAATATAATTTTATATTAAACTGGTTGCTTTTGCAAAATTATCCTCCAATTATCATTTTACCTATTATTATAAAATTGTTGGATTGTTTTGTTGACAATTGACTCACCTTTTGACTCTTCTTGTTACTAGCAGAACTAGGGCATTCTTCATCTAAAGGATTGAGACATGGTTTTTCTTGATACCCTGTACTTATTCCTGCCTGTAAAGTAAATAAAAAATAAACATATTCTCCAAGAACTTTACTTTCATATCTAACAAATATAAAGACAGTATTTAATTATTTAAAGTAGCTGATTTAAAATTCAATTAGACACTTCTAAATTAAATTTGTTTTTTCTTTTTAAGTAATAATTAATTATTAAAAAATTTGATACACTTACTCTTTTCATATGTTGTTCCAAGGTGTCATAAGGGAACCCAATTTCAAAAGTTTTTGCAGTTTCAAGGAGTTTCTGAGGGTTAAGATTTGTCCAGTAAACTTTTGATCCAAGACCACTGGAATTTTAAAAAAATGAATTTTGTTTCTTAATTGTTATTCAGTTGATTAATAATTTAAACTTTTTCCTTACGGTATGTTGACTGGATAATCTGGGCCTAATAATTTAGATCCTTCCCAAAAACAATCCAACGGTGTAATTATTGCACATGGAATAATGTTTTCAAATATCTGTAAAAATTTAAATGTTATGGCAATGTACATTATTAATTGTAAGAAGGGGGGGGGGTAAAACGAAATATCCTACTTGATCTATGAAGTGGGCATCAAAATTTGTAATGCTAGGAGAATAACACAGATCTTTTAACCTCCATGTGCTGAAAAGGGACAAAAAAAAATTTAGAACATCAATTGCAAAATGAATCACTCAAGATATTGCAAACGACTTACATGTCAAATAAATTCACGGACAACGAAATTGCAATTTTAACAACTTCAGCATGTTTCAACAAACTATACGGGTGCAGTACCGAAGCATCTGAATCTTTGGCAGTCTGTATAACTAGTTGATGAATACTGGACCCAGTCTCTCCTAACGTAGCAGTCCTATATCTTAGTTCCTTTTCTACATTGCCTCCTTCTGTAAAAGACAAATTTTAAAAAATTAGATCTCTGGTAATAAAACGATTTTATGACAAGATCTTTATAATTATAATGATTGCAATTAAAAATTTGTCACATGAAATAATTTTTGCCCTCATTTTTGCTATGAGGTTTTATGTACGGATGATGATGATGGATACTAGGAAGTTGGTTTTTTGTTCTCCAAGCACTGCAGTGTTTTGGCTTATTGTACTTTTCCTTGTTCCTTAGTTCAGTGCAATCGCTCGATCCTCCATCTATGAAGTAATAGGTCATTGCTACAATTCTTATCTCTAGGTTTTTTGTCTTCATTGAGTGGTTGCTTCGCATTCGAAGATGATATGGGTGGCTGTTTCCTTCTCCTCATTGCATAACCTACAAATGGGGTCATCATTGAATAAACCCATGTTGTACAGATGTTTTGTCAGATGCCAGTGACTGGTCCTATCAATCCTCTGAGTTTAGCCCTCTCTAATTGTAGCAGTGAGTTTGCCAGTTTTAACATAAGCTTAATGTGTCTAGCATCTTTAGAGTTTATTCACTCCTCCTTTTGTCTTTTTTGATCCATTCTAAGATGGAGGATTCCATGTTTGTTTTTATAATCTCAAGAATAGGTCAATGGCCTTGCAGAGCCTCCTCTGGCCACATGGATATTTAGAATCTATGTTGGTTTACTCTGATATTATGTAGGTTATTGACAAAAGCGGGCAACTATTTATAAAATACATATAATAATTTGGTATAATAGCTAAATAAAAGGTTTTTTTCTCCACCAATATGGATGCAAAAGTAACTATGGAACTAACAATCGGGCTATTTTGCAGAACATATTCATACAACATTTTTGTAAAGCCAATTATACTCAACGGCTCTTACTTTTCAAATCAGTCAATTAGACATGATGTTTTAGTGTTGAAATACCACCTAACATGTACTTTTCTAAGCAATAAGGCATACATTTTTTTTTACACACAATTAGTCAAATTACCTTTTCTGTTCCGTTACTTGACCGGGCATAATAAGACTCTCACATTTCCTACCATTCTACTAACTATAGTACAAATACTCCTATTGACAGAATTATGCGTTCTGTCGAAAAAGTTTCATCTTTTTACTTTTAATTCTTCTCTTTCTATATTCTACAATCAAGTTTGCAGACAAGTTAAATCTTGAATTATTATTTATATTTTAGGTTAAATTATCTTGATCCTGATATTAAATTTATATCAGCGGCGTTGGTGGCTTCAAAGGTTAAGGCGTTGACATGACAATCATCATTGTATGGTAAAAGGCCCAGATATTTCGAAGTCAGCATACTTACAAATGGTTTTTTTCTCAATAACACAAATACTCGGGGGGGGGGGGACAAAAACAAAACAATTTTATATTGTTACAAAGTAAAAAAAAAAAAAATTAATGAATATCATACAATTAAATATGGATAAAATACTCTTTTTGATAAAATAATGAGCTTGACCCTCAAATGATTTTTTTGCTGAACAACTTCACTTAACTTCTGTTCCAGTAATCAACATAATCAACATTTTTGTTATTTAATTTTTTTTAGAATATATATATTATTTATATATATAAATATGCCAGAAAAATATATAGATAGAATAGTGTATTCATTTTACTTACTTAATCGATAAATTTTTGTTATGTAATTATTTTCTAACATTATTTGTATAATAGCTTAAATAATGATAATTTAAATTCTTAGTTTTACAGTTTATAGACAATACCAAATGTGATATTTTTATGTATATTCATATGAATCATTCTTTTTACTTATTTTCCTATTTTATAAATATTATTGTTTAATACTTGTATAATTTTGTTTCCTTAGTTTTGCATTATATATCGTTTTATTTTATAAATTGTTACATTTTCCATATTTAAACATTTATGTAAATTGGATTTATTATTATAATATCTAAAATCTAAAAAAAAGTTTTTTTATGATGTGGGACATCAATCCTAGTGAATACTTTATTTCTTTGTGAAATTTCTTCTCGACTCGATTAATCGAAACCCTGACTACTTATATTTTACTTATATACTAATCCACAAAAGATGAACGGAATACTTTTTATTTCTATTAATTGTATGTAAACGTTTCGAGAATAGATTAGAAATTCAATTTTCAGCCGGGATTTTAAAGATTCAAAAGGGTTAAGAATGAATCTATCTAGATCCTAGTAAATATTAAAAAAAAAAAAAAAATCAGCAATGTATGTAATAAAAGCAAAGTGATGGGATGAAAGAAAAATTCAGCCTAATAACAATTTAACCATTTAGGTCATGAAGGATTTGAAGAGTTATAATTTATCGTTTCCTAACGAATAATGAACCATTAAATGCCATCATAGTTAATTTTCAATAAAATCCTGAGCCCTAATAAAATAAATAGTCAGAAGTCTAAAAAAAATCTTAAGATATAATTAATTCGGCAATCAGCGTTGAAGGAGAACGTAGAAAATGTCAAGCATTTGTAAAATGCAAAAGCGCACTTTACAAACGATTATGCAAACATAAAAAAACTGGATTAATTATATGTCAAATGAGTATATTGATATCAAAAGGTGAAATCTCTCGGGAGATAACATATTAGGGGGTGAACACTAATGGAGGATTTAGACCACCCAAAAGTACCTTGGGTGGCCACTACTACCCACATCAAAACATTCTCTACCTTCGTTCACCACTTTCTAAATTCACTCATTTACTATAACCTATTGCTGTAAAAATCTACTCTTTCGAGTGTTTAGAGAAGAGAGGATTAAATAAATTTAATTATATACGGTACACATTCATCAAATGTAGACCCCTAACAATAAAAACAGGATTTAAAAAAAAAAAGAATAAATGTTTTGAACGTGAAATATACTGAGTCATATCTCTGATTTTTAAAGAGGACGGGTCTTTGACCGATGTTCGTAAGTCACACAGAAATACCATTGTGCCAATTTTATGTCCGATTTAATTGTGACGTGTTGGTTAAATTTATCCGTTAAATTAACTGTTAAAAGTTTCAAAGGTTTAGTTTTAAACGAATCTAGTCATAAAATAGGCAAATTTCGAAACAGTTCGAAAACAGAACAGGTTAAGCTGTTTTAGTGTTTTTAAGAACAAATGAGCAAAAGAAATCCCGCAGAATGTGAAACGATGATACAACGTGAAAAATAAAATTATATGCCGACAGCACTGTTCATTTGGAAGCGAAATGTATAAAACACAAAATACACACCTTCAAGAATGGCCTAAAAATAATGAAGAAATAAAATTGTGCACAAAAGAAAACAAAAACAAAATCACAAAATATTTTCCCTCAAATTTGAAATTTATTCGCTTTTTAAAAGTGCGACGCGAATAAAAGTGAAATGTGGTCTTTGCCCCTAGTATAAATGTCCTGCTTATTTGGTCAAGTCCTCTCAAATTTGTTTCGATATACAAATTTATACCTGTAAGAAGTAAGAAGTTATGAATGAACTTAATGAAGATCTACATGTAAACCTTAAACATATGTCACTATGAAAATTTATTTTCTGGCTTTAAAACGCAAATAAGAGGCAAAAGGAACGGAAAAATGTGCCAAAGGACAGGGACACATCATATTAATGGAAGAACGGAGGTCAGCTTCCGGGATGTTCGTCTGTCACTATCCGACAACCAGGTCGGCGAACGTGCGAGCTCCCGTCTGAAATCTATGTATAGCTATGATCGTTGAAGGTTGCCGAGCCTAGCGGGTCGGATCTGATCAATGAACGTTGTGTCTAATTTAATGGTAGACAGAAAGATTTAGAAAGAAAAAAAAATCGTGCCTCTCAAATCTAGTTAAAACACAAAAAATAATTTAAAAAATCTCAAAACTTCTAATTGCAATTAGGAAATTAAAACCTAAATAAAATATCAAACAAGTGTGAAATAGGTACATTTTGTATAAAAATAAGGAAAATGGCTAAGACCATTATTCTTCCTAGTTGCAGAGGTTTTAAAAAGTATGAACAAAACATTTATCAATTAGCCTAATTAAACAGTGAAGACAAAAAAAGAAACATTTACAAGAGATAAGAAAACAGGTAAGCGATTTTTCCTCCTTTTAGTAGAACCACAAGCGATAATTATTAAAAATTTGTCTCGCCCACAGAATCTATTCTTTGGCCATTAATGAGATTTAAAGCTTTTCTATGTTGAGTTTGTTATGGCACCCGGGGGCCGGGCATGCTTTATAAACCTAAACGCTTCCTACCCACTCCTAACTTTATCCTGAAATCCTACCTAACCGACCTCTGTTTCAGAGAGAGGTGCGGCAACGAGTTCTTGGAAATCAGATCGATACAGGACGGCGTCCCAAAAGGGAGCATGGTCCTACCTTGTATATGTTGGATCATCTATACTGCTGATTTACCTGTACACCTACGATTTTGGTGACTATCTGTGGTTACCTAGTTATCCACTAGGTGTGACCACCGTTTCAACTATGGTCTCGCTTTCCTCTTTGCAGCAAATGAGCTTGCAGCTGCTATGTATACATCTTACAGGGTCTATAGGAGCTCAACCTGCTTTTTTCAGACAGGGTCAACAAGGTCTCAACTCTAACTAACGGAACAAGCCGTTAGCACTAGCTACAACAAGCAACAAGAGTACTTGCAATATCATTTTTCGCACTCTCAACAGCCAACGTGGCTGCATGCTGCTCTACTTACCGACTCTCACTACAACCACATTCGGCTCATCAACTTCACTCCCCGGACCTAACACCGGCTCCACAGGGCTGACCAGACCTTTTCAGGGCAACCAAAAATCCCGGTCACTAAACCATTATCGCCACGTACGCGTACGATACCTCAATTCTCTAACTCGAATCCTATCCAACCTACCTTCAACACCCAAGAACGCCTTAAGCTAATCGAATACTGGTGTAAAAAGTGACAAGACGGAATGAAGAAAAATGTACTCAGTTACGTTCATATTGAAAAAAACAGTCGCCCTCTACACTAAAAACAAAGAGATAACGACTTCCTTTCAATAAAATTACTTAGGGCTATACCTAGACACAACACGTGGAATTCCCACACAAGACTTACGAGACAACAACTTAACAAAAGACTTGAACTACGAAGACTTCTAGGACCGAAATCTGTCTTGACCGTAACACTCAACTAACCTTATACAAGACTTTACTGCAAACACTTTGGACATACGGAGTGGAACTGGGTTTCTGCCAAGCCATCCAACTTCCAGCGCATCCTTACAATTAAAAGTCCTCAGACAAACAGTGAAAGAACCTTACTACATCACTAACCTAACAGTAGCAGCAGCGACAGTCAATGACCTGATACTTCTAAGGAGAAGGATTGAGTCTATAGCACTGAATTAAGGAACTAGGAAGGTACAATAAGCCAAAAGGCTGCAGACCCTGGGAAGCACAAACCCCGCTTCCTAGTATCCCTTTTTACCATACCAACCTAACAGTCCTTTTGACACGAATTCATCCGATCCGTCCTAATCTTTCTGCTTAAGCCCTCTGTACATTTTCTCATCCCGAGAACGTCGCCTTAATGGACGATGGCCTCGCGACCTCATTGCCCCTGAATCCCTTCACCGAAATGAGTGCCAGCATTGGCTAGTTTTTCAAGGTATGTGCCCTCAGGGTGCAGCCCTAGCCTTAGCGCTAGTGTTGTAACCGTGTGAAAAAACATATTGTGATCACATTTGTATTACGTAGTAATATGTATAGGCAAAAATAAAAACACAAAAAAATTCATTATTAAAACATATTTATTTATATCATAGGGTGGGGGCTTATTATTTCATATTACGCGTACTGTTTTACTCCGATTTTCTAGCCAGGGATGGCTACTTCGAAAATTTATGAAATTATTGTGTAAACTCGGATAAGAAGTGTGGTGATATGAATTTTTAATTTTAAAATTGTTTACAGAAAAAAAAATAATTAAACGATCTTAAGATTTAACGTATTCAGCGTTATATTGCGCCCTCGCTTACCTCAGTGAGGTAGAGTGATATCGCGTCCGCGTCTCTTCACTTTTAGACTGAAGTTAAAAGAAGCATTGTGTTGCTTAAAACGGTAAACAAACAACGGCGTTGTTGTCTAAATTTCTCACTCTCATTAGCGAAAAATAACAGGTTAAACAGCACATTGTTTTACGAATTTGAACCTAAAAGTGAAGAGAGTTGAGCTCGATATCACGCTCTCACCACTTCGCTTGGGTAAAGAATAGACCGTCCTGAAGAGGACATAAGTCATCCCATCAATAATTTATATCGAATTTGGTTGAAGTTATATCTTGTTGAAAAACTAGCCAAAAACCGTAAATGTTGCTACTGTTCGTATAAAACACGACGTCGATATATTTTCCTATCAGTAATAACCAGTTATACAGGCCCAAGTACGGAGGTCATAAGTAATTCTTTGACAGAAATTGCACTCAGCCGTTGATGGCACTAAGCTATACAAGCTATACAAGCTAGTAAAAAGTGTCTCACTTGAAACGCCTCATAAATTATAAGCTAAACCGAGGTGATTTCTATGTCGAATCGTTTAAAGATAACAAATTACGGCGGCAAGTCGTTTAAAAACTTTTTGTAAACTGTGAAAAAGTTCTCCGTCCTATAGATACAAAATCGAGTAAAAAATGAACCTCTGTAGATGCTATTTCTTTCGTTACATTTGTTTACAATCTAAGGATGTTGACAAAGTTGAACAGATATGTTAGTCAATGTAGTTAGCAAATAGGTAAATAACGGAAAAAAGTTACCTTCTACCCATAGTTGTTCGATTCTGGAATGGAAAACGGCACTTTTCAAACCAACACAAAACGATGCTAGAAGAAGGATGGCAACAAAGATGACTTTTCCCGGGTGGCAGTAGACGAGGCAGCCAAGATGAAATAGTTCTGCTTGAATACGGCTCCTAACCCAGATGGCTGTCCTCGATCCTTCGGCCTTACCCTGAAAAATAAACCGAAGCATTGTTAACTTCGAAACAAATCAAGTACAAAAATAAGTCCGGAGAACATTCTCACCGAAGCCTTTTGAAACATTCATTCGGACTTACAAATTTTGTTTAAAAATCTTGAAGCAAAACTTTTATCATAATTTTATATTGTAACCCGGTCAAAATACGATTATTACTATGTACATCTGATCGATCAAATCGTCCATTTGAGTAATTAGATCGCAATAAATACAAAATGGTTTTCAATAAAGCGTGAAAGGTCCTCAAGCGATAAAATGAAATACAAGCGAATAAAGTAAAATTAAAGCTTTAGAAGGGAAATCGCAGTGAAAATTCTTTCCCTAGTGGAGGGCCGACCACCCAAGATGAAGAACGTACGGAATGCCGGCAGCTATGCATGTCCTCACAGGTACTTTTTAAAAGTCAACTATACAACTCTAGAAATCATTGTAAAGCCCGAGTTTTTATTATAAACAATAAAATTGACCTTTCCAGTTTTCAAGACAAACATTAATGTATAGTTGAATTAAATACAACGGAGTTTGAACCACAATTTAAGTACGTCATTAAATATAATTTAAAGGTTCCGAAAAGAAGCGAACCAAATTAAATAAAGCTTTATTAGTTCAATAGGCCAAATATTATTAAAAGCTTAGTTCCGTGTACGTGGGCGGCAAGAGCATTTTTCTTATTTATGTCATAACCCGTTCTTTAATTCTACACTATAAATCACTAATTGGCCTACGGGCCGAAAAGGGCTTTAATTTTATGATTTTCAAAGAAAAATGGAAAAAATAGGCACTTATATGATAAGCAGTTCCTCACTGAAGATGGCGCAATGCCGAACGCGTTTGAGCAGTTCAACCCGCGAATGAAAACGGACCCAACGTCATGAGTTCACGGACTAGCAGACCAACACTCAGCATCAACTCCAACACAGACAGACAGGTTACATTACATAAAAGATGTGGAATTCCTCACTGAAGATGGTGTAATGCCGAAACACGTTTGTTCAACATACCCGCGTGTTAAGACGGACCCAATAAGTATCCAATGCCGGTTCAGCAAGACTTACATGATGTCTAGTAGGTCTATTAGAACTGTACTAGTAGTAACTATTAATTAATAGTTCATAATAAATATTTAACGCATACAAACAGGCAATCGTAAATTATTAACCTGATTTTGTATAGAAATTTATTATTATTAGTTACTATTAGGTTTATTATAATAGTTTAGTCGAACAAAGATGAGCTTAAACAATTATTAAACTCCTTTATGTATGGGCAGATAGTGATCGTGTTTATAAAGGTATTCGCGTTCCTGGGAGGATTTTAATGTTGGTCTTTTTAATTGCTTAGCGCAATAAAACAACTGAGAAGAAATTTATATACGAGTTGTTATGCCGATTCAATTTACAAGCATTTGTTCGCATCTGCTTTATCCTCTTGGTCCGCTTAGTCTCGTCTTATAACGGTCGGCCGGGCACGTTTCCAGCATCTTTACTTCTTCGGCGGTCGAGTCCTGTCCGACAAAGACACCGCCACGGACAAAAGGCCTAATCCCGGACTTCCTCTCCCTCTCGGCTGACTTTCACGGATCCTACAAAAAGGACAAACTCGGAGACAAATGTCCGACAAGACACGACCGTACCGGGAACGTGTCTTGACGATTTACTGCCGGCCATTCCTTCTTTCGTCAGCGCGTATCTAAGTGAAAATCCACAAGGAAGAAGGACGATACGGCAGCATGTAATTTTATTATGGCATGTACACATGGGCATTCGGCCAGTTTAGGCAGTGCACAGCTATTTTGAGGCCGTTTGTCACCGTTTAGTAAGGTTAACACCAACTTTCTTCATACATTAAAAACTCTCATCTTTAAACTTTTACGTTTGACCTCTAAGTTCAACGCATATTCTTTATTAACAAGAAAGAAAGAAAGACATTTGTTAACGAAAAATGTAATATCATCCCGTCGGATCTTAAAAAAATATGTCATTGAGCCTGACCATATGTTTATTGAAAATAAATAATTTTTGAAACACGTACGTAAGAAAAAATGGCATAAAACGCTTATTGCTCAAATTTATTTCGACGAGCTAATACCAAACTAGATTTTTCTTGTATAGACATTTCAAAATCGATGTTTCCCAAGGGTACGTTCAAAAGTCAGCCTATGTTCAAAACAACAAGATTCGGCATGTACTATACAAAAACCGCAATCAATAACAAATAGAATTTCTAAGAGATTCTATCATTGTATGCCATTTTACTTAAAATTTATAAACAGACTTCAAAAAATTCTATTAGAACAGAACGTATCCCCCTTTATTAACCTACCTTAAAATATTTTTGTGTGGTATGTAGATAGTAAAAGAAAAAAAAATTCCAAATATATCATCTATCTATACTGCTCACCTACTTCACACTCCAATAACATCATCACCATCAACGCCGCCGATACCGCAATTTTGTCCTCTAACTCCAAGCTACCTCCAACATCCAAGAACAACTTGAGCTTATCGAAACTGGTGTAAAAAGTGACAAGACTGAATGAAGAAAAATATACTCAGTGTAGTGTTCACATTAAAAAGACAGTCTTGCCCTCTACAGTACATCAACAAAAAAGAGACACCGACTTCCATTCTAGTTAAATAGAACTTTTCCTGGACACAGTCGTGGAATCCCCATACAAGACTTAAGAAAAAACAACATGGAAGTTGCACAATGAAGACTTCTAGGACCCAAAACTGTCTTGACCGTCGAAACGAAACTTATACAAGACTTTACTGCGACCATTTTGGACATAACGGAGTGGAACTGTGGGGTTCTCCCAAGCCATATACTACATCCAACGCATCCTTACAAATTAAAAGTCCTCAGGCAAATAGTGAAAGAACCTTACTACATCACTAACCTAACAGTCCTTTTGTCAACGAATTGATCGCTTCGAACCTCTAGATCCATCCTAATCCTTCTGCCTTTTCTACACGTCGCCTTAAATGATGGTCTCGAGAACTCCTGCCTCTAAGTTCTCATATATATGGTGTCCCGTGAACAGACACTTAGCAAATTGTCTAAGCTCCTTACTACGTCATTAACCTCACTATTCACAATGGCTCAACATTCCTTTTGTCAACGAACTGATCCGTTCCCGATTCCAAAAGTTTCACACCAACCTCTTGATCCATCCTAACCCTATCGCTCGAGCCCTCTCTACATATTCAATCCCAAGAAACATGTCGCCTTAATTGGCGATATCCTCAAGTCCTCCTTGTCCTTTAATTCCTCAAACTGAATACCAGCATTGGCACGTGTCCCTCCGGGTGCAGCGCTGGTAGTTAGTGTTGTGACCGTGTGAAAAAAACCACATTATGATCATATTCCATTACATTTGTAATAGGCTACAAATAACAACATTAAACAAATATATATTTAAAGAAAAACAGAACCATATTGCATTGTTATGAGGGGTCTGTTAACATCAAAGATTCAGCAATAACGTCAGTTCGACCAAATAAAAAAAAGATTCCCTAAGAAGCTAACTTCCTATTAGCTTAGAAAGGAAAAAAAAGCAATTTCCCTGCATTGTACAATAACCTCTAACTATATAAGTGTCTAATTTATGTAGTTTGTCATCGCCATTTTTAAAATAAAATTTTTCCGCTTCTTAAATTAAGGGCTCCCCGTCTTGTGTGTTTTATTACAAGGCTTAAATAGATGAAGAAACATTTAAGGGTAATAAATGGGAATTTATTTATTGCACTCTTACAGTTCTACAATAATAAAGAAGCGTTATTTCCATAAAGGATTAATATTTTGACAGTAGATTTACATAATACGAACAGACAATCTTGCCTCATGTAATGAATACATTTAAATGCCCTCGCAGATCTTACAAAATATACGGATTAAAAAAAAAAAAATGGCGAGAGAAAATAAAAATTCAGATAAAGTCAATATGCAAACGTCGGAATCAAATGAATGAATGTGTAGTGTTTAAAAAAGTAATACAAAGAATTACAATAAAAATGAAAATGGAGAAATAAGTGTTTTATCATATAAATACCGGTTATATTTAAAAAGAAATAAATGGTTTTTATTTTAATTCGGACCTTATTAAGCCAATTAAAAAACATCGTGTCCATTTTTTTAACATGTAATTGTTATAAAACTTTTTGCCATATAGGTTACACATTTGTTTTTAAAAGTACCTCGCGCCCTAAAAAAAAGTTGAAGGTAAAGTACGCCAGGCAAATTAAATTTTATGTATGATAATTGTAATATGTACGCGGTATTATAATGTAAATGGTTTGACTAAAACGATTTGAATATTAAATTCACTAGTTTTCGTGGTCCGCTTGGCCAATTAATATCTTTCTATTAATTAAGGTTTTTAGTTGAGATAAAAAGTCAGTGTAACGAGCGGGATTCGAACCCACGACCTTCGGCTAGATACGCCGCTACTCTACCATCTTGAGCTATCGTGAGTTCGATCCACTCGGGCACTAACTTCCCATCTCAACCCTGATTTGAATATTGTTTATTTTTCATCTGGAATGGGAGAAGGGACTTAATCTATTATCTGTCATTAATGAGAGTATGTGGATCGACGATTATTTTGATGACTTGTTCATGATGTTTTTGTTTTTGTTTCAATTTTCACAAGAAACGGCAGGAAGGCCGTCATGAACCATTTTATAATAAGCGATGGAGCCAACAGTAATTCTTTTTTCTTTTTGATTTAAATAAAGGCTGTTGGTGAAACCGTTAATTACATTATTTTATTTTCATAAGCTCGTTTATTTTGAACCGTGTTTCCTCACCTTTATGGAGAGTCGTAAACTCATAACGAACCCGTAACGAGTTTGTAGCAACGAAAAGCACTGTGATTCTATGTTGGAGGCATAACGTGTTTTTGTGTATGAGAGAAGCAACCTTTTTAAAATTACAAGACTTGGGGAGGGCTTGAGCTTTGAAACGTGGTCTCGTAAGTCTTCTGGTTTTCATTTCGTTTTTGTTTTTGGACGGCCGAACATCAAAACGGTCCAAAAATACCGAGATCCATTTGTTGCACTTTCCGAGAGGGCTTTACAAGCTTCAAATATTTCCCATGGTTTATTTTGCGTAGAAAACGAAACAATGAATTTAACGTTGATTAAATATCGATTCAAACACAAATATTCCTGAAATAGTTGGGTCATATTCGAATATTTTAAACTTAACATAAAAAGAATCATGATGACTGTATTGTAATAATTAAAACTCCTAAACAATCCGTAATGATCCTAAAAACCATTTTCATTTATATAAACTTGATACATTCTATATAAGCCATTTACGTTTTAGTGGTCATTGGCCAAGTTACTTCTTTCAATTAATTATTCTTTTTACGTAAGGTCTTGGCTGAGATAAAAATGGCAAAAAGAGGAAAAATTCGAACGGTTGTAGGTTGAGATGGAGAGAATCGAAGTCACTATAGCTCAAGTAGTAGAGCAGTGGTGTATTTAGCCGAAGGTCGTGGGTTCGAATCCCGCTCGTGACGCTGACTTTTTTATCTCAGCCAAGTCCTTACATAAAAAGAATTCTATATAAGTAAGTAAAGTAATTCCTGCCATACAGGATGGCTTAACGTCCAACATCATTTTGGGTGTCGCGTACCATTTCACCATATTATTCACAATTATAAATTCCATTGTTATGCCGAGATTCGAACACAGGACCGCTAGCGTGGCTAACACGAGTAGGAACCCTAGCCATTCGGCAGTTCAACTCTAAGATTGTTTTAAATTAAGATTATTGCTTAAAAAGATAATTTAATTGCTTGAATAATTTGACAACAAATTGGTCCTCTTGATTGTGCAAACACTTTATTCTTCTTAAAGGTTCAGTAAACCCGTTCGATAAGATGTGAGGGTTTTTTGGCTCAAGGAATGTTCAAAATTCCTTTTCCAATGATAACAGAGATTTGAATTATATCAAACGTGTAATTGGAATACAGACAAAACTGAGCAAACGTTACGATCTTAAGAATTTTTTATCAGTAAGTTTCCAGATGGATTTGTGTGAGGACTCGATGAGAAGAACGATTTATGGACCATTGATATGTTGTTATAAATTTAAATTACAATACTTGTTTACCCAGCCTTTTAAAATTGGAACAATAATCTTGGTAAAGTTTGTAAAAAGACTATTTTTTAAAATTATTATTGGTCGAAAGCGTGTGTTTCCGTGTTAGAAGGGTCTATTTTCTACAGTATTATTTTTCTAAAGTCCCGTTTGTTTATCAAAAAGCACTTATGACTATTATGTATTTATTGCCTTGTTTATTTTCTTAATTATTTGAGCCATTTATTTGTTTTCTTCAATTTTCATTAATCTGCACGAGCAGGTCGCCATTATCAACTATTGTTTAATTATTTAGTGAGTACAACAATTAGTCTTGGATGGTTTTAATTTCTCGCTTCGTCATGATCAAAGTCAGATCCCGAAGAAGAAACATTTAAAACTATCCAAAAAGCATTTTAATGGTAAGATTCCATATCATAAACCTACAATAAAGTACATTCTTTTGTCCGCAGTGCGATGGAACCTTATGATCACCACTTGTATCCTTGTCTGCAGTTTAAATAGAAAATAGTTGTAGTAAATTGTTTTAAAAAGTAGACGAGAGTTGAGAAGAATAGAAGAGCAGAGCACAAATATATATTTAAAAAATATGTTTCTTTGTGCCCAAAATTGTCGAAGTCCTTTTTTTTTTAAATTGTTGTGATGGGAAACTGTATTAAAACAAAAATAACTATTTCAACTCAAATAAATTTAGCAAACAAAAAATTAATTTAAGTGGATAAATTTTAAAAATGTTCAATACTGGTGGAATGCCTAGAATGTCAATTTGTAGAGAAGGATTTTAAAATAAGTTTGATGAATTCAAAATGGATCGATAATGGATCAATCGGCTCCTTTTGAAGAGGTAAAGGCGAGAGATGAGGGACTCTGGAGAAATGTTAGCGGCGGGGCGGGGTAGACTTCCTAGTCGGGATGAATTGTTTCCTTCCGGTAGCGGGTAGGTTCATCGGTATTCGGAGCAGATCAGGGAGAAGTGGGCGTGACAGGTAGGAAACGATATTGTCTCTTGCTGAGGCGGAGGTAAATAAAAAGATGGACAGGAAATCGTGGGTGGTCCTCCGGGCCGGTTTATGGGGGAATAAGTTCATTTCTAGGTAGTGGAGGGTTGGGGCCCTGTTGCCAAATAGTGCGGCGTTTCACCGGTTGATTGTTAGCCAGGAGAACAGCTGTGGCAATGGGGGTTCCTCCTGGCGTCGCCGTGGACCACCCGCCGATCTCGCCCCACCACTTTAGTAACATTAGTAACGGTCTGACATCCTACAATAGGACCTACCTGCCCAACCTTATTTCTTTCAACAATTTACCACACACCGTATTTCTAGGGAAGACGTTAAGACGGACAATGGTCCTTCCAAAGCGTACTCGGGGCCGACCTTAGCCCCGCCGGTTTCTGAATCCATCCGAATAGGCATTCCTGGGCCACACATATCGCGGAATACTTATGTCATCATAAATTACGATTCGTATCTAATTTACATGCTACTCTCTGTCCGTTTAATTAGAATTACGACTTTTATCTCCTGCTGATTTCTTTAAACGTAAACTGTCTCTCCTTTTTAACACGGCATAAAGTGGATCCAGTGGATTGTGCTATTTAAAAACGTACAATCCACGAGGTGTTCAGCAAAGGATGTAGCATGTCCACAATGTTTTAAGGAAAAATAATTAATAATTTCAATGATAAGGGTTGAATGTATTGCTTTTGTTCATAAAATCCTCTCAACGCTTACAAAAACTATCGGTTTTAAAACAGTGACGGTGGATGGAATGTTTGGATGTCACAAGCCGGTACACATTTACATAGGTTTGACACTCGGCAAAACGACGTCCCCAGAAGGAGAAAAAACACGAGCCGAAAAGGAAACACTTCATCTTTGACGCTGACCCAGTAAAAAAGTCCCAGGATACGGTGGCTACCTCGTTTCCTCCGTTGAAAACGCCAAATGCGACGGCCCGGCTCGGCGTTTTTCGAAAAAGGGCTTTAAAAAGGGCTAAGGAAGGGTTCAACCAAAAAACAGAGGCCGCGGAATATAAAACAAAAAACTGACAACAAACCACAGCGTTTTTTGTCGTCCTTTCCGATGAGTTCTTGAGATCTACAGCAACTGAATGTGTACCATTATGAACCAGATCGACAAAGTGACAATATAGGCCGATTCAATACGTTTTCAGCTTGCTATGATGTCAAAAAGAAATGAGTTGGAAAATTTTGTTTTTTAGGTCGAAGATGACAAAAACCGATTCCTATGTGCAGACCAGAGTCTCAGCATCAATGAAAATAAAAGGAGGCGCCGATTTCCGGTTTTTATCGTATTTAATGTTCTTCAGGACCGAAATGTTTCCGTCGTCATGACTGTCGAGGCGGGCTGAAGAGCCAAAAAAATTTTTCTTCTTTCGAAAAAACCAAAATTTGTGAAAAACCATGGGGAAAAAGTTACCTTGTTTATTTGAGCTAGAGCGACTTCAGCGTTAGCCCATGCAGTCCTGATATAGACATCGGAAGTCTTATCAGCTAGCATGCTTGTCGGGCATAACTGGACACAACATTACAACACAAACCACTGAGGAGCACTGACGAATGGCAAATGGGACTACGACACTGACGGAGGGCTGCTCTCGACTGTGAGGGGGAAGCCAGGAGGAAGCGGCCATTCAGGACCACCAACACGCTGCTCCCCCCCACCTTGGCCGTAAACAAAAACTCAAAACAGAGAAATACCGAAAGTTTTGCACTTCTTCGGCCCTTTTCTCATTTTATTTTATTGGCTTTCTTGTCAATTGTCTCAACCCGCGAACTACATCAAACCGTTTTTGGCAGAAACATTGCAAGAAATTTTTTTTTGACGAAACAGCATCCCAAAATATTTTCAAAAACCAAACCCTATATCACAAGCGGTGTTATACGTCCATATATATAAATATCTTCTCCAATAAATAATGCCATGGTCTGGCTAAAAATAATGGTTAAGTACTTCACTTTAAATCTACCGTGGAATCAACTCAATCTCCCCCCCCCCCAAAAAAAAGTATATTATTTCAGTTCAACATTAATTATTAATCAATGCATGAACTGTCATCTTGTACTTCTCCAGGTTGCGAAGGCATAACATTATTTTGATAGATTTTCTTGACATATCTCCCCAGTTATGCACAAATGAAAAAGAATCATGATTTGTTCACACACAATAATGATTATTGTCAAAAAAAATCTCAAATGTGACACGTGAGCGGTTTGGCAGATGTTTTTATGGATCTTATTATGCTACTGATGTAGTCCATTAAGGACCACCAACACGCTGCTTCCCCCACCCTGACTGTAAACAAAGTCAGAAAACGGAGATGTACTGAAATTTTTGTTTTTCTTCGGCCCCTTTTTAACCATTTTCTATTCTTGTGGGCTGCATCTAAGTCGCTTACCAAAATCCCATGGCAAATATGTTGCAAAGAACATTTTTTTCAACTACAACAACTGACCGCAGTCTTAGGATACTTTCTATACAAGATACGATTGCAATATGAATTAAAAAAAGGTAATACAAGCTGAATATCAGAATAGTATATATGAACTATCATTTAGAATCTTCATAAAATAGCATGCCAAAACATATTGAAAAGCCTGTATAACAAATATATTTCCATATATAAATAACTTAGATCGTGTATATAAATAAGCTTGTGGTCAGGGGACCGCGGTGGCAGATCCGTATTACCACCCAGCCACCCTAGTGGTCCTGGGTTCGAATTCCGGCATAGCCCACGGATTTTTAATCGCGAATAATAAGGAAAAATTATGGTAAAGTGGTGTGAACCTTCGTCCGCGACACCCAACGGGTAGTTAGACGTCCCTGTGTATGTTTAACTTTGTGGTCTTAACAACAAGAGTAACAACATAGATCAGAATTAAACTCATCTGATGAATTAAATGTAAAAATAAATTAAATCCCAGGTTTGGTGTAATTTACAATAAATTACGGGCAGGACTTGATAATCACCCACCTCGGGTGTTGGCAGCCCGGGGTCAGACCTCGGTCTTATCCGTCCAACCACCGAGGACTCCAAGGGTTATCAACAGTCAGGTCGTTTCAGCCCCCAGTGTAATCAGTCTTTAGATCCTATTCACACCCCTACACACTCTTAAATACATTTTTTCCTGTTTTTTGTTGACCAATCGATCAGGGTGGTGGACTACTCGATATTCCTCGAAACCATTGTATAATTGACCTAATTGAGGTTCAATGGGGTTCTCAATATTCAGCTATGTGTACTCAATGCGACTGCCTGATTGTTCTTTTTTTTTTAAGAAAAGGTCCAGGTTTCCTGAGGTGCCCAAGGCACCATGGTTTCAAGGGTTCAGGGCAACTCGCGAGTTCTATACCGTAATTGCATGGATCAGAAGCACCCATGGCTTATGGGGTGCTCATAAATATAGAATCGGCCTGAGGTAGTCTGCCAATTGTGCTTCTTTTAACTCCATTGAGAATGAACCACATAATTATGGAGTGCTCCGAATATGAGGAAATGAGGCAAAATCTTTTCAGTGGTATTGAATCCTTGGTCAGAGTGGTCAGACCTTTTTTCTTTATACAAGGGAATGTGACATTGAGGTGAAATTGAAAGGTAATATCAACGTTAGTTCAGTAAGCGGGGTGGATCTGTGAGGGGGTGTTCCTCCTGGTCACTGGTCTCTTGTCAGTTGCTTCTTTAATTTTGGTATAAAAGAAAAACAAAACGAATACATGGGTAATACGGGATAATATCATAAACGCCTCGGCACTTTCACACTACACATTCACCCCAATAAATACATTCTCAACACCCACTAGAGAACACAAAACTATCAGTACTATATAAATTAATCAACCCTGGTTACTCCAAGAATCAGAAGAGGGGACCTAAAATACTCCCTTCCCTGCTCAAGGCACAATTCTCATATAGGTATTCGTGCCGCTCTCTATACGGAACCAAGAAAAGGCACCTTTCTCTACATACCGGACACATACCGGGGGCTTTGGCCCAACAATGTATCAACCTAGCATGGCCTATTCTTAATCGGGTGAGGATGACCCTTTTGCTGCAAGTCAGCTCCTCCGAGGGAGGGACAGTGCTTTTGATACGTGACAGCTTGCCGATCTCGCCCATCGATGACTTTCTTTTAATCATTTTTAGCGTCAAAGGCGGACGAGCTTTTCGTAACCCTCGAGGCCTAGTGTCCGGGAACCCAGACAACCACCACCGTTTTGCCGAGACGCTCTAGTTAGTCGTATCTTTCCAACAGGAGCTTCGACGCGTAAAGTTAAATTCAACAGAGATTTTTTACTGCCATCGATGCAGACCATTGAGGACCATCATACTGCTTCCCTCACCAAGGTGCAAAGTCTGATAACCGGAAAATTTAGAAAAAAATTATACGTGTTTTGAGGGGGCGAAACTGCCCAAATATACTACAAAGCAGAAATTTCTCATTTCCGATCATACGGTCTGAACTTTTTTTTTTTCCTTATGATCTTGCATATTAGCCATAGTACGAATTCTTGTGTGTTCAAATTGGGGGTTATCGGGAAAAAAGGGCCAGAGGCGACGGTGGGAATCGAACCCACGACCGCGGCGTGAGAGTCTCTCATGCTAACCCCCAACTTGTCTTTACATTCGAATTCAGCATTTTACAGATAAAGACAAGATAAAGACAAACGCACAGGTCGACTACTAAGAATACCGAAATGTGACGGGCTATGCCAGACCAAGATGATCAAAATACATGCTTATCATTTCCAAATGTCCTCATATATTAAGAATATCACATCTCTTAAATTATGATATGTGTGTTGAAGTTTGTGAAGTCATAAATTGAGAGCATGCAGGTCTGCATTCTTGCTGATTTTGTTTAACATTCGGCAATAAAAAGGACAAACGAACCAAAACAGCGAGCATAGGCACTCAAGACACAAATGATCGGAATCGGCCAAGGTTTGGAGCTTCTGTTTATCACCTCACAGACCCCAAAAGGAAATATCGTACACTATGCACGTGTAGGGTGAACATAATAATAATCTGATAATAACCTAAACTGCTATGAACTAGTTTCATAAAAATAAATGCAAAAATATTTTTCCAATAATTACAAAATAAAAGAGATTAAAATTACTGTATTGAATTTGATATTATAATTAGGGTTTGGAATGGATGGTGGAATAATGAAACAATTACGATACCAGCAAAAAGAACGAGTTTTATGATGATCGAACTTCTTAAAATCTTATAAATTCGTTGGTTTCCTAGCATTTTTTTGCATAGCTAACCTCGTTATTTTTGTCTATGAGGCTTTTGGTCATCTTCAGTGGTGGGTATGATCATTCCAAATGACCGAAAACGGCCACACTGCAGGCTTATGTACCCCAAGAGGAGATATCAGTATACATTTTAAATCATTACAAAAGAAAGAAGAAAAAAGAAAATGTTTTATTTGCACTAAAACTATGTACAGAAAAACACAATGAAAATAATTTTAAACAATTCAGCAATGGTCACAGACCGCCTGCCGGAGGTACTGGTTCAAGATATACGATAACACTGCCATGCATATATATCCTCTCCTTAGTGATTTTTGCAGTTAAGGATAAACATATGCTGGTCAGGAACTAACATGTCCATGGGTATCAAACTAGAAGAAGGGCAAACGATCTCCACTCCACGTGGACCGAGAAAGAGCGGTCAAACTACTTTACAATATTTTTCCATATTATGACAATTCAAAATCCAAGGTCTACAAGGATTCGAACCCAGGACCACTAGCGTGGCAAACAGGAGTCTGACACCCTAACCACTCGGCCACTGCTGTCCCTGTTTTCTGTATTGCATCTTCAAACTTCTTTTTTTTATTCCCTTGTTTATTGAA
Source organism: Cimex lectularius (assembly GCF_000648675.2). Taxonomy (NCBI): domain Eukaryota; kingdom Metazoa; phylum Arthropoda; class Insecta; order Hemiptera; family Cimicidae; genus Cimex; species Cimex lectularius. Next base: position 809,661 of record NW_019392727.1, on the reverse strand, counting down.
GTAGTCGGTCAAAAATATATGGCACTGCTCCTTTGTTTTGGGTCGTTTAACGTACCGATCATTTCCTCCCTGGTGAGCAATTACTTCTTCAAGTAGGTGTATCCGTGAGTATTGGCAGTGGCAGAAAAGTGCTCCGGGTCTTCTCTTTCCCTCAAGCAAAACAGCGAGCATTCTTCCCTAGCGTACATTAAGGTTTGCATTGAGGAAGAACAATCCCCCCTCAGTTTGAATATGAAAGAAATGGTCAAACAGACTTTTCCCAAACTATTTTCTCCTTGACAGAGAAGAGGATCGCATAATTGCTCACCGAAGACATCGAAACATAACGATCAGCCATCTTCGCACTGGATTTCCGTTTTAAGTCCTCGGATAACGAGAATCTAGGCGTCAGAGTAACTCCTAAATAAACAAATTCATTTAATTCAGTAAATTTTCAGTTTTTTGACTTTCTTCTCCTTCCTCCATTTTGAAAAATTATAATTTTCGATTTACTCAAATTGACTTTTAACCCACATTTAGAACAAAACGTTTGTAGGGTGTTAATAGTTCGAAAACTTGGTGGGGGAATGATTTATTTACAAAGGGTACTTTGAGGTCGTTATAAAGGGTGGAATTGGAGACATAATAGAGATTGTAGATTAAGATTCTGATACTTTGGATTGGAAGGACTTAATTCGTTGGGTATTGGGAGCTTTAGCGGTGCCCCATAATTCCAGTACATAGAGATGTAGAGTGTTTGTTTTTTGAACAACTTTTGCAAAATTGAATTATTTAAGAATACCAATGATTGACAGTCTTACATAATTTCATAAACAGATCGACGAGAAATGTTTTACCGGTTCTTAATGCGAAGCAGGTCAATTAAAAATTTTATTCAGCATTATTTGATCAGCGGTAATATAGTGACGTACAGTTTAATGGTACATATGACTACAAAATGAACAATCGAATTCACTAGGGAAGTACACCTCGGTCTTGCATGCTGAAATGCTGAAATACATACCATTAATGCTTGTGCCTTTGTAAATAGGTTATCTTGGGTACTAGGACTGCAAAGGAATTTTGGGTAACACAAAAGCAGACACGATGGCCAGACAAGGATCTGCAAGTCCACTATATATTCTTGGGATAACAAAAACAAACACAGAATCCTCAATCACAGAATGGATACAAAAATGACAAAAGGAGAAGTGGATAAACTCTAGAGGCGCTAGACACAGTTATCTTATGCTAAAACAACCTCACCACGACTGGGAAACCAACTGCTACAGTTAGAGAAGGCCAAACTCAAAGGAGTGATGGGATATTAACCGGTAACCGGCATGTAAGAAAACGCCTACATAACATGTACACATTCCACGGTGACTCCATTTGTAGGTTATACAAAGGTGGAAAATACAGCGACCATATCATCTTCGAATGCCAAGCAACCGCTCAATGAAGACATAACTTGAGATTAAAAGAAAACCCAGAGAAAAGAATAGCTGCAACGACTGTCAATGGCCTAGTACTCCTCAGAAGAAGGATCGAGTCGACTGCACTGAACTAAGGAACTAGGAAAAGTACAATAAGCCAAAACGCTTCAGTACGTGGAGAATACCAAACCTCCATTTTCTAGTATGCTCATCATCATCACGGCAGTTACTTATCCTAATTAGGGATGGTATATAATGTACTTCATTATTAATTTTATTACATTACTGTATATATTATTTTTGTAAATACTAATTATAATTACCTGTAAATACTCAGAAGATTGATTTTAGTTTTTTAATCCATTATATTTCGTGGTCCGATTGACCAAATAACTTCTTTCAATTAGTAAATCTTTTTATGTAAGGTATTGGTTGAAATGAAAACGTTAGGGTCATGAGCGGGATTCGAACCGACGACCTTCGGCTCAATACGCCGCTGCTCAAACCACTTGACACGATAGCTCAAGTGGTTAGAGAAGCGTCTTATTGAGCCGAAGTTCGTGGGTTCGAATCCCGCTCGTAACACTAACTTTTTATTTCAACCAATACCTTACAAAAAAAAGATTAATTAATTGAAATTAGTTATTTAAGTTTATATGCTAGACAGTAGACTCCCTCAGACAGTTTTAAACCATGAGGAACGTTGTTATTGTTTTGTAATATGTATTGCCGAATTGTAAACTTTGTATATATATATTAAAGAATAAAGACATATAGTAGCAGTATATATCCTAGTCTCCATATTCATCATCATTATCAATGGTACACTATTTTCTTTTGCGGTAGAATAAAGGGGTGGGAATTTCGTTCACCGCCTTTTTCAAACACTGCTATAGATCATTCAAAAAGATCATTAGCAACACTTTGAATTTCCATATTTTACATCTTGCGAAGTACACGGTAATGGTTAGCCAAGTAGAAAGCTTTGGAAAGATCCAAGAATACGCCCACTACTTTGAATTTATTTGATTTTTCGTTCAACTCTGGCCACGCCAGATGTGCCCTAAAGATCCGGTGTTTTTACAAAAAAATAATAATAAAAAAAAGAAAGAAATCGTGATGACATATCTTACACGTGGTCATTACGAATAAATCGTGGTAAAGGCTGAAGAAGTGGAAAACTTGGGAGTATTTTTCTGTTTTGACTTTTATTGATGGATATGGTGGGGGTTAGCAGCGTGTGTGGGTCCTGAATGGGCCGCATCAGTAGCTCTAATAAGAGATATTTTGATTTTAACATAATAATCTATAATAATATAGATAGCTTCTCTCATTAATAATGCAAAAAACCGACAAGGAAGACTTATTTATTTTAAACACCTATTAGTTTGAAAAGAAATTACTAAAGTTTTATTTTCTCAGACCGGCTTTATATCAAACCGATCGCGTGTCACAACATTAGAAAATAAATAATATTAATTTTACAGTGTTTATGTTAAAAAAATTAACATTTTGTAAAAATTTTGAAAGGAAACTCTCGTTTTTGAGCCAAGCCTACTTTTTTCAACAATCTCTAACTGATTAAATTAAAGACAGGTTGCGGACTTTCAGTGACATTGTGACAATCAGTGGGGAGAACCGAGATCCCAATCGAGTACGGGGTAACACAGGGTTACATACTTGGCCCTTTCTTATTTTTAATTAATGACATCGTATTAAGTGCTGGGATGTACATTTTTATCTGTTTCTGTTTTTGTTTATTATAAACTTCCGATGAGTTATGGCTACAAATTAAGCACACAATGGGTAAAGTCTTGTTTGGATTTCGGAGATTGGTCGTGCTCTTGTTATAAAGTAAACGATAGCTCTTTTTAGCGATTGTCTGGATTTGGGTGTTGTACTTGACAGCAGGTTATGAGAGGAACATATTTCCAACTGCAACCTAAACTCTATATACTTTGTTTTGAGGTACGTATGCTTAGGCAATCGAAAAGTGCGAAATAGAGTGGATGATACGGGCTGTTTCCAGCCAATCCTCAATTACGGATTGACATTTTGGGGTTGTAGCTCACACTTAATAAGGTTTTTCTAATTCAACAAAGAATTATTCGTATTATGTCCTGGGCTGGTTGACTAATGCAGAGAGCTTTAAAAAAAAAGGATCGTGTCATTGCCTTGCTTATATACTCTCTTCTTAAAAATTTTTGCTGTTAAGCATAAACATAATATGCTGCTCAGGAACTAACATGCTCATGAGTATGCTGCTCATGAGAAGGGAAAACTATTTCCACTCCACTCTGTTGGGTGTTACGAGCGAGGGGTCAAACTACTTTACAATAATTTCTTCATATTATTCACAATAAAATCCATGGCATATGACGGGATTCGAACCCAGGAACGCTAGCGTGGCAAATACCAGTCGGACACAGTAACACTCGGCCACCGCGGTCCTAAATAAATTAATTCCCACAAATTATGTAAAATTATTGCGGATAGAAGTGGGCTAAAGTAAAATATTTAACAACGAAACTTATAAATTAATATATCAATCTTTTTTTTTAATACTGTTTAATTATTTTACAAACACACACCTGAAGATGACGAAATGCCGAAATGCGAACGACAGACCTGCGGAGGATAATCGTAAACCCAACTTCAAAGGAAAAAAAATTAAAAATTAAATTAAGTTTAAAAAGGAGATAAATAAATATGAATAAAGTACGAACTTACAACAAAATTTTGAACAGCCATGAACACTGGTTTAAAAAAAGGAAAGAAAACCTATGCTTATTTTAGCAAGGATGAATTATTATAGTGGCTTCTCGAGTAATAGTTGTACAAGTAATTTATCTATAATACACATTGATGATGATGATGGATATTATCAAGTTGGGGTTTTTGTTGCCCAACACTGCAGCGTTTTAGCTTATTGTACTTTTCCTAGTTCCTCAGTTCAGTACAATCGACCGATTCTTCTCTTAAGAAGTACAAGGTCATTGATTGTCGTTGCTATAGTTCTTATCTCTGGGTTTTCTTTGTCTACACTGAGTGGTTTCTTCGCATTCGAAGATGATACGGGTGGCTGTTTCCTCCTCCACATTGCATAACCTACAAATGGGTTCATCATTGAATATGTCCATGTTGTGTAGATGCTATCTAAGATGTCAGTGACCGGTTTATAGTCATATAACTACCCTGATGATTATGAGCATACTAGAAAGTGGAAGTTTGGTATTTCCCACGTACTACAGCATTTTGGCTTTTTGTACTCATCCTAGTTCCTTAGTTCAGTGCAATCGACTCGGTCCTTCTCTTGAGAATTATTAATTCAATGACTGTCGTTGCTACAATTCCTTTCCCGGGGTTTTCTTTGTATCTCAGGTTATGTCTCCATTGAGCGGTTGCTTCGCCTTCGAAGATATGGCTGGCTGTTTCCTCCTACTCATTGCAAAACCTACAAATGGGGTCATCATTGAATAAACCCATGAGGTGTATGTGTTTTCTCAGATGCGAGTAGCACTTCTAGAGTTTATCCACTTCTCTTTTTGTCTTTTTTAGATCCATTATTAAACTGTTTAACAAGGGTTGTAATTTATTAAATATGAGAAAAGAGGGCGCCGGTGGACGCAACGGCTTAGGCATCGACACAGCGCTACAGGGCCAGTGTTCGAATCCAGCGGTCCTGCATTCAAACCCGACATACATGTATGTCAAGCACCAAATACACATTGAAATACACGTTCGTTCCAGTGCTACTGATCCATAATTAAATTTTCTGGATTTTTCCTTATGATTAAAAGATTCTTCTCTACAAAATGAAACTATCACTAATACGTTTGCAATTTTCTAACAGAAAGGAAAAAATCTCACGATTTTCTTCTTCGTTTAATTATACTCGATTTGGGGGAAAAATCAGTACAATATTTAGGATGTTAATTAAGCTGCCTTCCATTGTCAGTAGTCCAAGAATTCAAGTAAAAAAACGTCAAAGTTATGACGACAAAAAGTTTGAACGAAACAAATCAACGAGGGCTTAAGTTCTAAGTGAATAACTGGTTCTTAAAGCCAGGCAATTCAGGTAAGAACGCAGGCTAGAATTCACTCATTCAAAAATTATGAAATTAAAACATGAAGTACAAGCATTTAAAAAATGCATTTAATTGTACAAATTGTAATATGTAAAACCTCAACAGTAATCAGATAATGTATCACTAATGAAAAGAAGATTAAGTGTTAAGGGTAAAATTTAAAACAATGATTATTCGGAAATCGTGAGATGCGGTCTGGTGTGACGTAGGTTTTAGAAAAACATTTTCTTTATCGTGCCAACGTTTCGATCTTTATTGAGATCATCTTCAGGGCCTGGGATTGAATACAAAAAATATTTTTTCGCATCCTATAAATTCACTTCTTTTTCACATCCTACGTGTATTTGTTAAATTTAAACATTGTTTGTAAATCCCAGGCCCTGAAGATGATCTCAATCGAAACGTTAGTACGATCAAGAAAATTGTTTCTAAAACATACGTCACACCAGACCGCATCTCACGATTTATCGAATAATCATCGACTAACGGTCACTAATCTCCACACATTTAAAACAATGAAACAGTAAGAACAGATATTGAACCGTTAAATAGAAATGCTGAAATGTACAGCGTGAATAGGCGGACCAGGGAGTAAATCCCATGCTGGGCCGATATTGGAAAATGTGTTACTTGTTGGTACCCATTTTTCTATACATCATTACGCCTTTTTAACAATATAAATTATCTGAATAATTATTGCTCTTGTAACAATATGAAAAGTAATCAAGTTGTGTCAAGAAAGTTCAGTATTTAAGTAATCGGAAGCAAAGAAACAAAAATTAAAAATTAATTAGTTATTCAGATATCGTGAGATGCGGTCGGGTGTGATGTAGGTTTCAGCAAAACATTTTCTTTATCGTGCCAACGTTTCGATCTTTTATTGAGATCATCTTCAGGGCCTGGGATTTACAAACAATTCGTTCGCTCAGGGTGGTGGAGTACTCGATATTTCTCTATCGCCCTTTACGCCTGTTTTATAACTAACCTAATTTAGAGTGATGGGACACTCAACATTCCACTATTATTCTCACATTGCACATTCACGCCAATAAATACATACCCAAGGACGTTACTATAGGACGTGCTATACTGCTATAGAAAATAAAACAACCCTGTTTCTTCCTAAAATTGGAACAGGGGACCGAAATACTTGATGCCCTGCTCAAGGACAATTCCCTTGCCTACGCGCACTCTATATGGAGCCTATGAACGGCAGCCTTCAATTAAGTGGTACACATCGAGCAACCTTTCTCTACATGCCCGACATATACACGGGCTTTGGCCCAAAAGTATGTGTCCGTGTGTCAATCTGGCATGGTCTATTCTTAATTAGGTGAGGATGAACCTTTTTTTTACGCCGATCTTCCAAGGGGCCACCTATCGACACTGCTCTTGATACGTGAGACCTTCTTTGGAAAACGTTTAAAGTTTTACGGTATATGAGTAACCCTCTACAATCAACGGTCCTCTCACATACACATTCGCGCCAATAAATACATTCTCAGCCATCAATTGCACAACAAGAACGATGAAAAGAAGAATAAAAATATAAATAATTAATAATGTGTGGTGTTTAGTGACCGTTAGTTAATGATTATTTTGAGATCGTGAGATGCGGCCTGGTGTGACGTAGGTTTTAGAAAAACATTTTCTTTATCGTGCCAACGTTTTGATCTTTATTGTCGTGGCACTCTCAAGAATGACACATCTACACAGAAAACAAACACTTTCAGCCCTGATGATGATCTCAATAAAGATCGAAACGTTGGCACGATAAAGAAAATGTTTTTCTAAAACCTACGTCATGCCAGACTGCGTCTCACGTTCTCCAAATAATAATTAATACAATTAATTGTTCAAACTCGTCAGGTCTGTATAGCCAACTTTTTAACAGTAGAAACAAATTGCTACACAATTAGGCAAAAATAGTAACACTCTAAATAACAAATTATTGACAATTAAACAAACATTATGCGTTTATTTAATTAGTCAGAAAACATTAGTTTGTCGTTTTATTTATAGTTTTCAGTTTTACTCGTCTGATAATGATGTATGGCAGAAGTCACGACCAGCTAGAAACTAGAAATCTATCTCCGATGTAAAATGGGAAAAAAGAAGAAAATAATAATAATGAATCGTGCTAGAAGACAAAGATGAACAAATTGACATGTTGAATATAATCTCAAGCAGATATTGACACGAATCAATTTAAATTGGTCCGATTATATAACACGCGATTACATTAGAAATAAAAACAATTTAAACCGTTTAAACACACATAATTATTATTACAAAACGGTAATTTTTGTAATTAAGATACATTCAGAACACATACAATTAATGAAAACTCAAAGTTTACAATATGTTTAATTAGTTTATTACTCAAAAAAGAAAATAATAATGATGGACTATGTGGGAGAGGTATTCGATTTCTGATAATGATATTGTGATAGGCAGAGTGGGTGGTTTGAGGAGAAGTTAGCGTATATAAAATAGAGTAAAGTCCTAGGAAGGACCACACGCGTCGAGGACCACACACGAGGGACCACCCAGGCTTCTTCTGTCACTCACTCTACCCTATATCAATTACTTTACCACACACAAACACACACACACCCGTACACAAACGAGCGCGCACCCGTGCGATCGCGCGTACATTCCGAATAATAATAAAAAAAGACAAAACGCAAAAAAATAAATAAATTATGAACTGATTCAAACGGTAATCTCGGTGATTGGATTTTATGAAATACAAGAAAATCAATTGAGAAATGTCGGTAAAAAGTTTTTAAAATAGAAGAACACCAAATCGAAAATTAAATTGATAAAAATGTAAGCATTGAAAATATTTTTATAGGAGGTATCTGGAGCATAAAGCATATATAAAGAGATCTTTACTTAAATTGTAAATATATCAATGGTTTTAATTACATTCAAATTATTTGTAAATTAGAGGTTAATAATCCAGATTAAACAATTTAAAAGTCCATCCAATTGCCACTATCAGTTCATCGTACTGAGTAAAAATATTTTTTACTAAAATACAAACAATTTTAAGAAATTTCATTTAAAAAATTCTTGAAAACCAATTTATTTTTCATTTGGTCAGGTTGAGATAGAAGCTTTCTTCAGTAGTCAACCAATGAGTTCTGAAAAATTTAAGACTAGATCATGATTTAGTTAAAGTTAATAATTAATTAACAGATCATACATTGAAAAAGGTATTGTACACAAAATCGTTTAATGTACAATTTTATTTAATAAAATATAAACGATTTTAAGCAATTTCAACAAAAACAGAAAAATTTAAGACTAGACATGTTTTAGTTAAAATTAATAATTAATTCCTTCAGTAGACATCAACGGGTTCTGAAAAATTAAGACGAGATCATGTTTTAGTTAAAATTAATAATTAACTGACAGATTATGCGTGAAACTTGTTTTCTTGTATGAATTCGTCATACACGGCATAAATGTGTTTAATAAATTTAAACTTATTTTTAATTAATTTATAAAATAAGCAAAACCTTGAGAAAAGTATTATACAAAAAATCTGTTAGTGTACAATTTTGTTTAATAAAACAAACAATTTTAAACAATTTCTACAAAAACTACTTCAAAGTCAATTAATTTTTCTTTTTTTTTGTTCAGATTGGGCGGCGCTTCCTTCAGTAGACATTCAACGAGTTGTGAAAAATTTAAGATTAGATCATGTTTTAGTTAAAATTAATAATTAACTGACAGATTATGCGTTAGACTTGTTTTCTTGTATGAGTTCGTCATATACAGTATAACTGTGTTTAGTAAATTTAAACCTACTTTTAATTATAAATTAAGCAAAACATGGAAAAAAGTATTATAGAAAAAATGTTAGTGTACAATTTAATAAAACATAAACAATTTTAAGCAATTTCAACAAAAACTACTTCAAAACCAATTAATTTTTCATGTGCTCAGGTTGGGACAGACGCTTCCTTCAGTAGACATCCAACGAGTTCTGAAAATTGTAAGACTAAATCATAATTTAGTTAAAATTATTGGGTTGTCCAGAAAATAACGCAGATTTTCATGTTTTCTTTCAATTACGCCTGTATATAAAACTTAACGTTCAATGAATATTATTTTGTAAGAATGTCAACACTTGTTAATCCTCTTCCAAACAAAAGTGTTTGCTTACCTCAGTAGCATTTCGTTACTTGAAAATAATTCAGTTTTTATCAATGCGTGATTTTCGCGTAATTTCATTTTACGAGTTTAAACTCGGCCGGAACGGTGCCTAAACGGCCAGAAACAACAAAGTAGTCTGGGGCGATGACAGTTGGGGAGAGAGAGAGAGAGAGAGCCGTTCAGAGATGGTTTAAAAAACTTTCGTGAGGGGAACTTCAGTTTTTGAGACAAAAAGGTCACGGAAGGATTTCTTCCCTAGATAATGATGTTCTGCGAGCTATGGTAGAAGAAAATCCCAGAAGATCTGATCGAAAACTTGCAGAGAATCTTTCAGCTAGCAATTCGACCGTCGCTGGACACCTTAAGGCAATTGGAAAGGTGAAAAAGCTTTGAAGTTGGGTTCCTCATGCATTAAACGACCGCCAAAAAAGCATCGTTATGCAGTTTGAGCAACACTTCTTTGCCGAAACAGAAACGGACATTTTATGTATAGAATTGTTACTTGTGATGATAACTGGATTCACTACGATAACAGCAGACGTTCTGGACAGTGGTTCGACAAAGGAGAAGAAGCATCACATTTTCCAAAGCTCCCAGCTCATCAATGATGATGGTGGCACTTTGTTGGGCTTCATTTGGGCTGATTTACTACAGCTTCTTGAATCCGAAAAAGAATCAATGCTCTAAAAATTGAAGCAATGTACCAGAAATTAACATTATTGAAAACTTCTTTGGTCAATCGGAAAAGGCCAATTCTGTTACACGACAACGCTCGGCCATATGAACAGCGTTTTACAATATAAACAATTTCTTGTTCACAAATTGTTAGAAAAATCAAAAGTTGTTAATAATAAAGACTCAAAATTCTATTCAGAGGGTATAGAGAAGGTGCCATCATGCTGAGAAAAGTGTATTGGAGGGTATTTTAATTGATAAAAAATGTTTTAAATCATTTATTTAATTGCTATTATTGTATAAATCTTCATTATTTTCCGGACAACCCAATAATAATTAATTAACAGAACATGCATTGAAATTGTTTTCTTGTATGAGTTTGTTACACGAAGTATAAATGTGTTAAGGAAATTTAAACCTATTTTTAATTAAATAAAACCTTGAAACTACTGCTATACAAACATCTGTTAGGGTAAAATTTTGTTTAATAAAATATAAAGAATTTTAAGCAATTTTAGCAAAAACTCTCCTTCAAAACCAATTAATTTTTCATTCTTTATTAGGAATTCTCTCTCTCTCTCTCTCTCTCTCTCTCTCTCTCTTTCTCTCTCTCTCTCTCTCCTTCTATCCCTCTCTCTTTCTCACTCCCTCTCTTTTCTCTCTCTCTCTCTCTCTCTCTCTCTCCATCACCCTCCCTTTCACTTCTCATTCTATCTCTCTCTCTCCAACTAGCCCTCTCTCTTTCTCACTCCCTCTCTTTTATATCTTCCTCCCTCTTTCTCATTCTATCTCACAGCCTCTTTCTATCTTTCTCTCCCTCCCTCTCTCTCTTCCACTCCCACTATCTCTTTCCTCCCTCCCTTTTCTCATTCTCTTACTCTCTCTTTCTTTCTGTTTTCTATCTGTCTCTCTCTTACTGTCTCCCTGTCTTTCTCTGTTTCTTTCAATCACTCTCTCCCTTACTCTCTCTTTTTTACGATCTGTTACTCTCTCTTCCTCTCTCCATCCCCTCCCTTTCACTTCTCATTCTATCTCTCTCCATCACTCTCTCTCTCGCCCTTACTTTCTCTCTCTTTCTTCCCTCCCTTTTCTCTCTCATACTATCTCTTTCTTTCTGTTTTCTCTGTTTCTCTTACTGTCTCCTTCTTTTGTCTCCTTATCTTTCTCTCTTTCTTTCAATCACTCTCTTCCTTACGCTCTCTTTTTTACGATCTCTCACTCACTCTCTCCCTCTCCATCACCCTCCCTTTCTCTTCTCATTGTATCTCACTCTCTACCTCTCTCGGCCTCACCGCTCCACGGATTTTCGTTCTTGATGGCTTAAACGAAAGCCTTGCTCTCACATTTATTCGGACAACTATAAATTATTAAATATATTTTATTATTAATCGTGAGGACGATAAATAAATGATAAAAATATGACAGGGGGAGTGGTGGTGACTGGCGCCGGAATTCAAACATCATACGTCGGCCTTGTGCTGGCCTCTTCGCCTTACACTTGTAGGTCAGTACTTTTTAGTACTAATATTGCCCAATGGATGTTAGATGTGTGCACTGCGATGCTAAACAATTTGAGGCCAAGAATACCAGCAGTCATTTTAACTCCTGCTGCCACAATGGCCATGTTTCACTCCCAGAACCGCAAATAAATGGAATTAAAGGACTATTCCTTAATTCATGTTAAACTGGCAGACCAAACCCCATCATCTACTATTCCTTAATTGTACAAATTTTATGAACGATATACACAAATACAACAGTGCGATGGCATTTGCCTCTTTTTCTGCCACAAGGAAATAAATTCCAGGGGTTGGATCTTACAGTTTTAAAATACATAGACTCATATCAGATTTGTTGCCATGTGGGGTGAAGTTTTGTCATATGGTCAATTATATTTTCTACACTCCTCCGAAGCTGTGAATCTGCAGCCGGGACGTTTATCTTTAGGTGTAGCAGAATGGAAGGACATAACGTTACCCTTTGTGCAAATGGGACTAATCAGTACAAAAGTAAGCAACGGAAGTAAAAAAACATTACTTTCTGTTTATGTTGACTATGATAGCTCCTAATTATCCGTAAATAATGTAGAATGATAATGGATTTAATTTTAAACTAAATAAATTGAGTGATGCAGTATATATAAAATTGAAATTTTTAGAATTAAGTTAAAAACTGACTGTTTTTTTTTTCAAAAAATAAAAACAAGGAAATCTACTAGGACTTTATAAATTAAATTAATGTTCAAATTAACTATGATAATGGAAGAAAGATTAGTTTTGCTCAGTTGTTCAAATTGGGATAAGCAGCTTAACTAGACATTAAAATGATTATTGATTTACATGAGTTTAAATCTGCATATGTATGTACATATATACACGTGTACAGAGTTGAGCCTATAAATTATCAGCAGGTCTTGAGAACCACCTACCCTGGGGTTATGAACAATAAAGTTTAAAAGTTTATATTATTATTTCAAAAAACCAAGCACTGTTTTACCAAGTTGGCACCGTTATTTTCCTAACCCCTATAACTAGAGTAGACAGTCTACATGAGGAGTTCCCCAGGAGTTAAGTATTGGTTTTTGTAGGGATAATAACGCAAATGGCCATGGATTATGTCTAAGAATGAAATTAGTTGTAAAGAAGGATAATCTCTGCGAGAATGGTCAAGTCGTTGCACCTAAGTGTACACTGCACACTCAAAATTACTGTTTTCAGCAAAATGGGCTGTACATTAATAAAACAGCATTAAAAAAAAAAAAATTAGGAAAGGTTTTCATTAGTTTTATTTTTAGATAGAAGAAAAATTATGACTGCAGATTCTGTCCATCTAATCTATAAATAATCAATAATTCTGCAAGTGCAACTATGGAATGTTCTATATTATTAAATATTGTCTAAAGTACAAAGTAAAAATTTACCTACTAACAATAATTAAAATTAAATTAAATTAAATGCCAGATTCAGGCTGATGCATCCATTGATTTGAGGATAGATAAGGGACTGAGGCACTCTCTAGCCTGCTTCCTGATTGACAATTAGAAAAAGTAATTAAGGATGCATACTCCCAGAAATAAAGGGTGTTTTGAAGCAGCTTTAACCATGGGTATTATCATTAATGTAGGGGTATATAATATATAACCAAATATAAGTGGAATGGCCCACTGAAAAAGTGGGTTTTTACAAAGTCAATGAATTTATGTATCTCGACTTCCAAATTGACTCTTTTAATAACAACTCCCAAGAGATCAGCAGGAGATTCATAGCTGATAATAGCCTTTTTCAAAATATATGAAAGTCAGCTTAATCTCTAGGAACCAAAAATCAGGCTCTATAAAACCCTCGATCACCGTGAAGAACGCTTCTCAAACTTGGGCCATCCCCAAGACAGACAAAAAGAATCTCTTAATCCTTGAAAGGATTAAGCTCAATTAATTATCTGAAGATTAATCATGATAAAACTGAGCTGGTCATGTGAGGATGGAGGAGAGGGTAGTGCAAGCAAAGATAATGAATGGGCCACTGGGCACATGCAGAAAGGTTGGAAAGCCTAAGCTTAGGTGGCTTGATGGCGTATGCAATATTATGAATATTATTCTAGGAGCTTGCAAATGGTATGCAGCAACAGACAACAGGAACTTCTGGTGTAAACCTATTGGGGATTCCAGGACCCGCATAGGGTTGTAGCGCCCTTAAAATTAGATAATTACACAGTAAAAACTAAAAATTGTATAAATTCAATGATATTAAGCTAACATTGCTATATTATTATTAATTACTCAATGTGTGGATATCTCCTCATTTACAAAGGACCACAGAGATGCCGCCTGTGCGACACACTATTAACTGTGAGACATTCTATCAAAGTGTGAACAATTAGTGCCACCCAGGACAAGGTGTTGCTTATCCACGAGCATTTTAAACCTAATTTTTCTGACTGAGGTGCTCATTGATAGTGTGGATTCCTATGCGACAGAAGGGCTTGGGTCCTATCAGTGGTATAGCAGCCCCTCTTCTTCAGGGCATCCGCTTTCTCATTGGCTTCTATTCCCACATGTCCTGGGAGCAGAGGCTGACTTTGCTTTGCATACCTAATTTATTTAGTTTAGTTTTGCAATTCAGCACTCTTTGATCTAATGATGTTTGAACTCAACGCTTTGGTGGCTGCTTGGCTATCTGACATGATAGCTATATTCTTGTTTTTGTACCCTTTATTCAGATTGAATTTGGTGCATCGCTCGATTGTGTGGACCTCAGCTTGTAAGATACTGGTGTATTTTCCCATGGGTTCTGAGTATTTGGTTCCAGGACCAATACTCCTGCCCCTGTACCTTCTTGCATTCTATATCTGTCTGGGTACCAGTAGATGGTGCCATTTTTAAAGGAGGTTTTTTCTCTTTCCAAAGATGCACTATTAGTTGGGTTAGGATGATGCTTCTCCGGGGGCCTGATATGAAAGAGGTTCTCGGTCAACTCAGTCCACCGACGCTGCCAATTTTCTTTTACCGCATTCTTTATTATTCATTTTGTGGGATTGAGCGGGTCAGATCACGACAGTGAAGTCTGGAGTGGAGCTGTCCAATGTCTGCACCTTCCAGACCGACATGTCCAGGTACACAGACACTACTGTTTTTCTGAGACGGTCCAACTCAGCATATCTTTGGAACACAAGCATGAGATCAGTCAAGTATCTGTCCCTTAGGGCCTGCAACATACTCAGGGGGTCAGTACACATGAGATAGGATGAATCCTTCCCAGACTGCACCAGTTCTAGGGCATGCCAAATCATATACAGCTCTGTGGTGTACACTTTAATGCGGGAGTGGTTAAGGTCCACGAAATAAGTTCTACTTGCTGTTGCCTATTAAAAATGAGTGGCCACAATGTTTTGGTTTATGCGACTGATTCAATGCTATGAATACGTTCTGAACACCAGGATATTAAAAAATTCAGTGAAAATTGACAATACTGATTTGAAGTGGTGCTTACTCTTAGCCCTCCCTCGTTAATGATAAAAGCTGCTGTAAGTAAGTACCAGGTTTAACTTTAAACTGCTATCACCATTTTATAACTATTGATGTACTTTTTATATAATAATTATTTGGAGATCGTGAGATGCGGCCTGGTGTGACGTAGGTTTTAGAAAAACATTTTCTTTATCGTGCCAATGTTTTGATCTTTATTGAGATCATCTTCAGACTCAAAGTGTTTATTTTCTGGGTTATTGTGCCATTCTTATATGGCACTAGCAATCTCAACACGACACACTAGAATGACAATTACGCAGAAAACAAACACTTTGAGCCCGGAAGATGATCCCAATAAAGATTGAAACGGCACGATAAAGAAAATGTTTTTCTAAAACCTACGTCACACCAGGCCACATCTCACCATCTCCAAATAATCATTAACTTACTGTCACTAAACACCACACATTTTTATGTAATAATGTTTCAGAATTGTTTGAGCAAATGAGTAATACTTTTATAGATTGCTTTTTGGTAAAATGAAAAATATATTTTTTATAACCCAACTTAAAAACAAAATATCAATTCATTTACAAAAACAGGATTACATGTATTCTTATTATTTGCTGGAATTCCAGTGCTACTTAAACATAACAGTTCTTTTATTATTATGTTTTACTCATTATTAGCATTTTGGACATGTCATAATTTACACATCGACAACATTGAATTAATTTTAGTGTAGAAATATATACATTACACAATTAACTATAAATCATCCATATAACAATTGTAAATATAATTATTATTTTCAAGGGTATATCATTAAAATATATACATACAAATTTTACTTTATTTCACAGCTTTAATAAAATTCTGTTCCAGAATTTGTCCTCACTCCTATCAACTATTATTTTATTTCAAATTAAAAAAAATTTATCAACATACAATTTGATTTAGCAATTCATTTCATGAGCTAGTAACACAATTTATTCCAAAGGTTTCATAAAAGTGTACATTATTTTTACATAGAAATTATTTAAAAGGTTTCATGTGTTGTCAGTACTACTTTTTTTAAATATTTATTTTACAAATGCAGTAAATTGTAGGTTCTAAGATTGAATTAAAACACATTGATTACATGTAAAAAAATATATAAACATTTCTACTAAAAAATTATTAAAGCAAGACAAGCTACTTAAATACAATTTCTACTATAAAAGTACTTATTTATATTCTTAAATAAAACATTATCACAGATATAGAGTAACAACAATTGTTATAAGAGTTGATGATACGTCTGAGCAAGACAACTATAAACTTTACCTTGTAAATGACTACATTTAAATTTGTTCCATATTGACTTGACTTTCAAGTGATAAAATAACCTTGAGGTGTCTTGGTCATACTTTGAAACAAGTATAAAGTAGTGTTTATAACATTTCAAGTATAAAACACCCTTTTCATATCTTAATAATATGAGATGAAATAATAATTAATAGTGATAAAAATATTTTCTTATTTATCGTTTTTATATTTGTCAACTATAGATGTTGAAAGAATGAACGTTCAACTGTATAAAAATTAGACCAGCCTGATTAAGGACAGGCTAAAGTGAACATTATGGATAAATTCTTAACAAATAAAACTATCCTAACATCGACAAATGAAAAAAAAGAGGGTTTCCATTTTACAGATGGGGATTACACAACATCAACGTTATAACACGATTATGTTACCAATTTCATTATTAATTAATGTAAAAATGTTAAACATTTAATCTCAAAGATTAGCTTGTACGTATATTTCTCAAAAGTGTACAACTTGATGGCCAGTTAAAAGAGTTAGTTGCAATATTAAACCAAATAATTACAAATATATTTTATTGTGTTATTGAACACCAAAAGCACCCTTGAATACCTCTCTCAGGTCAAAATGGGACTTTTGGTTATTCAATAACCTTAGGGTAAAAATGAACAAAAGCATCTTTTCTTGTTTCATTAACTATAAATGTACCAATTTTTCAAAAAATGTTTCCAGGGACTGCTATGGCGTGAGGGGCCGGTTTTTTTAAAATGTTCCTTCCCCTGGTACCAAGTGGTTCCACTTCCAGGTCCACCTGGCAAAAAGGTTGTAGGGATTGTGGTCAAATGATAGAAATAAGATATGGAAATCTTATAGAAAACCTAATACAGAGGCTACATCAATTGCACATTACTTGTTGATTAATTGCAAAAAAGGATCTGGACCGAGGTAAATTAGCCTTAAAATAAACCCCCCCCCTCGAAGAAATCTCATTGGCTGTTCGGAGGTTTTGTTCCAGGTCGAAGGCAATCCCAACCACAACTTGTGAGGGTGAGGGTTAACTTGGAACCACTGGCACTTTGCATTAAGTATTGCATTAAAATCAGCAAAATTCAATATAACAAATAAATATACAAAAACAGAAACCAGAAATTGTTTTAATTAAAGCATAAATTCAATACTCTTATCAATCTGAATGGTTTATCAGCACTCTTTTCTTTACTGAGTTGGTAGATCGATAATCAGTAGCATTACTTAATGCACATTGCATTTATTAATGAATAACCAACTTCTAGTTTCAATTCTAGCCTCTTTACAATTAATTTTATTACCAGTTGATAAATAACTAATATATCACAAAGTACCTTATCTCGGTTTTACTACCTGGTGGACAACTGGCCTTTAACTTTCAGCCTACCGTTGAATTAAAAAAAAAAACTTCTTTCAGCAACTTCCTTTCTACAAAAAAGTGTTAATTTAATATGTACATTTATTATCACATTATAACTCTTGATAATGTGACAGCAATATAAATAATACCATTTATATACACAAAGAAATTACACCTTCTTTAACATTATTCGTTAAAGTAAAATCTAAAAATAATGTATAACAAATGAAAGAAACCAATCAACTCAATTCAAAACCGGCTCCTGACTGTATAGCATATAACAGTTTAGATCGCATAATCGATTCATCGGAAAATGCGGGAAGTTTCAAGAGATTCATACAGGTGCTTGATGTGGGGAATCTGCCATCAACACCTTCAACGTGCTGAATGCAAATGGGTGGCTGAAGTTCCTGAAAATAATTAGAATAAAACCTTTAGCACACAATCATAAATTTATCTGTGATAGGAAAAATGAGAAAAGTGATATAAGCAGTGAACAGGATGGTAAGACGGTTATTTTATTTATAATCATATTTCCTTTGATACTAGAATGATTTTAGGAACCTAAAATGCGTTCCTCTCTTCGCAGGTGCTAAGTAACCCAAGCCTGATTTATTTTACATTCGTAAGTTTCACATTTAAGGAAAAAAAAAATGTTTCCCTCAAATTTATTGTTATATCAAAGAAAAGCCTACTTTGGTGGAATTCTTTTTTTATATTTTTGACTTACTAAATTCACTAATTTCGTGGTCCGCATGACCAATTAATATATTACAATTAATTAAGGTTTTTAGTTGAGATAAAAAAGTCCATGGCACGAGCAGGATTCGAACCCACGATCTTCGGCTTGATACGCCGCTGCTCTACCACTTGAGCTATCATGACCCGATCCACTCGGACACCAACTTCCCATCCCAACCGCACCTTTTGAATTTTCCCTCCTTTTTGCCATTTAGCCCAAGTAAATAGAAATGTAGATTAATGGTATTAAAATAATAACAAATGACAAATTGCATGATCTTTTCTGGTCCTGGTAAATAAGGACAACAAAAACAAAATATATTCCGAAAATTACTGTGAATTAAACAATAAAAAACTAAAACAGAGTGCACTTGACAGATAAGAGTTGAACAATCAGAAAGACAATAAGGTAGGGAAGGGAAGAGCATGGGCGAGAGGTAGTTGAAGTAGGACATCACAATGAAAAATAGATGTGGTGGCAGAATGGTTTTCCAAAAAAAAAGGAATGTTCACAATTTTGCAAAAGTTGCGAGAACGGGGAAAAAAGAGTGGTTCATTGATGATGAGGATGGGAAAGGAAGGTTGTAAGTCTCCATTCACTACCGAGGTGTTCGGACACCATTGTGTGTGGACACCGACTATTTAAAAGTCCAATACGTTGGATATAGCTACAGCCCAATAGATACCGTGAGTGTACAGCTAGAGCTAAATAAAAGGGGGAGAAAGAGAGAAAAAGATAACTCATCACAAGTCTCGAAAAGATTAATTTCTATCTGAATGAATCTGAATGAAATTAAAAATGAGCAAAAGTACAAAATGTGATAGATTTAATATATTTTTAGATTTTACATCTGAAATCATCGATTACACCAATATTTGACTATGTTTCAACAAACCTAGGTCTAAATGACAACTGATTCAACAGAGATAGGAAATTCAAATCGGCTCTACATTATATCAACTATAAAACAGCCGTACAGTATTGCAATGTCTATTACAGCCTGCTGGAAGAAAAAAAAAATGTAATAAAATAACAAACCCCTTCTAATTGGGGTAAACATCAAACTACATACCCATACCTCAAATCATCAAATATCTATCTTCCCAAAGGCATCTTCTATTTGAAATTTTAAGGGATAGTTTAACCAAATCCTTTTTTACTTATTGTTTAATAGTTTCCAATCGTCTTGGTCTGCCTATTCTCAGAATGATTGATTTTGTCAGTCAGAAGCTTTTTGGCATAACGCCATCTTCAGTGCTGTGTTTGGGTGATTCTGTGGAGTGGTTTTAGTTACGAGATTGTAGATGGGGGCTGTGTCAGCATTAGTATTGTTTGTCAATGTGTTTGATGGATTAAGTTGGGTTTTTTGTGTTACCTTTTAATCAGTCTTTTTGATCTTTGGTACTTGTCCTTTTTAATTTTTGTAATGTTTTAAATGGTGTAAATGCTTATTGTTAATTTTTCTATTTATGAGTTTTTTTTAGTGTTAAATCTATTAGGTTTGAATATTTCTAAATTTTCGAGTATGTTCATTTTTCTTCCCTCTCTTATGCTTGCTTGTATTGTCGAGGATTGGGGTTGTTTTCTGTTAGTGAGTCGTGTGATTCGATTTTCCATTGTTGTTCTTAATGATGTGTAACTGTCTTCTATTTTTCGTCCTGTTTGTCTGCATATTTGTCTCCACATTAGTTGGTGAGTAGATTTCAGTTTTTTCATGAGTTGGTTTTGTCGATGTTTTGCCTTAATAATTTTCCTATTTGTTAGTGGTATTCAGTGCTGGTTTCATGACTCTTTTGCTGAATAAGTTATATCTGTCTCTCATAAAACTCTCATACTTTGACAATATTTGTGATAATGTCAATCAAAAATATTTTTTCTTACAATCCGAGCATCCAAGATATCCTTTACAAACTAAAAGAACTCTCCACTCAAAATGTTGAAGTTATTTTCATGTGGATCCCAAGTCACGTTGGCATCCAAGGGAACGAAAAAGCCGATCAGTTAGCTAAAGAATCAATTTCATGTGGAATTCCCTATACAAAAGTTCCCTACAATGATTTCTGCACACATATCAAACACATCATTTGGAAAGAATGGGAGCGTGAGTGGAATAGACAACACACTACAAATACACTTTTCAAAATTAAAAAAGAAGTTAAACATTGGCAATCCCCAATTTGAACCACTAGGAAACAACAAACAGCTCTAACCAGACTAAGGATCGGACACACCCGCCTTACCCACGGCTACCTACTCAAACATAAAAATACACCAATATGCTACACCTGTCAAACAAAATTAAACATATCCTACTGAACTGTCGACGTTACGCTCCTCTCCGCACATCACACCACTTCCCAAACAACATATCCGAATTATTGAGTGATCAATCCCCATATTTAGACGCTGTCTTTGATTTCCTGTCAGAGGCAGGCTTAATTGGTGAAATATAAATTGTACTTCTTGAACATGTGTCTCCCCCACCCTTGAAAGATTCAAGGCAAAATTGACCCAAAGGTCGTAGCCTAAAAAAAAAAAAAAAAAAAAAAAAAAAAAAAAAAAAAAAAAAAAAAAAAAAAAAAAAAATGACTCGGAATGTATTTCATTTTATTTATTTTCCTGATAAATCAGTTATACCAGTCCGCAGTAGCAAAATATTAATAAATATTATTTCATGTGAAATATTGCGATGTTTTGTTCAGTAGGAAATCATCACTTGCATTGATCTCGTTTATCAAGTTTTGTGCGATTAGATAGGTTTTTTCTTAAATTTTGGGGCTCGAGCTCATAAATTTCATCTAAACTTAAAATTTGATACACAAAACATAAATCAATTATGTATAAATTTGTGAGCCAACGGTTTATGAAACAACCATAAAGCAGACTTGTTACGAGAGAAAATTTACACACATTAAAAAAAAAAATCTGTATGTCATTTACTTCAGTGCTGCCATTTTGTGTCAGTGTGGGTGGCTCGAGTCAGCATGTATGACGTTTTCAGTTGCTGTCGGTTTTCTGTAATGTCAAATTGTAGTTTGTCATCTGTTTTGTGTTATTGATAAGTTCAGGATGTTTATACTGTTATTTCTTTCTTTACTACAAATTCAGAGGAGCTCAGAAATGGGACTCAGATTCAACTATGAAAACAATCTTGTTTTTTCTTTTTATACATTAAAAAGTTTTATTTTTATAAACACATATAAATTTCTTTATTGTCGTAAACCCTTGATTTTGAATTGTCAATTTGACAACAATGATATAAGGTATGATATACAAACTTAATGATTGTAATTAAAAACATTGGGACAATTTCTAATGGTAGTTAGATAATCTAAATAAAGTAATATAATCATTTAATTACCTTGAATCCCAATAAAGGTGGCCTAGGACAACTTGTGATAAATCGCAACAAATCACTTCTCTCAACATTGTTGAATGAATCCAATATATTCCAAAACATGATAATACATGGATGTTCAGCTGAATAGCCACCTGAAGTTCAAATTATATCGTTAATGTTGTTGTATCAACGCACTATAAATAATGATAAAGAAAGAGTGAATGAATAGCATACCAGCATATACAGTATTCATTTTCATGTCTGTTATATCTATAGGAGCTTCATCTCCAGATATAATAATTTGCAATTCTTTTGGACTAAACATTTTTAACCAGTCTAAAGAGAATACGTTTTGAAGACCCTGGAAATAATAAAACAATTAGTGAATGATTCATATGAAACAATGGATGTGGAAGTTAGCTTCTTTAAATTGCAAAATTTATTCATCCTGACCAGTATCACGACTGACTCAAGGGTACGAGTATGGCCCAGAGAAGGCACCACCATACAGAGTTCGAAGGACTGGAGGTAAATAAAGCGGACGGTCAGGGTGGGCAGACACTAGCTAGTGCGTCGTAAGCTTGAAGAGGAGTGCATTGTATTTTGTCTATGTAATTGCAAAGTTATTGTGCTATTATTAGTTGTTATGCTAAATAAAGGTTTTCAGATTTAGTGGTCTCCTGACTTTTTTTTATGGGAATAAAGGTAAAATTTCTCACAGTCTGCGCACTTAGAGAAGCTTCCAGGCGAAAACCTGAATGTCGAGGGGAAGGACGTACATAAAACATGGCGAGCTGTCAAGGAAAAGGAAAGGTGTCAAAGGATTGTAATACTGTTGAGGGGAAGGAAAGACACAAAATGAGGCAAGCGGTCAAGGAAAAGGACAGACGACAAAGGTGTGGGAAGACCGGTGCAAAAATGTCAATTGACCCCCAGGAACCTGGGATGACTCAAGGAACAACCCAGTCAATAAAAAAATCCCTTAAGGCATAGATATGCTGTGAGTTCAAAACATAAGAGGATAATAAAATGGAATTTCTAAGGAAAAGGAAAGGAATGAAACACTTCTATTTTTCCATCAATTTGGAAGGTACAGATACTGAAGACTACAAGATGGTCAGAAAACAATGAAGGAGTGAATGCCAAAATGAGAATCCAAGGAGCCTTATCCTTTAAAACAGATTGAAGATCAACTGGACTTACGAATATGGTCTGTAGAAGGACCACTCTCTAGAGTTCGAAGGGCTGAAGGTTAATAAAGTGGGCAGACAAGCTTGTGTTTAATCTACATAATTGTAAATAAGTTATTGTGCTAAATAAAGATTGTACAAAATTTAGTGGTTTACATCTTGACTTCTTTTACGATGACTCTTCGCAATGAATATATAAATTAATAAAACACAACTAACACTTTAAAGATTCTACAACATAGAAGGACATTACATAATTAACATAACTCTTCAATTATTTAATTAATTACCTCTTTAAAGGCTTCTGTCTGCTTAGATATTTCTTCGTGCATTTTAAATTTTGCAATAAGATCTATATATTCAGCCACATTGTCTGCAGTGACAGGAATTTCCCCTCCATTCGGTTTAAGTTCTCTGCTCTAAAAATAAAAACGTAAGTTACAAATGAGAGTATTTAATTATTAGTCATTTTATCACATTTGTGGTTAGGTTTTACCCATCTAGAATGAATTATTAGCCTGACTGATTGAGTGAGTGTGTATGAATAGGTTTATGCTGGAATATAAAGTACCCACAGATACCAAACTAGGTTAGTTATTTTTTGTACTGAATGAATGTATTTATTAGCATGAATGGTTGTGTGAGTGGGTTTATGGTGGAATATAGAGTACCCCATAGACTCATCCAATTAGGCTAGTTTTTAGTGTAATGCTGTTCAAGAAAGGGGAAGGCACTGGCAGAATATCAAATAATCCAGCGACTCACCAAATTTTATCTGTGCATATGGTATGAATGTATTTATTAGATTGAATGGTATGTGTGGGTGGGTCTGTGGTGGAATATACAGTATCTAACGGACCCACCAACTTAGGTGAGTTTTATGTATATATATTTTTAGAGTGATTGTAGACGAGACACTGGCATAAAACCCCAGTATCTCCCAAATTTTTAATTGTACATATAGTATGAAAGTTTCTAGACAGTGTCAGTGGAATATCCAGTACCCTGAGGCCCGTCTAACTTAGGTTTGGCCACAATTATGTATGTTTTTAACTTACAGAGCCTTTTCACCATGAGTGGAAGGGGCAATTAAAAATGCTTACAGAACCTCTGAAATTCCGTAAAAAATGTACGATCATCAAGCCTTCATACTAGAGAGACAAATTTTGTCAATAAAAAAGTGAGGTGGAGAAAATGCAAAGCTGCTACGCTAGCTGGCGAGGAAGAAAAGGAATATAAAATTTGTCAAATGAACATTTTATTGATAACTTATTCTTTATTAAGTAAGATTTTTATGTGGTATTTTAACTACAAGGTCATGTCCCTCAGGGTGCTGGTGTTTGTGGGAAAAAAATCATTTGTAAATATGTTTGGTTTATATTCAGGGAACTGAGATTCGAAAATGGGACCCGTACAGTTGATAAGTCACTGTGTCAACGCTCTAACGGTCACTGATGTCCCAACAGGAAAGATTAATAATAAAAAACTAATCATACTAACCAGACTTTGTCCATACTGGTTGGTGTATATGGTGAAATCAAGTCCCATTTCTGCAAAATCACCTTTGTACCGTCTCAAATTCATTATATTTTTATAAAGTTCATGATCCAAAGATGCAAGGTTATTTAAATACATGTTTCTTGTATCTCCAGTTAACTTTGCGAGGAAAAAGTCAGTTAACGGAATTTCAGCCATTATTCCCTCATAAATTGCCTAAAAATTCAAGACACGTAAAAAATTAAATATAACATTTATAAGAATTTTGAAGTATTCTAATATGTAATATTTAAGATGTCTTTTTTTTGGAATAAAAGACAATTGGGTGAATAATATTGTTCATATAATATAACTTTATG
The DNA here is from genome assembly GCF_000648675.2 of Cimex lectularius. NCBI lineage: Eukaryota > Metazoa > Arthropoda > Insecta > Hemiptera > Cimicidae > Cimex > Cimex lectularius. The sequence continues at coordinate 784,527 of NW_019392727.1, read as the reverse complement.
GGATGCTGTAGAAATACAATAATCCCTTAATATTCTCAAGGGTTACAATCCAGAAAAACTACACGAATGTCGAATGTGAGAATGTTGAGGGACTACGGTATAGTAAAAGAAATAAACAAAACAATTATTTGTAATTTGAATATCTATGATCATTCTAGTCTACCTACTCTCACTGGCTTTGCTTTGTCATATGTATTTCAAAATCATCATCTTTGCAAAATGCATTTAACCAAAAACTAGTGAGAATAAGCGGACCAGGATAATCACCTTGTTTCACAAAATAATTACCATACCTTTCCTAAAATTCTTCCAATAAAAAAGTAATGCTTTTCAAAATCAGGGCATATGACATGTACATTTGGATTGGGATACAGTTCATTATCATTGGTACAAATAAAGAAGCCTCTATTAGGATCAAATGCCGTTTTCAATAGTTCTGTAATGAATTCACGAAATACACCTCCACCATCAACTCCTGCTTCATCTAGTCCCCATTTGTTTACCATTTTGATTTTAACAGTTAATTTAAGATCTGGTGCTAAAAATAAAATTAAATAAAATTAAAATAAAAAATATTTGCAAATGAAATTTTCTAATGTTCATTGTTTGTATACATTAATATATATATGTAAAAAATAAAAATAAGTTGAACATACCATTTTCATCAGATAATTTCTCAAAAGCGTCCTCGTACAAATAGTGTCTTCTAATCCTTACAAAATAATGAGGAGGAGCTTGCAGATAATGAACTTGAGGATTTTGATTTTCGAATCTTTCAACATCAAAATGATTTTGTAATATAGAAAACCTCTTAAGGAAAGCAATTGTGAAGGGGATCAATGTCAACAAACAAACATTTCGACTTTCATGGATGGAAAGCAGTAACTGTCCTTCTGCAAGGAAAATAAACATACAAAATTCAATTACACAGTTAAACAATATAACTGCAGCACTAAATAAAAAGATTATTCTTACCAACATTGTGAGATATGACTGATCTTGTATTAGATCTGCTACTAGTGAAAGGCTGGGCCATTACAGATTTTGTACTATTATATACTGGCACAGTATCAGGGACACTGATAAAGTTAGAGAGCCAGTGTCCTTCTTTTGTAAATGGCTTTCTTAAATCACGTGCATTTAATAAAGACACAAGCCCAATAACCTCCTGGAAAGTTGGAAAAATGATATATGGTGATCTCTCAGCAATCACAGTAAAAAAAACAAACAAAAAAAACACTATTAATTTGCATACTCAAAACATTAAACCTATTAAAATACATGTATACTGTCAATTTTTCTTTAAAATAATTGTTTAAAAACATTATTTAACATTTTCTTCGTCGCTTTTTCTTCTTTCTATACCATTTTTATATAGTAGGTATATTATAATTAACACAAGAAAAATGTAGACTGATCTAACATTTCAATTTTTGTGGTGAAGGGATACTTTTCATATAATTATCCCTATGCCCCATTACACATAATTATCTTCTATTTTTTTCTCTTCTACCGCAACAAAGCTTTTGTCTCCCATTTATCCAACCTACAACCTCCCACCATTCTACAGAGCAAGAAGTGTTTCACTTTATAGAAAGTGTATCCTCCTCCCTTGACCTCAACATTGCATGGGAGCCTTTCTTGACGGCAACAGGCCAATTTCTACTTAATCCTCTTACCTTATAGAGCGGTTCTTTTGAGTATGACAAGGATCAGATTACTCCAAACACTACTAAACAGACACTACGTCTTACTCATAAACCTATCCGACTAATTCAATCGGACAATCTAAGCCATCAATGAAAAACAAACCTACAATCCACAAAACCACAGCATAGACTGTGGGGAACCACCAAATCTTCCAATATCCAAATCAAATCCTTTCAGTTTAAAGTCCTCAGATCAATTATAAATGTTCTGTATTATATCTCCGATACTTCCTTCAGCAATAATCTGATAATTCCATTTATTCAAAGTTCCACAATAATCTCTCCCATTGCCTCAATAGTCTCATCCAAGACTTGTCCGACAGGACCATCCCTATAATCCCATTAGGGTCTCAATTGGCGAACTGACCTCCTTTCTGAGGAGTAGGCAGTGAAGTTTATTCAGTACGTGAAGTGGGAGAATAATATTGACTATTTGCTCCTCTCAATGTAAATAGTTGTCAATATCTCTACGTATCCTCAAATTGCATATTGTAAACAAAAGTGAAGATTATAATAAAATGTGTGGTGATTAGTGACAGTTAGTCGACGATTATTCGGAAATCAAGAGATGCGGTCTGGTGTGATGTAGGTTTCAGAAAAACATTTTCTTTATCGTGCCAATGTTTCGATCTTTATTGAGATCGATCATCTTCAGGGCCTGGGATTTACAAATGTATGTTATTGGTATTGAATTTGATTAATGATATTGGCGTAGCTGTGACTGAGTTTACATGTGTCTGTTCTGTAAACTCAGTCACAGCTACGCCAATATCAAATTCAATATAAATAACATACATATGTCATCACATCACACAAAACACATATTATAACATACAAAACATTCATCACATTCCACACATCAAACATTTTCCACATAATTAAGGTTTTTAGTTGAGATAAAAAAAGTCAATGGCACGAGCGGGATTCGAACCCACGATCTTCGGCTTGATACACCGCTGCTCTACCACTTGAGCTATTGTGACCTCGATCCACTCGGACACCAACTCCCACTCGTGCCATTGACTTTTTTTGTCACAACTAAAAACCTTAATTAATTGTAATAAATTAATTGGTCAAGCGGACTACGAAATTAGTGAATTTAATTTTCTACATAGTCTAATTTTTCAACAATTTAGCTTTCCTTTTCCTATTTATCCCTGTCTATATAATCCTGAAAGGATAATCTGGCCGAACCATTACCAACATTTTTTCCATTCGTCGGCTCTTTTCACCTCAAAGAAGCCGACTCCTTATACAAAAATGTCTTTCTATACCGACTTCCTTCCCCGCCTTTCAAAATCCAATGTTTATAAACATATAACAGCAATATCTCACTAGAACTCAACACGAGACGCAAGAATGGCACAATTACGCAGAAAACAAACACTTTGATTGAATATAAAAAATATTTTTTGCATTGTATAAATTCACTTTTTTCCACATCCTACATGTATTTGTTAAATTTAAACAATGTAAATCCCAGGCCATGAAGATGATCTCAATAAAGATCGAAACGTTGGCACATTAAAGAAAATGTTTTTCTGAAACCTACATCACACCAGACCACATCTTACGATTTCCGAATAATTATAATAAAATATTGAAAAAAAGTTTACATCTTTATGTAATGTTACCTGCATAAGAAGTGTCCAACATTTAATATTGTAATTTGCATTTGATGTAGGAATATTATTCTGAATAGTTTGATCTGTTCCTGGATCGTGCGTGTCAGGGTAAGCCAGTAATATAATTCCAACTGCTATATCTTTTAAAGTTTTGCTGAGAGATACCATTTCAGCAAGAGTAAATGGTTTAGCTGGATAATCTGGATTAGGTTCTAAAAATATTAAATAATATTAAAAACAACTATTGGTTAAAATATTTATATAATATAAATAATAACTTAACATTTTATCACTGAGAAAAGATTTAAAATTATGAAACTCTAAATATTCTATTCTGGATTCCATTGTAACCAATTAAATTATACATCTTTCTACATATTATTAAATTATAATTTTAATAATTTCAAAATGTAATGTTGAATTTCTGATATAAAATGTTAACAATGTAAGCTCACCTTCAGCATAAAATTCTTCATCAGTCATTGTTGAATAATAAAACTTAAGGATGTACGAAAACATTGTGAGTAACGGAAGAAGTTGAGAAGCCTCATCATTATCGAGTAGCATGCCTCTTGCAAGAATACTTATCAGTGGTACTGAATGAGACAAAGTGCCAGACCTTTTTAGTTGGCTTATGCATTGCCAAAATCCTTTTAGGCAATGACTGTTATTGGTTAATAAGAGAAATATTCTATTAACAAGAAAAAAAATATTAAACATTATATTGTATAATAGAAGAGTTAAACATAACACACCGATAATGGTGAACAGGGTTATTGCCACTGATCAGTAAATGGTGAAGGCAAGCAGTGAAGTCAATCAATGTATCCCATTGTTCATTCATTAAAATAATATTAAGATATTCAATCCAAGCATCTGCTTTTTCTGGACTATTCAAAAGTTGAGAACATTCCCGTAAAATCTGAAAGAAAACTTAGCTGTAACTAAATTCTAACTAATTATATTTTCACCAAATTGCTACAAGATTTTTGCAGCTTCTATAGAAGCTTTGTGCAGAACAATAAGTAACAATAATCTCTTAAAAATATCCATAACCAATGGATCAAATTTAACCAAAGCAAAGCGGACAAGTTTGCAAATTTTATGGCTAATACATTCATCCTTAACAAAGCTAAACTTGACATTTACAAAATTACATATGATCCATTGTGATCATAATGCTAACCATATCTGGTATACAGATGACTCCAAAACGGAGACTGGAAATAAACCAAGAACTAGAATTCGTATAAACCTTGGACAATATGCCAATGGCTTTCAAGTGGAGACTGGCTATTGAACACTGTACCGGAAATTAATGCACTGAGGGCAATTACCATATTGGTAGTAAAGTCCAGTTGTTTGGGATTGCATTAGAACCCTGACAGACCTAACAACAAAATTACCCTTGTCTGGGTGCAACGGCACACAGGGCAGAGACAATGAAGGGCCGAGGAAAGTTCGAAGAGGACACCTATTGGCACTGAACACTATTGTGTCATACCAAACTGCCAAAAATGTGGATCCATTGGATTCAATGATAATGCAGCTGAAGATAGAGGCATTTGAAAACGTTCATTAAAGGACTATCGCAGAAACTTAACAGCAGAACTAATAAATCGAGGATGTGTAGAGTAGAATTGGACTGCTAACTGGACACTGCAGACTACAAAAGTGTGTAGACTCAGAGAGGCAGAAACAAGCTGGTACAGACATTTCCAGGAAAAAGAAGATACAGCAGAATATGTCCTCTGTTGGTACAAAGGCTTATGTAAGCTGAGATTCCTACTTTTAGGAGAGGAAAAGCTTGGGCAAGGATACAAATAGGAGTTCTTGAAAAAGCTTCGGGATCTGGTAAAAATTGTTAACTCTAATGAGGAGCTCTAGACTGCAATGGAGATGCACAATAGACCAATACTGGCCACAGTGCACAGGTCGTAAAGAGGCCGATTCCTCTTATATGTATGCATTTTTGGAATTCTATCAAATAATTTTATTTATAAACTTTAAAAAATTAAATTTAACCCTAGCAGTGTTCACATTAAAAAAAAGCCACTTCATCCACAGCGTGAAAATATTCAATTTTTATGAAATACATTTGTCAGTATCAGTTTTTGAAACATTTGATATAAGCCACTGTTTAATAAAAGTGAGGTTAGAAGTGACAAAAAAATCACCCGTGCGCTCATTCAAATTCAAACAAGTTTTATTCGAAAGGCAATTTGCAGGCAATAATTGTGCTGAAAAATCACCCTTGTGGCGTTTTTAAAAATGGGGTCTCTTTAATATTGCCAGGGCGCACATTGGCTAATTGACTATGAACCTCTTATTTTCAAGTTATTTATTTAGTTTTAAATATAGGACACTATTATCTACATTCAGAATATTTGCACTGAGATAGAATCAAACACCAATATTGGTATAAATAATATTGTATAAAGCACAATTAAAAAAAAAAAAAAATTAATTAAAAAAAAATATAGTTACCCGTTGTTCTGTAAATCGTTCTTCCTCATAAACTTCATAATCATCATCGTCTGAGTCAATATCAATTGGAGATGAATTTGACAAACGAAACAAATTTCTACTTAATATCGCCAGTTGTTTGAAGTAGATTTGGTACTCATTTTCTTCAAAAACTTTAATTAAAACAAATAAATAAACATTCTAATTTTTGTTGTTGTTGCAAAACCTACTTACCAGTTTTGTTATTATCAAAATAAAGAGCGCAATATAGCAATATTGAATTATAGTATGAGTTAGCAATTTGCATGGTTGCCTTCAAGTATTCTATATATGGAAAATTTATTAATTTTAATCGAGGGAGTAACCTTTGAAACAATGATGGATGAATTTCTTTCTTTTCCAAAGAGTTCAGTGTTGAACAGAATTTAAACAAGATCAAACTCCTAAAATATATATATTTAAAAACAATTATTGAACTATTTTAATGGCATATTTTGAAGATGCAGGGTAAAAACATACTTGTAATTTGGGTAGATTATGTGATGAAATGAAGCGAATGGCCTAAGGAGCATATTGATAGGATATAAAAACTCCACTTCACCAGCTCTTTCATTATGACTTTTCTCCAAGAGGGTTAATCCAACTTTGAAGTACTCTTTGAAAACGCCATATAGAAAAAGCTAAAATCATTTAAAATTATAATTGCATTGTATAAATCGATATTACACGCAGAATATAATTATGGCATTTATTACAATTTCTATTAATGGTAATACATATAAGAAAAAATATCTAAATGTATTGTTATATTTATTTACATGCATGATAAATTTATCTCATTAAAAATATTTTATCTTAGAAATTTCCTAGAAAGTGTTGCAGAAAAAACCCGTAAAGTATAGTAATTCCCATTATGCAGGATGACAGGACAGTATCACTTTAAAAGATCGGTAAATATGAGTCAGACACCCTAATGACTTGGCCACCACGATATATATAAATTGGTAACCCACATAGGTTTAACAAGGTAGTCAGTTCATCCCCCAACTTGCACATTTATGTAATTTTCGTTGAGCCATTAAATACAAGCCCCTTGTTTTATCATTTATATGTTTTTTAGCTATTTACATGTTAGTTGCATCATTGACTGTGCATTACTAGGGTGTGTGCATGTGTTGAGTTAGGTTATATATTCATAATTCAATGGTTTTCTATGAAGTGGAGAAAATAGCGAGTGTGAAGTTTTGTTCACCACCCTTGTGCTGCACTTGCTGGATGTAATATTCAAAACATTCCATTTAGGGTGTGTTAGAAACGTAACTTTAGTATTTATTTAATGTTTAATGTTGAATGTTCAGGGTGAGTTTAACTTCTATTCTCTGCTTTATTTTTCTTTATTGTTTATGAAAAAACCCAAGACATGAAGCTTTTATTTTTTGTCTAGTTTCTCATGAGCCCAAAATTTGCACCAGCCTAATTGCACTTTAATGAGCCACATCCAAAGCGTCCTATTAATCGATATTATTTGAGAAAATTGTTACAAAATTTTCTTTTAATACTATGAGCAATGCAGTTACTGTAAATTAAAATAATTAAAATTTAATATTATATTATATTTAATAATACTCATTATTAAAATAATAATAATAAATAAATGGGTGTTTGGTTGAAGAAGTTGGAGAAGATGACATTTATCCAAAAAACAGTATCTGGAAAAAACTTTTTTCGGATAATTTGGGAACGGTTGCTCCAAATTAAAAACCGTTTCACTATTGCATTCCGCATCAAAAAACCTTTTACAAAATGTAATCAAAATCAAACCATTGATGAGTATCTTGCTATTTGAAATAGTTCAGTTCCAATTTGTATCTCGTTATTTTGAAGAGTTTGATCTAAACTTCTGTTTCATGAGAAATAGACAAAAAATAAAAATTTCTGTGTCTTGGTCTTGGAGTTTTTTTCCCACAAAAACGCTAAAAAAAGAAAAAAATACGGGGTGAACTGATTGGGTTTTGCCAAATTTGAGAGAAAGAAAACACCCTTAGTTCCTTTGTCAGTTTTCGAGGAAAATATTCTTTCAATCAGGACATTGAAACTTTTTCTAATGATTCACATGTTTGTAATAATTTGAGAACAAGAAAAATACATAATGGTTGCTCCAAATTAAAAATCGTTTGCACAAGTAGACAAAAATTAAAATTTTGTATCTCAGGATTTTACATAAAATATCAAATTAGAAAAATATAGAGGGGAGAGATAGAAGTTAAACTATATGGTTTATATAACTATGGTTGACATAAATTATTATTTATTTATCTATAAAAAAAGCTTACCTCGGATATTAATTCTTTGGCTAATTCGTCATTAATATGTTGTGAAATGTAGTGATATGAAGTAAAATAATCCACAAATTGCAAGGAATTCATATAAAATTCTAATTTGCAGTTTTTAGATAACTTCAGCACCAATAAGCTGTACCTCATTAGAATCTTTAATCTCCACATCCAATCAAACTTTGATTTCTGGAGTTCCTTCAAAATTTCACTTTTATGGTTTAATACTATACTGGTTGCAATTAACTGAAAAATAAAATTATTGTCAAAATACATAAGGTGTGTGTACAAAGTGTTAACTTAAACATTTATGTGATCACAAAAACAATGTTAACTATAGTATTAACAGTACAAACAAATGTAATATTTGTTTAAACTTTCAATTAAAAAATATATTTTTTTACATTTTTCTTTTCTATAGATTGTGAGACGCGGTCTGGTGTGATGTAGGTTTGTACACATTTTTATTTAGGAAAATTTTTTTTTAATCATGCCAATGTTCCGATCTTTATTCAGATCATTTTCAGGGCCTGGTATTTATAAATATTGTTTAAATTATACAAATACATACAAGGTATGAATATACACAATATTTATAATCCCAGGCCCTGGAGATGATCTCAATAAAGATCGAAACATTGGCACAAAAAAGAAAATGTTTTTCTAAACCTACATCACACCAGACTGCATCTCACGATCTTTAAATAATCATTAATTAATGGCCACTAATACTATAGATTTTTCTTTTCTTCGTTGTTGTCCTTCCTTTTCTTTTTATAGATATATTTTTATTTTATTTTTTAAGCCTTTGAGTTGAAGGTGGTTTTAAACAACATTAGTCTTCCAACGTAAAATACATAAAATAAAATAGTTTTTTTGAAAATGGTACAGAATGCCAAAATATTGGAAGACTGTACTTTCTTTTAGAACCACCTTTAACACAAACAAAGGCCTAAAAAATAAAAAATATTTTTTTAAAATATGTATTTCCACTGGAAAATCACTAACTGTTACTGATGTAAAAATACAGCTTTCCACATTGCTTTTTGTGCCCGAAAGTAATCCTTCTTATTAGGAAACTCATTTTATACATTTACATTTTTTCTTCTAACTACCATAAACTATCATCATTAACTATCATTAACTACCATAAAACTAACGTGTAAGAAAAGCTTAGTTTTTAAAAAGTTTTGTCTTAACCCAAACACACCTTTTAATATCTAATCAACAGGCCAAAATGTATTCTACTAAAATGAATTTAGATATGTATTTATATCTAGCTATTTTGTATTAATAAATTAGCATAACAAAACAGACAATTAGTTAGAGCACATTTATTTATACATTAAAATAGGTATACATTAAATTATCTAAGCATAGAACTAGTAAAGATGATAAAACAATTTTTTTTACATTTTACAAACATTTGAATTTTTAACGCTATATATCACAGGCTTTTTTTTAGTGTCTCACAACCACGTATTTATCAACTTAAATGTTTCCTACCCACTTCTTATTATCTTATCCTGTAATCCTACCTAAATGACCGTTGCTGCAGAGTGAGGTGAGGCAACAAGTTCTTGCAAGTCAGACAGGTACAAGCCGGTGTCTTACAAGGGAGCATTCTTGCTCCCATACTTTATCCTGCTGACCTACCTATAAAACCATCATCACCGCCTATGCGGACGATACCACAATTTTGTCCTCTAACTCGAATCCTCGCCGAATCAAAGACCAGTGCAAAAAATGGAGGATGAGACTGAATGAAGAAAAATGTACGTTCATATTAAAAAAAGAGTCAAATACTAAGGACTATACCTAGACATCAGATATCAAATTGTCACACAAGACAAGAGACAACAACTTAACAGAATACTTGCACAACTAAAAGATTTCTAAGACAGAAATCCATCTTGACTGCTAGAACTAAACTAACCTTATACAAGATTTTACCCCGACCACTCTGGATATACCGAGTGGAACTGTGGGGTTCTGTCAAGCCATCCAACATTCAGTGCATCTGATTGAAAGACCTCAGACAAATTGTTCAAACTCCTTACTACATCCCTAACCTCACTATCCACAATGACCTCAACATTCCTTTTGTCAATGAACTGATCCATTTCCTATTTCAACAGTTTCACACTAACCTCTTGATCCATCCTAATCCTACTGTTCGAGACCTCTCTATATATTCCCATCTCACGAACCTGCCACATCGCTTTAATCGATGAGGCCTTGAGATCTCCTTGCCCCTTAATCCCTCACTCTGAGTGCCAGCATTGGCAGGTTTCTCATGGCACATGTCCAAGTGATAGTGCTGTGAGCATGTGAAAAAATGTATTGTGATCACAATTGTAATATGTACTAAGTATAGGTTACACACAAANCACACACACACACACACACACACACACACACACACACACACACCCCACATATAATAGTTTTTACATACTCAAATCTTTGCATCAAACAACTTTTAAATTCAAGCTGATTAAATCATTATGAACTAACTTCTTTAAAAATTGTTTGTTAATTGGTTTACAATGCTGCTTAATATTTCCCTTAATCCAGTTTTCCATTTTTTAGAAATTGTTTTAAATAATGCACTAATAATGAAACTTCAAATTGCAAAATATTTTGATTTTGACATTCGATATTGTGATTTTTGAATATTATTAGGTTTTTTTTGCTTTTGTTAATGCTTAAACTCTTCTCAGATAATGATTTTTTACATTAAACATAAATAAATACAAATAAAATACTAACAATTCTTGGAACGTCAGGATTAGTTATGCCCATAAAGGGAATTCTTCTAATAATATATATAATATTGTCCATAGAAAAACATGTCGCATTACAAAGATCTTTCATTATTGCATCAAACTGTGATGTGAACAGAGCTTTATGCCTTCTCCTACAGAGAAATCCCCTAACTGCAGCTTGAATCTTAACAGCACCATCTTCTTTTGCTCTTTGTTCCTGAAACAAATTTTTAAAAAACAATTGTACTATATAAAAATACACCTTGACCAATTGGTTTGTAAAACTAAACTATAATAGTTGCATTTAATAGTAACGACTAGTGAAGAGAATCCAATAGAGGTAAGTGCTAATCATAGTAAAAAATATGTAGCAATTTTTTTCATTTTTCAATGACCCTAATTTCACCAAAATTGCTCTTATTTCCTCTAAGCTCGCTTTTTAAAAAATTCCCTTTAATTGCAGGTATTAAAGTTATATTTTTAACTATGCTTGTTTCAACTGACGGCTTTCGACCATAAAACAATTTTTCCAAACTAGGTAATTAGAACATACTGAAAAATTTCCTATTACATGCCAATCGAAAAAACTATAAAACATGTTAATGAAGATGAGTATATTATTTGAAAAAAATGGGGGGAAGTAAGAAACATTGTATGAATAGTTTGTTATTTTATTATAAAATTTTATTAATAAAGAATTAAAATATGGTCAGTTAAAAATGATAGAATAAGTTCATATCAATGGAATGAATTAATTAAATTAATTAAAACAAAAACATCTGTGGATCTTAACAACTGTTGAGCAAGAGGGAGGTTTTTAAATTCTATATTTTAGAAATTCAGGGTTTAGGGCCAACTGTATATTATTTGGGTGCAATGTCTCAACATTTTAGGAAAACAGTTGTTAAAGATGATCAGGCGTTTTCCAAACTGTTTTGTTAATATTAATATTCAATTGTTATAGTACAAATTCAAAACAATACACAAATCAAAAACAGTCAGTGATATCAACGGAATGAATCGAGTTACAACTGAACAATTTGTAAGGTATTAACCATTGTTCATTTCCATATCAGAAAACAAGACCATGACAACTAAGCAGGAGTGGTGCAAAAGTATTTTTTAAATTTTATGTTTTTAAAAATTGATGGTTTTTAATCCCGGAAGGTTTAGGGCTAACTCAATTTTCTGTGCGCTATGTCTCAGCATTTCAGGAGAACAGTTTTAGAGATGACCAGGTTTTCTTTTATATTCCTTTGTGTCTGGTAATATGAACAAGGGTAATCAACAAATTTACCAAAATGATGTCAAATTGTAAAACATGCGAATGAACTGAGTGTAATATTTGAAAAAATGGGGGAAGAAAGTGATTTTATATGAATGGTTTGTTATTTATTTTATTAAAAAATTTTAATAATAAAAAAATCAAATATGGTCAGTTAAAAATGTCAGAATAAGTTCATATCAATGGAATGAATTAATTTACATGTCATTTGAACCAAGGTGATAATTTATATATCAGAGAAAGTAAACATCTGTGGATCATTACAACTGTTTAGCAAGAGGGAGGTTTTTAAATTCTACATTTTTGAAATTTAGGGTTTTCACTTTTGGAAGGTTTAGGGGGTACACTGTCTATTATTTGGGTTCAATGTCTCAACATTTGTGGAAAACTGTTTTTAAAGGTGATCAGGGGTGTTTTTCACACTTTTTTGTTAATATTAATATTCAATTGTTCTAGTCCAAATTAAAAACAATACAAAAATCAAAAACAGTCAGTGATATCAACGGGTTGAATTGGATTAAAACTGAACAATTTGTGATGTATTTACCATTGTGCATTTCCATATCAGGAATAGTAAGAAGACCATGACAATTAAGCAGGAGTGGTGCAAAGGTATTTTTTAAATTTTATGTTTTTAAGAATTGATGGTTTTCAATCTCGGAAGGTTTAGGGCTAATTCAATTCTTTGGGGGCAACGTCTCTACATTTCAAGAGAACAGTTTTAAAGAGCATCAGGTTTGTTTTATATTCCTTTGCATCTGGTAATATGAACAATGTTAATGAAGATGTATTATTTGAAAAAAAAAAAAAAATGAGGGGAAGTAAGAAATTTTATATGAATGGGTTGTTACTTATTTTATTATGACATTTTACTAATACAAAATTAAAGTATGAACAGTTCAACAGGCAAAATAAATTTGTATCAATGCAATGAACTAAAAAATATTCATGGATCATAACAATCGTTTAGCAAGAGTGAGGTTTTTAAATTCAGGGTTTTCAATTTTGGAAGGTTTAGGGCCAACTCTATTATTTGGTGCAATGTCTCAACATTTCAGGGAAACATATCTGTCTTTTTTATTTACGTTGATATTCATCAATTGTGATAGTACAGATTCAAAACATTGGCCATCCAAAAGTTAAAAGTGGTTGGTGCAAAGGTACATTTTACTAATACAAAATTAAAGTATGGACAGTTCAGCAGGCAATGAACTAAAAAATATTCATGGATCATAACAATCGTTTAGCAAGAGTGAGGTTTTTAAATTCTAGTTTTGAAATTCAGGGTTTTCAATTTTGGGTTTAGGGCCAACTCTCTCTTATTTGGGTGCAATGTCTCAACATTTCAGGGAAACTGTTTTTAAGGATGATCAAGTTTGTTTCACCTGTCTTTTTTATTTACATTGATATTCATCAATTGTGATAGTACAGATTCAAAACATTGGCCATCCAAAAGTCACAGGTGGTTGGTGCAAAGGTATTTTTTAAATTTTATGTTTTTAAAAATTGATGGTTTTCAATCTCTGAAGGTTTAGGGCTAACTCAATTCTTTGGGTGCAATGTCTCTACATTTCAGGAGAACAGTTTTAAAGAGGATCAGGTTTGTTTTATATTCCTTTGCATCTGGTAATATGAACAATGATAATCAAAAATTAACAAAATGCTATCAAACTATAAAACATGTTAATGAAGATTTATGTATTATTTGGAAAAAAAAATGAGGGGAAGTAAGAAATTTTATATGGATGGTTTGTTATTTATTTTATTATAAAATTTTACTAATAAAAAATTAAAGTATGGACAGTTAAACTGGCAAAATAAATTTGTATCAATGCAATGAATTAAAAAATATTCATGGATCATAACAATCGTTTAGCAAGAGTGAGGTTTTTAAATTCTATAGTTTTTAAATTCAGGGTTTTCAATTTTGGAAGGTTTAGGGCCAACTCTCTATTATTTGGGTGCAATGTCTCAACATTTCAGGGAAACTGTTTTTATGGATGATCAAGTTTGTTTCACCTGTCTTTTTTATTTACGTTGATATTAATCAATTGTGAAAGTACAGATTCAAAACATTGGCCCTCCAAAAGTCAAAAGTGGTTGGTGATGCCAATGTAATTTATGAACTTGTGATCCAGTAACCCACTGAACAGAACAAATGTTCGAAGCACGTGTTGCAAAAAAATTTAATAGTCATGGCAGAATGAAAGGGTTAAAATTAGTGACAAGGGTCTTCAAACCTTCAATAGATATTAATTCACCTGTCTCCTCTTTCTTTCCAGTTGTGCACGATTGATTAGTTCGGTTTTCCCTTCGACCCGGCTGGCGCCGGCCAAATTCTGCTGAGGGGTCCGTCTGTAGTTGCCCTCGAAAACGTACATACTGTCGAACGAAATTTGACAGAATTTGTGATTAAAAATTATACGAAATAAGACTTTTGTTGTAACTCGATGTAACAGACTAGAGGTGCAACCTCCGGTCTCGCCAGTGACTATCTACTGGCTCAGTGGCGCAGGCAGTCTCTCGTCATGTGTACCTCACATTGTGAGCTATCACCAGTTTCTCTCTTCGCCTGCAAACGACCATTTTTACAAATTAACTACAATTTTTCGCCTTTTAGGTTACTTAATTTTACCATTACCTAATAGGTTAGGGGATGGGGGTTAGGCATAAAAGAGGCGGCCACAAGGCCTTCTGCACCTCGACCTAAGTAGGTATATAGTGCTCCCCTGATTTTTACAATTGGCCAGTTTCACATCGTTAATCAACCTCCACAGCCTTGCCAGCGGCTCCTTAGTGTAGGACCTTGCTTGTGGCTTTTCCTGTCTTTGTTGCAAGAACCTGAACCTGTTCGTGCACCTTCACAAAAATGTAAAATGTGTTCTGAGGTCTCCTCCTCTTCCTGGCAATACCTGCTCAGTGTATCTTTTGTCTGCACACCTATACAGTGCATATGCTTTCTTAAGTGGTTGTGCCCTGTTATGAGTCCAATCAGAATCCTAGTTCGGTTGCGGTTGTCTTCCAGTAATTCCTTTGTAAGTTTGGCGGATGGCTCTTCTATGAATCTCTTCGTGGGCCTCATGCCTGTGGTATTGTTCTAAGAGGTTTTGGACTCATTAAGGATCCATTTTGAGAGATATCCTTTTTTGTGGCAAGATGCTAGGCCACAGTAGGGTTTAGGACTAGTGAGTTCATGTTGGCTTCCTCTTTGGCTAACATGTCTATATTTCGTTGCCTCCATGCCTGGTCTTCATTCAGGTCCAAACACTCTTTGCCTTCACCTCGCATGAAGCTAGGGCCTTTGGTAATTAGTCAAACACTCTTAAGACTGGATAGTTCTTCATTGGTTATAGAACTATAATCATGAGCTAATTGTAAACCAGTAACATCACTATCTATAGACAAATACACTCAGGTCATGATATAAATAATTAAAAAAATGTAGATCCTATTATTGAGCCCTGTGGAATACCTTGTCTAGATTTCAAATAGCTAGAATTAACAGTATTTACACTGACTTCTTGATGCCTGTCTAACAAAAACTTCTACACAATTCCAGTGCATACAGAAAATAAAATGGTCTGCAGTGTCTATGCATGCTCTACTGAAATCACACATTACCATGCTTAAACTTACTTTATTTTCATATGCTTTGTGTACTCTTTTCATCGAGTTGAGGATCAAGCGATCTATGGATATTCCTTTTTGGTAGACAAACTGTGATTTGTTGTTTCAAAAACCTTGTGTTTTCTGTAAAAGTTACAACAGTCTATGTAAAAGTGCAAAGTCAAATACTTTGAAAAGAATAGATATAATTGTGATAGGGCAGTAACATTTAAGATCTTTTCTGTTGCCTTTTTGAAAATTACCATAGCTCTACAAAATTTTAGTACAGTATGAAAAGTTCCTTCAGTGAATGCCAAATTTATTGTCATTAAAGATGGGCATACCATAATAATCAATTGTGTCTGATTTTTTTATTGATTTTAATATCTCTGATATTTCCTGTTCTGGTTTTACAAAGCAGAGAAGGATTTAGTCTGTCGCCCATCTTGAGATAGTGTTCAAAATTATATTTTTAATTATGGTCATTCCTGAGTGAGTTTTATGGCTCTTGAAAAGTTTTGTTTAATAGATCTGGTAGATTTAATAAATATTAATGTTTGTCTGTGCTAGTGTATAAGCATTCTTTCATTACTATTCTAAAGCATTTGAGAAGATATTGTTTAAACAAATATCCTTATTATTGACTCCCATGCCATTATATTGCCTTTTCAATTTGGCTTTTGATAATTTCATAGCTGTAAGACAACCCTTCTCAAAATCTCAGACATATCCGCCTAGGCAAGACCAAGATATAGGTGTGCTATTAGTGATTTTTATTTGATTTTTTCAATGTATTCGGCTCCATAAATAATAATTATTTTATTTGGAAATGACACATTTTTGTTTTTCTGCTGCTAATAATCTTATACTCTCCTATCTGCCTAACAGAACAGAGTTAAAGTAGAGTAAATCGCAGGATTAGAGCTGTAAGACTGTGCTGCTTTTCCCTAGTGAATGGCACAATTGCTGCCTTTTAGGGTTTATTTAAACCCTTTTCTAGGCACCATTTCAGTGTTACATTTATATAGATTCAGGGCCTATGGTGATCTTTCTTTGGCCAATTTGACTGCCTTTTCTTTACACAAAACTCCTTTGTGTCCTGACACCTAAGATATCATGAGGTTATTATTTTGTTTAACTAGGTTTTGAAGATTTTGGATCCATTCACTGATTATTTTTGGTGTGATTTTTTTACATAAATTTGGGTATCTGATTTCACCCTGATTTCTTCTTAATGCTCTAATTACTGCTTGACTGTCTAGATCATATAAGGATTTTTTTTGTCAGTGTGACTTTTTTATGATTTTCTAAAGAACAGCCCTGATAGCATGTATTTCAGTTTGAAAGACGGAGGTGTACTTCGCCAATGAGTTTGATTGCTCATATTTTGGACTTGTATATTTGTTCCTTCATTTATTTTGGAGCCACCTGTATACCAGTCATGGTATCTGATTTCACTCAGATTTCTTCTTTTCTTTTATTGTTTGTTAATATTTTATAGGGTATTGTAAAGTATATTTCCTCGACCATATAGTCCATATCCTTTTCTATGAATGGGTGTCCGTTTTTATTAGTCTCAATGAGCTTTTCGTGGCTTCTCGTATAAATATTTACAACATGAAGTGGTTAGGTGAAACTTTCACGATTCATACAAGCAATCTTTCTTTAAATTCTACATTTTTTGCACATTAATAATTTCTCAGGGGGCCACGGTGGCCAAGTGGTTACGGCGCCCGACTCGTATTAGCCACTCTAGAGGTGCTTAGTTCAAATCTCGGCACAGCCCATGGAGTTTTAATTGGAAATAATGTGTAAAAGTTATTGTAAAGTGGTTGGACCTCTTGTCCGCGTCAGCCAACGGGTGGTTGGACGTTAAGCCTTCCTTCGCAGAAATTACTTTAGATTATAATTTTTAAAGCCCACTACCACAGCAGCGCTTCATATGTAATCCATGATCTATCTATTAAATACATTTTCAAATTACCTCAGACCACAAGTTGGTTAACAAGTGGGCAACCCTCCCCACATAACCTCGATAATCGTAAGTTTATTTTGCAAAACCACATAAGTATCCAATAGTCACTACAACTGAGTACGTGAAACTATGAGAAAAAAATTATTTCTTTTCACCTCAAAGAAGCCGACACCTTATACAAAAATGTCTTTTTTATACCGATTTCCTTCCCCAAACCTTCAAAATCCAACATATATAAACATAAAACAGCAATATCTCACTGGCACTCTCAACACGACACGCAAGAATGGCACAATTACACAGAAGACAAACACTTTGAGTGAGTAGAAATACCTTGATTGAATATAAATAATATATTTTGCATTGTATAAATTCACTTTTTTCCACATCCTACATGTATTTGTTAAATGTAAACAATGTTTGTAAATCTCAGGCCCTGAAGATGATCTCAATAAAGATCGAAACGTTGGCACGCTAAAGAAAATGTTTTTCTGAAACCTACATCACACCAGACCGCATCTCATGATTTCTGAGTAAAAAAAATTACCTTGTTTCTTCTATTACTCAACCTATATGCGATTTTTAGGACATTCTCATGTCCCTTAGATCTATGTAACTTTAAACGCAAAAGTCAGGTTTTTTATTGTTTATTTACTACATCTCAGTAGCCTGCAGATGGTACATGCTTTTAAGATAAATGAGAGCATTAAATAATGAGTTTAATTATTTAACATTCGTATACATTTTTATGAATAAAAGTATTGATAAAAATTAAATTATTTTTTTATGCTCTGTATGAAAACTGTAATGCTCTCAGGATCTATTTTAAGAGGAGAAGTGAAGTGGAAGAAAAATAGTGTTTCAACTTGCTACTTATGGAACCTGTGGGCGCATAACTACGTTTGTGGCAAACATAATATATTCACCTCGAGGGCAAGACAAACACTCCTTTTTAGTCACATCGCTCCCAGGCTTCCCTACTTAGGTCCTCTTATCTCGGGGCTGATAAACATTTCTTGCCGGGGTGGTCTGTGACATCACCCACACAGCGGTTAAAAGTGTGTCAGTGAGAAAACGGTAATTGTATTGTAATAGTAATAAAATTGAAGCCAGAAGGAAGTTTAAAGGTCACGCTTATCAGGCAAAGCAAGCCGGCCGACCCTGGTGAATCCACTGTACTTAATTCTTCAATCTGATAATTCGCTACGACCGAATTGAACGTAGGTTTTTTGTTGTTTTCCATCTCCTACTCAACTTACGAAAGTTGATGATGAATTTGAAGACGATAAACAATTTCCATTGGCGTATATTATTTCTATACATATTATTTTTGGATATATGATATAATGTATAACAAAGCCTCCCAGATCAGTCCTAGATCTTTTTGCCGTATAATAATATTAGGCGGTATAGTTTAGATTATGGACAACACTGAGAAAACAAGCTCAAATACAATCGTACGGATATACCAGGTAACCTCTAAAAACTCTGGTTTAAAGAGTTTAATAATTGTTACAATTAAAATTAGTTTTGCAGTGTTTGTATTTTTATAAAGCGAGTTGGGTGAAGATGGAGGTGACTCAGTCTGTAGATTATTGTTTTGCGACGCAGTGGTTCTTACCTACTTCGTTAGTCTGTTCCGAAGCTTCAACTTGTTAAGACGTTTGTTAAACAAACCGTCTATTTGAATTGTGCTTTTCTTGGTTACCTTGAGTAATAACTACTTCAAATAGCGACGAGGTTAATTATCTAGGTGAATTTTATGTTTTACGGTCTATTGCAAACTATGCCTGAGAATAAGACAGATGTTGCCTCGAAGGCACGATCTCAACTACAGTTATTGGCGGAATTGGCCCACTACCGAGTTCGATCTAAGTGAAAAAGGCTGGAATATCTACAAAGACAGGGTGAAAATGCATTTTCCTATGAAATAATATTGAAACAAATACTTTTGACGGTAGCTGGAGATAAAGTTTTCTGAATTCTTTGTGATCCAGAGAGCGCAACAGATAAAACGTTACTACTGTTGTGGAACATTTTTTGGAAAATGAGAATGAAGTACAATACGTTTTTCTGTGAGTATAACTGCCTTTTCCAAAAAGTGAATTGCCATACTTGTCCGACCTCATATCATTTCTAGAGTTGTGGAATATGGAATTCTTCACTCATGAGGTATCAGTATTTCGAAAAAGGGTTGAATTTTATGCATTTCATCAATTTGAAGGTGAATCCGTAAATGACTGGTTCTTACGAGTAAAAAGGTCCCTTAATGTGGAAACGCTTTAGAGGAATAAGGTAAAGATCGCTTTGTGGCTCGATATTAGACCTAACCTGTGAAGAGCAACCATCCAAGACGCTTCAAGAAATTGCACATTTAGCACTGAGCAAGAAAGCCAGTGTTGAATCATCTTATTCAGCAGTGAGTTTTATAAATAGAAAACACACTTAATAAACGGGCAAAAACCTGACAACCCAGTTTGTGAACACTGTGGTACCAACCTCGTTTGGAGCAAATTCATGCCGCCATTTGCCACAGATGTTAGAAAGAGGGACGTATCGCAAGAACCTACCAATGTAGAGGACAAGCACAACAAGTAAAGAAAGCACCTGCATCGAGGAAACGACGATCTTTACGATTTTAACTGCTGCAGAAGAAGAACATC
Source organism: Cimex lectularius (assembly GCF_000648675.2). Lineage (NCBI taxonomy): Eukaryota > Metazoa > Arthropoda > Insecta > Hemiptera > Cimicidae > Cimex > Cimex lectularius. Next base: position 764,097 of record NW_019392727.1, on the reverse strand, counting down.
AAATTAATTATGTTAGCGATGTCAAAACTCTTATTGTTCAATTGCTTCTCAGAGTATCAATTTTATCAGACCATATTTTGTTGAAGTATCTGTGAATGGTGTTTTTTATTTGTGTTGTGTTTTTTTATTCAATTCCAAATTTGGAAAACTGCGTTTCGTTTTCAGGAGACAATTTCATAATTTTAGTTTTGTATTTTAGTGTATTGTATATTATGTTAAAATTGAATTAAGGTGCACTGTACATTTTAAGTAGAATTAAGAGATTATTGTATAACTTATATATTTGTTTATTGGGTTATTCTCTGTTGTATTTCATGGCTTTAAGGTTTAATTGCAGGATTATTTTGTAATTAAGTAGGGAGGAGTGGAGTGTTTGTACTTTCATAAAGTAAGTTAAGTGAAGCTAGAGGGTGACTCAGTCTGGAGATTATTATTTTGGTTCTTACCTACTTCGTCAGTTGGTTCCGAAGCTTAAAATCGTAAAAACTTGTGTTAAATAAACTGTATTTGGATTGTGCTTTTTTTGGTTACCTTGAGTAAATAACTATTTCAAGTTTAGATATATTTTATTCGGAGAAATAATTTTTTCCGAGTTACTAGCCCAGTTATGCCCTTCTTATAAAGGTTTGGGTTATCCGGGGTCTAAAAAATAAACTCAGCTTATTTTCCAGATGTTGGCGATTTCGAACTCCCGATTGCGCATGTGATTGTCCATTGCTTAGAAAATATGAAAGTCAGATAGAGCCAGGCCTTGGGAGTACCGAGGGTGAGGTAGGACTTCTCAACCAAGCTTATCACATCCTTTGTCGTTCTGTCTGTATGAGGTATTTCGTTCCCCTGGAGAAAAATAACACCTTTTCTGTTTACGAGAACAGGTTGTTTCTGGGTCGGGAAACAGATAAATGTAGCAGTAGGCATAGATTTCTGGTGATGATGGTCTGGCCACGTGGCAGGAGTTCCTAGTGCACAATGCCTACCGTACTCCACCAAACACAAAGCATATCCTTTTGTTGGCGAATATTTGGTCTAAGCGTCAATGGGACGGAGTCATTTAGTGACAGCCTGATTTTATTGTGAAGTCTACATTAAAAGAAATTCGTCTGATCCACTTAAATCTCAGTTTCCTTTCCACAAGTGAAATAATTGTCAAGGTAACCTCTGAACCGATCCCAATTTAAAACTTTGTAGACATCCATTACAATATTCCGTGTTTCGTTTTTTCTAGTTCGTCTGTAAAATGGCATCCATTCTGCATTTATTCAGGACAAAGAGAAGGTGATGGAATTTGTACTTTGTATTCAGAACAACCACATCATCATTCCGAACATCCACAGTTTGAGAGTTTGACTGCAACATTTTAAGTTGTGAGATGAACTTTCAGGACGACAAAATGAATCTTAATGGGTCCGCCTAAACCCGTTGTCCATATTCAGTTTATCGCACATAGGAAAAAAAGCCCTTTACGCATTGTACCAATATAAACGCCAATCAGATTTTTTTATGTATTCTGTGGTTGTAGCAGTTTTAGCTACCATATACAGGGTGTTCGGCTACTCGTGTTACAAACTTTGCCAGTAGATTCTACACTCAAAAAGGAACCAAAAAGTCCAAACTCAGCAGTTTCGGACTTATTCCGCTTTTTCTGATTTTTTAAGATTTCACGACTTCGTTTCAAACACACAATGGTAACTCCAAAACTGAAAAGTTTTGGACAAATCCGTTGATACCATTCAAAACTACGTTAAATTTCCAATAAGATGTGATCAGTACTTAACTTGTAAACGTTCGTGAAATAAGAATTTTAGTAGCGAGAACTTTGCAAAATATTTTTTTCAAAGTTGAAAAACTTACTATGGAGATTCTAAACTACTATTTCCAAACCTAGAGAACGGAAAATTTCAGAAAACGTACTTAATTTAATATCCTTTTTAGTGGTGCAATTGCTTTTTTAATTACTTTTTTCAAAGATTAAGAATTTGATGAAGGAAAAGAAAAAAACCGTGGTTGAAGGGTTGGTAAGGTGGAAAGATTAATAATAATAATAAAACATAAAAACACAAGGAAATTTTTAATGAATTTATTAAACGTTTTTTAATTTTGATTCGAAATGCTCTCCACCCTCCGCAACGTATTTTCGATGTGCTGCCGTCCCATTAAACCCGCAAAAGCCGTACATAACATGTATATCGGCGTATTCTTCATTAGAAAAAGTAGCCATAGTGTTAACAAAATATCACGTTGATAACTAAAAACGTTTTGGATCTTAAAACTCTTTTATTCCGGAGAATAATAATACAATAATCCTTTAATCAAAGTTGCAGTGTGTTGGTAAATAAGCAAACACTTGCACTATTTCGGTTTCGAACCCAAATTTGAAAAAGTTTAATAAATTCATTCAAAAGTACCTTAATTTTTTAAAAATTTTTTCCACCTTACCAATCCCTTAGCCACAGTTTTTTCTTCCATCAAATTTTTCATCATTGCACCAATAAAAAGGATATTAAATGAAGTACGTTTTTGAAATTTGCTGGTTTCTAGGTTTGGAAATAGCAGTTTAGAATCACCATAGTACGTTTTTCAAATTAAATTTTTTTTAAAGTTCTCGCTACTAAAATACTTATTTCACGGACGTTTACAAGTTTAGTATTACCACATCTTATTGGAAATTTAGCGTAGTTTTCAATGGTATCAACGGATTTGTCCAAAACCGTTTAGTTTTGGAGTTATCATTGTTTATTTGAAGCAAGGTCGATAAAACCTTAAAAAATCTGAAAAAGTGGAATAACTCCGAAACTGCTGAGATTCGGACCATAGTTAATTAGGACGTTTTGGTTCCATTTTGAATGTAGAATCTAAAGGGAAAGTTGTATTACGAGTAGGCGAACACCCTGTATATAAGTGTACAAAATAATTGTCATCGTAACCGTTGATCGTTAGGAAACAATTTTTAACCGGAATTGCTCGGGGAACGATCCACCTCGTCGGAATTCGCGGTTATTACTTTCGTCTCGGAACTGAACTAATGGAACGTGTACGGTTTTTCTTTGGTCCATCCGTGATTTGGCTCATAAAATAGTCGGATACGCATTTTCAGTCAACCCCCTATTGAATTCATTAACCACTTTTACGCAAACATCACGCCCTTAGAGTCGAAGATTCCTCTTTTTGTTGAAAATTGGGATCATTAGACAACGCTTGCATGTATCTTCACATTGGACAGTTTTTTAAATAGTCCCATTCATTCCAATCGATTTTTATTTGGCTAAAACGTGTCCGAAATACTACAAACAAAAAATTGACACAGTAACGCGAAGTTTCAGTATGAATGCAATAAAAGTTATCTCTACAGAGGAATTAGGCGAATTGTCGGGAGAGGCCGGTCTGGAATATGCTCATTGTCTTATTCTGATCAATAGAAATTCCACCCCTCTCTTTAATATGACCCGGAAACCACTTATTTTAACTTCGTATTCCGTGTACCCGAAGAGAGGTAGAAAGAGAAAGAAAAAGAGAGAGAGAGAGAGAGAGAGAGAGAGAGAGAGAGAGAGAGAGAGAGAGAGAGAGAAAGAGAGGGATAGGAAAAGACAGAGAAATAGAGAAAAAACAAGATAGATGGATTGATAGATAAGATAGGAAAAGAAAGAGAGATAGAGAATGTGGAAAAGAAGAGAGGTAGAAAGAGAAAGAGAGAGAGAAAAAGATACGAAAAGAAAGATAATAATGCAGATTTATGGTTATACAATAAAACCAATTAAAAAATTTTCCTTTGTCGAGCTACTGCCCAGAACATCTGCGGTTGTATAGAATCCACTTTAATCACAAGTAACAATTCTATCCAGAAATGGTTTTATTTGTGTTTTGGCAGTTTTTTTTTGCATGAAGAACCCAACTTTTGAGCTTTTTGACCTTTCTAATTGCCTTAAGGTGGTCCATTTGTTAACTGAAAGATTAAATTAGTCTCCCTCTCTTGAAATTTTTTAAACCATCTCTAAATGGTCCTCTCACTCACACTGCCATCGCCCAAGATAGATGGCAGAGAGAAAGATAGGAAAAGAAAGAGAAATAGAGAAAGAACAAGACAGATGGATTGATAGATAAGAAAGGAAAAGAAGAGAGATAGAGAATGAGGAAAAGAAGAGAGGTAGAAAGAGAAAGAGAAAGAGAGAGAGAGTGTGAGAGAGAGGTGAAGGGTCCTCCTCAATCAAGGGAGAGAGTGTGTACCCAGTTAATCACAATATATTTTTTACAATTGTTTTATAGAATTAACGCCAAATTTATAATGCTTATTTATATACAGTCATTCACCTAGTTAAAGTTGGTCCGTTGAAGCGGCTTCAAAATTAGTTTGGGTAAATGTCGGATATTTGACAATTTGTGCCGACTAGACCATCGTCAATTTCCGTTGATCTGGAAAGCGATTGAGGGGGTCGAGCCAATCTGAGATATTTCCCATTGTCGAACATGAATGGCTAATCGAGTCATTTCTTCGTTCCAATTACATTTCAAATTAATTAGTCAGCGCCAGTGGTGAAAATTTTATAATTGGAAGCGTTCAATTATACGTTTTTTACACGTTTGACATCGCAGTTTGATAAGTTTTTACAAAAAAGAAATAATTATTATGGGTTTATATTTTGACCCTTTTCCTGGCATGTTAAATGTAAAGTGTTATGCACTATTCGACCGGAACGAATAATAAAATACATAGGTCTTCATTAATTTACCCACTCGTCTTTTTGTTTGGTAAATAGTTAATTTAATAATGAAGATCTGCGGCTTCTATGAACAAATTTTACATTGTGCCGGATGTATATGCCAATGTTACTATGTAGCGAGATGTCTTGTTCAGTTTAGAACCTTTGATGTAATCAGCGCCACATCAGTGAGCACTACTGTTCAACAATTTATGGCCTATTATTGTCATCTCTAATAGCAAATTGCCAATATATATCGAGAGACAGGAGATAAATCTTTAAAAAAATACCTGTCTATGGATGGTTAAATTTTTAAATCTATGTCTAATATCTGATTTAACTGATTCGCATTTGTTGAAGAATTTGACGGGCGATTTGTTCGACATTTATCATCCCCGTTATCAAGATTTTTAAAGTTCGATATAAGAGAAAACCTGTTAAAAAATAACAATAAAAAAATAAAATAAATAAAGAATAAAAAATATTACTTTGTTGCGCTGGTGCTCTTGCAGTTCCCGATAACCTGGCACAATTCAACTATAGAGCTACAACCAAAAACATTAAAAAAAAGGCAAACATAATTACGTACATATAACATATATTTTGCATTGGCAACATGCACGTAAAATATTTTAAACGAAAGTGAGAAAATATATTTAAAAAAAATTATAGCAATTTGATAGAAGAATTGTTTCCAGCAATAAGCACATATGAACTAAAAAGTCGGCCTGACGAACATATGAAAAGTTGTTTCTAGTAGACAGGTAGCGTTGTAGAGTGGTGTTACAATACTCTCCCCCTTTTCAAGAAAGGAATTTTGCCGGGATGCGTGCGGGTGGTGCCGTCTTGTTACGTGTTGTAGGTCGTCGTGGAAGATGGTGGAGCTGTTGTTTCGACTGTTGGAAAACTGGAAACAGTTTCGGTTCTGTTGTTATGAGAGGATGAGTTCGCTTGAAGTGCGTGGCAAGCCTTAATACGACAGAAACAGTAACCGTTCTTCCTCGTACTTCCAAGATGTAGATTTTTAGGGTGTAGTGTGAGATGGTTGAACAGCAACTACTCGTAAGAAAGCGTGTGGCTATTCTTAGTACTTTATCCACAAAACAATTCTTTCTGCTGCACATAGTTGTTTTTGTATATAATTCTCCTAGTAGCGGCAATGTTTGCCCATAAACTTGCTCACATGGGGCCATACCGAGGTATTCTTTCACTAATGTTCACAATCCGAGTAGAATGGCTGGCCATACTTAGCACCAGTTGTTCAGAACTGCTATTAACCCCGCCTTTAGAATTCTGTGGAAGCGTTCAACTAACTAGACTAAAGGTGGTATGGTGTCGACCGATGTCGTGTGAATTTGAATAGTTTTGACAGTTTTGCAAAAAGTTCGGCTTCGAACTGCCTACCCTGATTGGTCGTTACCATGGCCGGGCTTAATATTGCAAGAAAAGAAAATATCTGGGCCTCACCCAACTACAACCTACCCTTCCACATTCATGGAGTCTTGTGATGGACAATTACCAAGTCATCCTCTACGTGTGATCTCCACTCTGCAGGCAGTCGGCGTACAGCAATCTTAATCTTGTATTTAAGCAGGAGCACTGCCCGCTGACTTCAGCCTCGTCGAGAAAGCCGACCACAACCACACCAGCTTACCAGCAAGGGTAATCGAAGCATCAACTCTCGCTCTCGCTCTCTAAACAGCCGACTTTGTTACATGCTGCGCGAGTCCTTTCTGTCCCTTCCTTTCAGAGTTTACCGACTCCACTGCATCGAACACCGGTACAAAACTGCCGGTCACTAAACTCGCGGTCTTTGGGATGTCTTTTTCTGCGATCGGGATTTGGAAATAGGACCGTTTGAGGTCGAGAGTGGTGAAGATCTTCTTCATGTAGAGTCTTTTCCTATATTCATGTCTCCGATGTTCGGGATTCCGCATCTGTCCGGCGCGGTCTTCGCATTTAGTCGGCGATAGAGACCGCACGGGCAAATAGAACCATCGGTTTTCTGGACGGTGTGGAGAGGGCTAGCCCATTGGTTTTTCGAATGCCTGCAAATCCTCTCTTCCGTCATCTGGCGGAACTCCTTCTCTGCAGCTTCTTATTTGGCCGGAGCTTTTTGTGTAATGTAGTTCTTGACGTCATGTTTCACAGTTCCGTACAATGTCCGAGCGTATCGGGCATCGGCAGGAATTGTTGGGAGGGTTGTTATGCTGAAGAGGCCCAGACATTTTGTCGAGAGGAGGGTTTCACGATCGGTGATGCAACGCCCTCTGCTGAACGCTAGTAAATCCCATGGTGATTTAAGAAATCGGCTTAGTTAACGTTTCAATAAAAGGTAATCGGGAATGGACGGAGAAGCGAAGCTTGATCGAGCTGAACCTTCTTATATACCTATAGGTTGAAGAAAAGAAAAAGGAACGGGAAAAACATTTCATCACAAAATCAATTGATAATCTATATATAAAGAATTTCGAATATAAAAGCAAATGAAGTTTAAAAAAATTTCAACCTCATTAATGCTTAATTGAGGCAAATGTTCGTGTACGAGAGCTATAAAGATCACACTTTACGGCAAGCCGATTCGACCAATAAACCGATTTTCCAGGTATGTATCGAAATTCTGGAATAATAGGGCTATTTTTATTTTTACATCTCTGATGAAGAAAGACGACTAAATAATATTAACGAACTTTATGAACATATGCTAAAACGAGAATGTACTAGGGTAGGAAACGCATATTATGATAAAGTGGTTGTATCAAGTAGCTCATTTGCACTAGAATATTGCTTGCTTTAGGTGTATCTTGATTAAATATCGATTCGTATCAATCACAAGCATAACGATACATGTAAAATTATACGAAAAACTAGCACCGCTGAATTTATCTAAAAGTTATTGAAACTTGTAAATGACACGCTTTCTTAATTAAGATAAATTTCGACGAATTTCTTCGATCAATAAGCCCAATTTCATATAAAACTAAGGACCTTTATTTTTAATTAATTTCTCCAATAATATTATGGCTACATGTAAATAAATTCACTTATAACACTTTTTGAAATGTTAATGTTAATAAATGTTAATTTATTCTTCAATAATTCTATTATAAAAAAGTGTTGTACGTGAATTTATTTACATGCGCCAATAACATTATTAGAGTAATTAATAGAATAAACATTTAATGAGGTGTATTTTGTTAGAATTATTTTTCATTTACTTTTACTCATTGTTCTTTTAAAAAATTAAAGATAGAGGTCCTTAGTTTCATATGAAATTGGGCTTATTGATAAAATACTAGCTTAAAAAAATTAACGTTTAAAGTTTAAAGGTGAAAGTTTTTTACACATTTTATTTTATATATTTACAAACCTTTTTACATGTAATAAAAATCACGAAGTATGACAAAAAAAGTTAAATAAAAAATATATATTCAAAGTAAAAAAAAACAAGAACTCGTATTTTGTTGTTTATTTCAAACTATATGTATTTTTATTGTTACATTAATTACAACATGCTTGTTTTAATGTAAACCAAATTAAACGAGATCAAAATCAATTCATGAGTTTTAAAACAAATTATTTAACTATTATGGTTTCAAAGAAAATTCAACAAAGGACGATAAAATCATTTAGTGATGGATTAAAATTTAACTAAAAGTTTTTTAAAACCTAATTTTGCTCTTAATAACGCATTACGTGTGTTCAGGTGTGGCATGAAGGCCACAAGTACAAATTAAAGCGCATCCTTCCAAATACCCTCTACCTAATCTTTCGTTCCTACTTTACCGATTGATTGATTCTTGAGAGTCAGCCAAAGATTCCGGCTTACTTCGACTACTGTTCTCTGGGGGCGGGAGTGTCATAGGGCAGTGTATTCGGACCATTCCTGTACCTCCTCTACACCTCAGACGTCCCACCTGCACCCTATACCACACTTTTCTCCACGATCCTACGATTACTCGGAGGAGCTCCAGGCTGACTAACGAATAGCCGAATGGAGCAAAGTTTGGAGGATAAAGATCAACGAAAACAAATGCAACCATGTTATATCACCTTCCAAAACAAAACACCTCAACAGCATTCCTATTCCTAAAAGCATACGCTACCTTGGTTTTCTTGACTCACGTTTAACCTGGAACCGACACATACAAATAAATAAACAGGAACTGAACGGACCTCAGTGCAGCGTACTTGGATCTATCCTTTACTTTATCTACACCGCAGGTAATCCAAGTTCACCCTCCACCATACTTGCATCCTTTGCCGGCGACACAGTTGTACTACCCTGATGCCGATTCAACAAATGCTTTGGAGGAGCTCCAAGCACATGTCCTGCAAATAGGCGAATGGAGCAAACTCTGCGTATAAAGCTTAATTCAGGCAAAGGCACTCATCATTCACCATTTGAAGCAATACCTTGCATACAATATTCCACAATAATACTCCCCCAGACTGCTTCTACTTCCTTGGGTTCCGTCTAAATTCGAGAGTAACCTGGAACCAACACACACGATTAAGACGACAGGAATTAAACAGACGCTTCGAACTGCTTAACAGACTAGCTAGGGAAATCTAATGTTTCAACAAAAACAAACTGACAATCTACAAGGCAATACTAAAACCAATCTGGACGTACGACTAGAACTTGGGGACACCGCTAAACCTTCCAACATTCCAACTACCCGACGCCTTGCCACGTTTTGGTGGGGTGTGCACATCTATCCGACGCAAGCACATCTATCTGCGTACAGTCCACAGCGTTTATCACAATAATTACTATCACAATCGCAACGCATCTTTTGTTCTTAATGCACTATTTTGAGCAAAACCTTGTAATAAATTGTTAGTTAAATTTTATGAGCACAACCATCTAATAAATTGTTTGTTAAACTTAATTGTTTTAAATAAAGTTACTCCTAACCATTATAATTAAACAATGCTTATAAAAACTTATGCATTTTTTATCTCGTTTAATTTGGTTTACATTAAAATAACATGTTGCAATTAATATAACGAGAAAATTACATGTACTTAGTTTGAAATAAACTACAAAAAATATGAGTGTCCTGTTCTGATGCTACCCGACAATACAAACTGGTGTACATTTACGAGCAAAACTATGAAATAAATAGTTAATTAAATTTTATGAGCAAAACCGTGTAATAAATTGTTCCAATTTTTAGTATATGTACCGCCGAAGCGAGTACAATAAATTGTTAGTAAAATTCATTATATCAAAAAATCGTATTCCGGTGTTTTGATTAATTTTCTACCAAACTTTTTAAATAAAAACTAATTAATTTTTAATCACAGTTAATTTGGTTTATATTAAAATAAGTATGTTGTAATTAATATAACGACAATAATACATGTAGTTTGAATAAAAATATGAGTGTCCGGTTCTTTTGTCTTCGACTGTACTCGATGCGACCCGACGAAAATCTGGACAGTGGGGCAGTTAGAGTGGCATAGCATCGGGTAGATGTGCACGGGGGTAATGCAACCTTATGGAAAATCGGAGTTTGGATTTGCGTCGGGTAGCATCGGGTAGATGTGCACGGGGGTAATGCAACCTTATGGAAAATCGGAGTTTGGTTTTGCGCCGGGTAGGATCGTGTGGCGTCGCATGGCGTAGCATCGGGTAAGTGTGTTTCTGGCTTTATGCTGCTGCTGGTTTTATAATACACCGACTCGACCAGTTGCTTCATTTTTTTTTAAAGTTTATAAATAATGACAGATTTGCAAACTAAAGCATTCAGTTTTTCCGGTATTGTCATTAAAAAGCCTACCCACCAACAAAGCTTAGGACCTTATAACCCATAAAGTGCTGCGAAAATTACCTAGAAAAGGAGTTATTTCTAGGACTAAAGTTTAGGTTCCGTTTATATCACTCCACTGTGCAGCAGGTCAGTATATTGCTGCTTCTTTACCTTTAGTGTTCAATGAAACTGGGCATTTTTATGTTATAACAGCTGAAGAGGGGGAGCGCGCAGCACCTCGAAATTGATACTTGTAAATAAATAAAGAATAATTTTTATGAACATGTGTTTTTGGCTGTCTCCGTCTATGGAATAGAGTGGGTTAAGATAAAAAATAAATTTTAATTTAATTTTAATGAAAACAAGTAAGAATCACATAATATGAAGATAAGATAATATAGTTTTTTTACAAAAAGATCATCTCATTTTCGAGTTAAAAATGGAGGCCCCAAAGGAAATATCCTTCGACCGATCCTGTTTACAATATACACTTCTGAAATGCATTCTTCCCCAAACATATGTTTTATGTAAATGTTACAAGCCTTTGACGCCTGGCTGTCCTCTCTTCTCACACCGTACCGTGAGTGAGACTGGTACTAAAATGGAGAATCAAAGTGATAAAAATACGTTCAAGTCTCTTTTACACTAAGAAAGTCGTTGTCCTCTCCATTTCGACCGAATTACATACTGACACCCTCTGATGGCATAGTGAAAAAGATATCTGGAACGGTTCTTTCATTGGAGAAAACTTTTCCGTAAGCGTTATATCTCTCAGTATTTAATCGTACTTAAATTGTAGACAAGAACTTGGAAAAATCGTAAAAGTTTATGTTCTAACTGATTTTGTTTACTTAAGTTTACAATAAAAACAATGGATCTTATAGTGTTTTCCGTGCTCTGTCCGTTGGTGTAATTGAATTTACACTAGGATTAAAGTTTTAGGAGATTCCGGATGATTTATGGAATAAAGAAGTGAAAGGTTCTTGAATGAATGAATCCTGAAAAGTGAAATTTATCGTATACAACTGAGAATCAGACTTTGCACAATAGGGACTTTTCAGTTCAATTCGACACGCTGGATCACCTCGTAAAGTATTGACGTCTATTCAAGAGACACCCTGTATACCGGTACAGGAACGGGCCGAGGAGGCATCCTTGAGCGACGCCCGCGTCTACTTTTCCCTCCCCTCTGTCGTCAATTCTATTCTATCATCGGCCAATAACCTTCTTCTATACAAGGTGATGGTGATATTGATGATGATGAGGGCATACTAGGAATGGGTGGTATGTGCATGCAATGAAATATCGTATAAATCAATAATTAATTTAGGAAATTTTTGTTGAAAGGAAAAGAAAATTTTCACCTATTGTCATCGTTTTTCATACCGAGAATGAATTCCACCTTTCGAAAGGACTTATTCCGTCGGGTTTAGCCGTCCAGTGGTGAGACCTAGCGGGCTTTCCAGACACAGGTAGAACCTCGACCAGCGCTTAGTCCAACGTGTAATCAGTTCTCTTCCAGTTGCGCCCCTAGGCACATTCAAAGTCGTCCAGCTTCCATTACGACACTTCAAGTGGTGGTCTAGTGTTTCGTGTTTATTTTTGTGTTTAATTTTCTGTGTAAGTGTCTTCGATTCATTTATTAATTTGGATTATTGACGGTACGACCAGCAAAAAAAAAAAAAAAAAACTTTTTTTACATTCTTATATTGCTTATATTATTATGGCTACATAATTGAATTTTTTAATACTGTATGCTTAGTATGGTTTAAATTTTTTTACAAATTAATTGTTTGATAAAAACAACAGTATATGGGGAAAAATTTAAACTCGTGGATATAACACTCAATATCTCAAAAACTTGGATTCACCAAGCAAATGAGTCCATCTTAGTTGTATGAACATTGAGTACAACTTTGGTGCAAGTAATGAAAGTCTGTAATCATTAACTTAGTCCAGACTTATCAAAAAATAAAGAACAATTAATAAAAAAGGAGGAATCTTTTGATCTTGTACATATAACCAATTACACCTTAAGTTATTTTCTTATTTAAAAATAAAATTTAAGTCTTTGATTTATATATTTAATTTTAACTGCCAGTTGGCCTTCTTGACAATATGCGAATAATAGTAAGGCTACAAAACATAGTACCAAAGGGGAATATAATCTTTTTTCGAAGTCAAAATTCAAGACGTGGGAAATTCGAAATATCAAAAATTTTACAGAATAATAACTTTTTCTTCACTCCTATTTCATAAACTGTACTGATAATAATATAACGATAATTGTATATAATACTGATAAAAATAAGATTATTTTCTGAACAGTAGTTACATGTTTAAAAAGCAAACTATAAGAAAGTCATTTTCTGATATGCTTATTTGAATATTATATAAGTATTTTACTTTATATATATTTAGATCAACTAAAATACTTATGCAAACAACGTTTTTGTAGCAGAAGAGAATCAAGAATTTTTCAGTTCACCTCGTTTTCAATGTAATACGCGAGGACAATTTTTTCAGCGCAATCAAATTACAGTAATTAACTTTTTCGAAGTTTCTTCGCAAGAAGTACTTCAAATTTCCACTTTAGAAATATTTTTATTGTATAAATACTCGCCTTTCAATTACTGTGTAGTTTATAACTTATAACAATAAAAAAGACTCTATCGAGCAATACATTACGTTTTAATGAATAATGTCCGAACGAAGTCATTTTCTGATATGCTTAAATGGATATTATAAGAGTAAAATTACAGAAAATTTAAATAGACATCAGAATAATTTGATTGCACGTCCAGAGTGTCAAGATTTTTTAAATTGACAAACCTTTCAACATAGTCAACATTGCTTTCCAAGACAATTTTCTGTCCAAGTGTTTACGACAGTTATTTATCAAATTTCAATAATCAAATTTTTCGTAATTTCTTCGCACGAAATATTTCAAATTTCCAGCTGAGAAATATTTTTATAGTATAAATTACTCGCCTTTCACTTATTGTACTTTTAGCATATATATTCACGTTTTTTGCATTGTTTCTTTGTAGATTTTCGGGTAGCGTTTGACCGAGTGGTCAGAAAAGCGCTTGTTTTAAATCTGTTTAATATTGGTGTATCAACCAAATTCATAAACGTTATAAGGTCTCCATATTCAGGTTCTCAGTCTGCAGTACGTGGAAAAGAAGGTATTTCGGAGTGGTTTCATGTGAACTCGGGGTTAAGGCAAGGCTGTGTGCTGAGTCCACTTCTGTTCTCATTATTAAATGACCTGCCAGCTGCTTTAGATTCTGGTATCAGAATCGGCCATACGTCGATTAAAGTTCGCTGACCATATTGTCCTCATCGCCGACAACGCAGCCAGTCTCCGAAGGAATATAAAACTTTTGGAAAACTCTCTTCAATGGAATTTATCGGTTAATCTAAGTAAATCGAAGATCATGGTATTTAGGAGGGGTGGAAGGCTGACTGCTAAAGATCGATTTTTTTCGATAACAAAAAAATTGAAATTGTTAAGGAATATAAATATCTCGGTGTAACGCTGTCTCCTCGTCTGTTTTTCAATTATCATATCAACAATAAAGTGTCTACAGCGAAACGGGCTCTGAACTGTATATGGCACGACTTAATTTCCCAAAATTTTATTTCCCTTCCAGTGAAATTCAGACTGTTCCACTCAGTTTGCCGCTCGATACTATGTTACGCCTCACAAGTCTGTGGCTATGAAAAATTTGAACAGCTTGAAAAAACTCAACGTTTTTTCATTAGATAGTTATTTGCCCTTCCCAAAACTACCCCGAATTTTATGATTTATTTAGAGACTAAAGTTGTTTAGTTATTTTTATATACCTTCAAACTTCATTTTAATTACATCTTTAAACTCTTGAAACATCCTGATTACCGTCTTTCCAAAATAGTAGCCCTGGAAGTCGTTAGTCGTGGTGCATTGTGGTTTGAACGTTGGAATAGCATGTGTAGGAATCTATCATGTAACTCATCATTTTCTATAAATAACTTGAATGAGTGGCGTTTGCAGTTTAAAGAAATTATAACAAAACTGAGTGTCAATTTCAGTGAAGAACGTCGTGAACAAGTCAGATCAACCTCGCGCTTTTTATTCTATAAGGAACTTTACCAAGATGATTTTAATATGTTTAACCTATCTAAGGACAGGTCTAAAGGTTTGCCATTGGTCTAGTTAAGGTGGTTATTCAAAATTAGAGGGGACTTCCTTTATCTCAATGGTGCACCTTTTTGGGCTAGAGAAAATATAATTTGTTCATTATGCAATGACCAGGTTTTATTGCAAAATGCACCGTCCTATCGGAGATTCGGCTTCTGCATCTAAATTTTGCTAAATTGAATGTGACACAGGTTATTGACTTACTGCTTAATGATTTCAAAAATTTAATCAAATATGCGCGCCATGCCTGGCACTATCGCCAAAAGTTAATATAAGACTTTAATTTTTGAATATTTTAAAGCCTTGTCATTCTAAATTGCTGGACCAAATAATTTATATATCTATACTTATTGTAAATTAAACGAAGAACAAAAATTATTGTTTATAATGTATGTTAGTAATTAATGTAATTATTAAAAATTAAATTATCAATTGCAATATTTATTTAAGGATCAATTTTTTTCTTTTTATGTTTTTTACTTTTTCTCTGTGTCGACCAAAAATTTAAGTCAAATGACAATCGACCTCCGGCAGACCGACCCTCCATGCCGTTATTTTACTTTAAATTATATATTATGTAATGTGTATAACTTTTCTTTTATGCAATAAAGTATTACTATTATTATGATGAAGTATATTCACGATACAGTCTGAACATAGACACTTTTTGATATGCTCAAAAGAATATTAAAAGACTAAAATTATAACCAATATGAAAAAAACTTAATAGAGAATAATTTGATTGTACCAGGAAAGTGGCAATATTTTTTAAATCGACAAACCTTTCAATATAGTTTTCCAAGACAATTTTTTCCAAGACAATATTCACGGCAGAGAATCGGTATTTATTTATCAAATTATAATAATCAAACTTTTCGTATTTTTTGCAAGGAATACTTCAAATTTTCACCGCAGAAATATTTTTAAAGTATAAATATTTGCCTTTCACTTATTGTGTATTTTATAACTTTTAACAATGATAAAAAAAGCAATACATTCACTTTTGAATAAATGAAAAAAGTATGAACAAAGCCATTTTCTGATATGCTTAAATGAATATAATAAGAGAAAAATTATAGAAAATATATACCAGACTTATCCGAATAAATTTATCGTAACGTCAATGTTTCAACGTTTTTTAAATTTACAAGCCTTTCAATATGGTCTTCCAAGACAATTTTTTTTCTCCAAAAAATTTATGATCATCAAATGTTCCATAGTTCCTTCTATTGAAATACTTAAAATGTACAGCTGAAAATAATGTTTAGAGAATAAATACTAGCTTTTGCACTTGTATTGTTTATTTTATAATTTATAACGACGATAAAAATAGACACGCTTTTTAAAGAAAATGTACACGTTTTAATTAATAAAGTGTGAACGAAGCCATTTTTTAATATGCTTATAGGAATATTACATAAATAAAACAATAAAAAAGATATAAGAGACTTAGCCGAACGGAGTTGCAATGCCAAGGATCGAAGAGAATTTTTTTTGGATTTACCGTTAGCAAGTAATGAAAGTCTGTAATCATTAACTTAGTCCAGACTTATTTTTTTTGTATAGTTTAAATACTTGCTTTTTCACTCGTATTGTTTATTTTGTAATTTATAACGACGATCAAAATAATTATATTTTCTAAAAAATACTTACACATTTTAATAAATAAAGTAAGAACAAAGCCATTTTCAGATTCGCTTACATGAATATTACACATGTAAAACCATAAAAAATATATATAAGAGACTTAGGCGAACGTAGTTGCAAAACCAAGGGTCGAAGTCAATTTTTTTGGATTTACCGTTAGCAAGTAATGAAAGTCTGTAATCATTAACTTAGTCCAGACTTATTTTTTTTATAGTTTAAATACTTGCTTTTTCACTCGTATTTTTTATTTTATAATTTACAACAACGATAAAAATAATTATATTTTCTAATACATTTTAATAAATAAAGTAAGCACAATGCCATTTTCTGATATGCTTACATAAATATTACATATGTGCAACTATTAAAAATATATAAGATACTTAGCCAAACGTTATCGCAAAACACCAAAGGGCCAAGACAAATTTTTCGGACTTATCAAATTTCGATAATCAAATTTTTCGTAGTTTCGTCGCATGAAATACTTCCAATTTCCACCTCACAAATATTTTTATAGTATAAATATTCGCTTTCCTCTTATTGTATATTTTATAACTTATAGCAAAGATAAAAATCATACGCTTGTCCAAGCAATACATCCACGTTTTAATAAATAAAGTATGAACAAAGCCATTTTCTGGCTTAAATGAATATTATAATAGTAAAATTAAAGAAAATATAAAACGGCATCAGAATAATTTGATTGTACCACCAATGTGTCAAAATTTTATAAATTTACAAATTTTTCAATATAGCCTTCCAATACAATTTATAACAACGATAAAAATAAATATATGTTCTAAAAATACGTGCAGGTTGTAGTAAATAAAGTAAGAACAAAGCCGTTTTCTCATATGCTTACATGAATTCTAAGTAAGTAAAACCATTAAAAAGATTTATAAGAGATTGAACCGAACGTTGTTGAAATACCAAGGGGCCAAGACAATTTTTTCTGATTTATCAAATTACAATCAAATTTTTCGTAGTTTCGTCGCATGAAATACTTCCAATTCCCATCTCAAAAATATTTTTATAGTATAAATACTTGCCTTTCACTTATTGCATATTTTATAACTTATAGTAATGATAAAAAAATACTCTTTACCAAGAAATACAGTCACGTTTTAATAAATAAAGTGTGAACAAAGCCATTTTCTGATATTTTTCACTTATTGTATATTTTATAGCTTATAAAAATGATACAAATACAAATATTTTTCATGAATAAAATTATGCAAAATAATATAAAGGACTTAGCCGAAAGTTATTGTAACACTAAGTGGTCAAAATTTAATATTTTGTAGTTTTGCCCCATGAGACTATTTAAATTTCCAGCTAACAAATATTCTTATAGTAAAAACACCTGCCTATAAAAAATTATATAAGAGACTTATCTGAACGTTATTGTAACACCAAGGCGTAAAAACCTCTTTTCTGATCAATCGAATTACAAAATTATTTGCTTTTCACTCTTATTGTATATTTTATAACTTATAAAAATGATAAAAATAAGAATATTTTTAGTCATTTAGATCTAAAAAGGAAAACGTACCAGTTTGCGCGTTGTTTGGAGAACACAGAATATAATTCACTAGTTTTCGTGGTTGGTGTAGTTTTGGTGTAATACATTAAACGACATTTGAAAAATGGCAAAAAGGAGGGAAAATTCAAAAGGTGGGGCTGAGATGGGAAGTTGGTGCCCGAGTGGATCGTGGTCACGATAGCTCAAGTGGTAGAGGCAGCAGCGTATCTAGCCGAAGATCGTGGGTTCGAATCCCGCTCGTGACACTGACTTTTTTATCTCAAGTAAATATCCTAATGAATTGACAGTATATACTGACAGACTGCAAAGAAAGAAATCGACATCCTGAATGACCTAAGCGAGGTCTTAAGGCACGACGGTGCGCACAGATCGCTGATCCAATATTTCAGGACCATAAATACATAAATACTGCTGGAATAGCAGGGTTATACCAAATTATACTCGAGCAATATCGAGTTCTATGGTGGTAGTGGTAAAAAACTAGCTAAAAAAAGAAAAAAGCGTCAAAACAGATTTTTCTGATAAATGAAATTTCAAAAATCAAATTTTTCCTAGTTTCGTCGAATGGGATTCTCAAAATTTCACGCTACTGACCGGCTAACGAAAATCTAGTTAAATTACTTCTGAAATTCTTTATTTTTTAATTTATTTATTAATAACATCGAGTAAATTGTATGCGAGGTGGAAGGTTCCTCGTTCCAGGAAAGAATTTTCGGATAATTTGTTCGTATTGGAATGTATGAAGTGGAATTTTTCGCCCTTAATGTTTGTTGAGAAAATTATAACATAAAATATAATATACTGCTTAAACCCGTGGCCACAAGAACGTTTGACGTCACTAAAATTGGCAGCTGAAAGCCACAGAAGTGTGGTACGTCAGATTCATAAAATCTAACAGTATTGGTAATTCTTGTTAAATCACAATTTAGAAACAATCATTTGACAATCAAATATTATATTTGTACCCTGTTACGAAACTTTAACGATTGTTATGAATTGTGTTTTAAAAATCTTTTCTTGTCCTTTAGAGTTTTATTTGTACTATTATTATCGTTCGATTATATCATTCTTTGGGAAATATAATTAAATATTGATTTTTTGAATATTCATACAAAATAATTTAATAATTGTAGCTGGAGTAATGCACGGGTGTACATTATTAATACGAAGGTTAAACCGTGTAATTTACGCTGTTTCTTCTTCACAAGGTAAACCCCCCCCCGATGCAGTATATTTTTCCGCTTTACTTGATTTATTTTTTTAATTCCGAAACAATTTTCACACCCTTCTCTTTCTTTTTTGCCGCCGATACCGGCGTGAAGTTTTTTTTATATATATCAGCACTTTCTCAATTTTTTAACAAAATCTTTTGTATTTTTCTTTTTTTCACGAAAGGTATTTAGATTAAAACGGATAATTATATCTTATAGCCCAGAGCGATATGTTGAATGACCGACTTCTTGAATTCACCTTTATTTAGTTTATGTATTACTTTTAACAGATTATTTGCAAAGTATAACAAGCCAAAAGGGAAAAGTATAAAAATCGGTTAATTACTTTTGATTAATAAACGTAATATCAAGCGATCTATACAGTTGTATCTGCATTTGAGGTGCAAAATCTTAAAAAAGCTTTAAAACACCTTCTAGACATTTCGAGATAAACTTTTACAATGAGATTATTATATTTTCAGGCTCCGATCAAAGGAAGTTAGAGTTTGCTCTTTCAAATTCAACTCTGACAAAACCTACATCAAATCCTTTTCAAGGTAAGCTCATACAAACTAATACAGTTACAACCTTTAGTTTTTAATTGTCTCGATATGAAATGAATAAGTACAGTTCATAGTATCTGATAGAAGTAAATCGTTATTGGAACTACGCATTGTAATATTCCGGATTGTAAAAGATGCGATCTATCCTATAGAAAGTGACGTCTTCATTAGCTCATGTCGATTAATTAGATGTTCATTTAATTAATGGCGTTATAATGATTTTAAGGTTTGCTCATCAATCATCTAACACATTTCAGAAAGATGCATCTATAACACGATCAGAGAATACACGCAACGTTTATTAACCCTTTCTTTCCCAGAAGGGCAACACCAAATTTATCAAATTTCCTCAACCTTAACTAATACCTTGAGTTTAGGGCGGTTGCAGCGTTTTTCCTTCAATGTTTCATCCCGTGTATTGGCAATACTGATTTTTTGGAGTCAGTCTAAAATCTCCATCTTGGAATCTTTAATTTCTAACATAGCTCTTCACCATTACTTATCGATGGGTATATTTGCCAAATATAAAATTTTTCCAATCCAGATTGTAAATTGACTCTTGAGAACAAAAAAAAAGAGAGACAGAATTATTCTCTCACGATTAACGATAGGCCACAACCGCCTGACACATGAGCACCTCCTCGTTGGAAAGAGACCTAAGAATGTGCGACGCGACTGTGACATTGAAACATAATTTGGAAGAGTGTCAACAGCCAGCGCCGTACAAGATTCGGTGTGGCCTGCTTAACTCTAAACTTAAAATATTAAAGCACAACAATGATCATAAAGATAAACTCCTTAAATAACGACTATGGTTACATATAACCCCTCACACGTGGATTTTACATCTTTTCTTGGTATGAATGTATTTATTTGTATTGGAACGAATACAAATTAGAGCTTGTAAATATCTCCTGGTTAAATCTGGATTTAGTTTCTCAACAGATGATGAAGCCCTTAAAGTTTTGAATTTACATCCGTTGGATTCACGTCGATTTGCTGCTTTTCTGATTTTTGCATGGAAGCTTTTTAACGGATTTGTCGATGCCCTAGAGGTTCTTCATCTTTGTTTATACACCCTAACCGTAATCTATTTTATGAGCTGTTTTATGTTCCAAATTGCCGGACAAATTTGTCGTCGAATAAATGTGACTTTGATATGTAATTTCATTTTATTTATTTTGTATTTTATTCCTTGGTTGGTATGGTAATCAGGATACTAGGATGCGGGGTTTATGCTCCCCAGGCACTGCAGCATTCTGGCTTATTGTACCTTCCTAGTTCCTTAGTTCAGTGCAATGGACTCAATCCTTCTTCTTAGAAATATCAGGTCATTGACTGTCGCTGCTGCAATTAGATTCCCTAAGTTTTTTCGTATGTTAGATTAAATCTCCATTGAGCTGTTGCTTCGAATTCGAAATTGGTGGTTGCTTCCTCCTCTTCATTACATAATCTGCAGATAGGATCATCGTTGTATATGCCCATATTGTGTACATGTTTTCTCAGATGCCGGTGTCCGAGATTAGTGCCCGTTCTACCACTCCTCTGAGTTTAGCCCTCTCCAATTGCAGCAGTGATTTTGCCAGTCTTGGTGAGGGTTGTGTTCATCATAATTACTGTGTCTAATGCCGTCTGATTTTATCCACTTCTCCTTTTGTTTTGTTTGGACCCATTCTGCGATGGAGGATTCTATATTTGTTTTTGTTACCCCAAGTATAGGTTCGGGGCCTGTGTATGGTCTTGCAGATCTTCCTCTGGCCAGTCTATCGGCCTTGTACCCTGGCACCCAAGATATCATCACGTTGTTGTGTTTCCTCTGGTTTTGGAGATTTTGGATGCATTTACTCACTAATTTTAATGTGATTCTTTTACATGCTGATGCTTTAATGGCTGCTTGGCTATCAAATCATATGCGTATTTTCTTGCCAGTGTAACCTCTTTTAAGATTTTCCAAGGCACAAGCATTGATGGCATGTATTTCTGCTTGAAAGACCGAAGTGTACTTTCCTAATGAGTTCGATTCCTCATGTTTTGGGCTTGTACAGAAAACGCCCGATCCGGTTCCTTCGTTTGTTTTGGACCTATCTGTGTACCACATCATTGCATCTGATTCTCTCCTCTTCTTCTTCTCCTTTATAGTCCGTTGAGACTTTATAGGATGTTGTAAAGAATGTTATCGGGATCACATAATCAGTCCCCATTTTTAAG
The DNA here is from genome assembly GCF_000648675.2 of Cimex lectularius. Taxonomy (NCBI): domain Eukaryota; kingdom Metazoa; phylum Arthropoda; class Insecta; order Hemiptera; family Cimicidae; genus Cimex; species Cimex lectularius. The sequence continues at coordinate 742,289 of NW_019392727.1, read as the reverse complement.
TATGGGTGTCTGATTTTGTTAATTATGGTTGTATGCAAATTGTTTAGTTCCTATCCAATGTGATTGTTTCTGGAGCCTAAATAAACTTTTCCTAGCCTCTCCTTGTATAAATATTTCCAGTGGAAGTAGGTTTAGCGGAGTTTCTATTGCATTTGTTGGGGTTGTTCTCATTGCCCCTGTGATACATAGGTTTGCTAGTCTTTGTGTGCTGCCTAATGTTTGGGTAGCTACTTTTTGTTGAGCTTTGTTCCACCAGATTATTGATCCATAGGTTCTGGGTCTCATAACTGCCGTGTATAGCCAAAAGGCCATTTTCGGTTTTAATCCCCGGGATTTGCATAGGGTTCTTCTTGTGGTCATTAGCGATAGTTTACTTTTTGTTATAGTATGTTGCAGGTGAGGGTTCCAGGTTAATTTCCTATCTAAGATTATTCCTAGGTATTTAACCTCATTTTTTATTATTGTTATATAAACGTAAGCATTGTATTTCTATATTTCTTTTCTTGGTGAAAGCAATTAGAGTGGTTTTTGAGGGGTTTAAGTCCCCGCTTTGAACACCATTGTTCCACCATGTTTAGTTCTCTTTGGGTGAGCTCTTTTAATGTTGAGTCGAATTTTCCCCTGACTAGTATAACAATGTCATCATTCCTTGTTTAATGCGTTTAGCTTTATTTGGTTATAATTGCAAATTAAAATTTTCATTAACTCGACGACAAATGAAATGGCCACGGAATCCAGAATCCAACCCGATTACACGACATTTGAAAAGTGGCAAAAAGGAGGGAAAATTCAAAAGGTGCGGTTGAGATGGGAAGTTGGTGTCCGAGTGGATCGAGGTCACGATAGCTCAAGTGGTAGAGCAGCGGCGTATCTAGCCGAAGATCGTGGGTTCGAATCCCGCTCGTGCCATTGACTTTTTTATCTCAACTAAAAACCTTAATTAATTGTAATATATTAATTGGTCAAGCGGACCACGAAATTAGTGAATTTAAAAAAAAAGTTATAATAGCGAATATCAATTATGTAATTGACTGTCCTATCATGGTCTTTTGTCCTTGTTTGAACTAATTCGACGGATAAATAAATAAACTAGTTTTCCCGCTAACCTTTTTATAAAATTGCTAAAGGCCGTCTTGCTCTAACATTAGGCCATTAATGGTGAAAGCGACTGGAGATACGATCCGAGCCAACTCGCGAGAATTTGTGCAATTTCTGGGCTCACTTGTCGTGGAACATTTCTTCTCCCCCCGTTTGATTTATCGTCTGCTTATATTAAATTGGAACAAAGACGTAATTTATTTGATCTTCAAATAGTAATATTTATCTTTTTGTCCACGGGCACGCGATGTCTTGAATGTTGGTTTTGTCCAACGTTTTACTTCAGACTTCGGTAACCCATTTGCTATCAGTCAATGGTCCGCAGTTATCTTGAGTACGCTAGTATTGTCTGGGATCGATTTCTTAAAACAGATTAATATGGTCGAATATGTCCAGCGTAGGGCTACTAGATACTTGTCTTTTAAATTTGGCACACCTTGCCTAAGTTCATTGGCTTCTTTTTACAGGGCATCATTCTTTGTCGGACAAGGCCTGTTGCCTGTATGTCATAAGTATGGAAAGTTCTCAATTCTCAAATCTCCTCTTCGGAGATTCTCTCAAGTCATGCGAGTTCCTGAACGTCTTTTGAGAAGGGTTCAAACTTTTTTGTGGAGCACTATCACACCGGTTACGTTATGCATGACACGCTTAGCTGTCTCGCCTCCCTTGGAAACTCAATACCTGCAAACTGTGATTTTTTTTCTCAGACTCTTTAAAGATGTCTAATGCTTAATGTTCTTCTCTGTTGTTTCTGTAGATTGAACTCTTAACCTCTAGTCTTTTGTTTGTATCATATTATTTTTATTATACACTGATGAACGCAATTAACGCACCATCGTTAAATTTTAATGTATTTAGGTTTATTCGTATTTTTTATACCAAAAATAGATTTGGTTGTTAAAATAATGCGGCAGGTTTTTTCGTAGCTGACACACGATGCGGTTTCATTAGCGGTATCGTATACTTACGGTTACTTCAAAGGAGACGACCAGTTCGTTTGTTTTACTATATTGTCAATCATTATGTTGCACTATATTCTATTATTGTTTATTAGTGCAATGGATGAAAAACAAGTACTTCTGCTGCAGGAACAGTAGTTCCTGCTATACAGGGTGTTCGGTTACTCGTGTTACAAACTTTGCCCGTAGATTCTACGTTCAAAAAGGAACCAAAAAGTCCTAATTAACTATGGTCCGAACTCAGCAGTTTCGGACTTATTCCGCTTTTTCTGATTTTTTAAGATTTCACGACTTTGCTTCAAATAAACAATGATAACTCCAAAACTGAAAGTTGGACAAATCCGTTGATACCATTGAAAACTACGTTAAATTTCCAATAAGATGTAATCAATACTAAACTTGTAAACGTTGGTGAAATGAACGTTTCAATAGCCATAACTTTGAAAAATAATTTTTATTTCAAAGTTGAAAAACTTACTATGGTGATTATAAACTACTATTTTAAAACTTAGAGACCAAAAAATTTCAGAAAACGTACTCCATTTAATATCCTTTTTAGTGGTGTAATTTCTTTTTTAATTACTTTTTCAAAGATGAAGAAGTGATAGAGGAAAGGAAAAACCTTGGCTGACAGATTGGTAAGGTGGAAAATTAAAAAAAAAAATTAAGGTAATTTTGAATGAATTTATTAAACTTTTTTAAAATTTGGGTTCGAAACCGAAATAGTGCAAGTGTTTACTGATTTACCAACACGACCGCAAATTTGATTAAAGGATTATTGTATTATTATTCTCCGGAATAAAAGAGTTTTAAGATCCAACGTTTTTAGTTATCTACGTGATATTTTGTTAACACTATGGCTACTTTTTCTAATGAAGAATACGCTGATATACATGTTATGTACGGCTTTTGCGGGTTTAATGCGACGGCAGGGCGTCGAAAATACATAACGGAGGGTTGAGAGCATTTCGAATCAAAATTTAAAAAAAAGTTTAATAAATTCATTCACAATTTCTTAAGTTTTTATTTTTTATTATGATTAATCTTTCCACCATGTTGCATGGGCAAAGTTTGTAACACGAGTAGCCGAACCAATGGAAAAAAAGGAAAAACAGTTGAATATGGCAATTAATTAATGTTTTTAGTTGAGATAAAAAAGTTAATGGCACGAGCGGGATTCGAACCCACGATCTTATGCTAGATACGCCACTGCTATCGTGACCTCGATCCACTCGGACACCAACCTCCCATCTCAACCGCACCTTTTGAATTTTCCCTCCTTTTTGCCATTTTTCAAATGTCGTGTAATCGGATTGGATTATGAGATGACAAGAGGACTCATTGAATTTAATGAGTTGAATATGGGTTCAACCCGATTGTAGGAGAAAAACTTCAGTAATTTTGGTTTGGAATTGTGCAATCATGAAGATAAAAAAGGTAGACAATTTCAAAAGGTATAAGACAGGATCGGATTGACTCTCAATATAATGGCAAGGCTGACGGAGACTTTCACGGGCACCGGCCCAGCATGGAATATTTGCAAAGAATTGGAGTGGCAATATCATCGGCATATGTTTGAGGCAATCAGGTTCAGGACGTGGATCATCTCTTGTACACTGCCCTTTGTTGGATGCAAAAAGGGCTTATCTGATGCGACACCTGCTGAATGGATCGGACTGGCCGTATACTCAAATAAACCTCCTCTATGAAAACAATATAACAGTGTTTAAACAATTCGCTAAAAATTGTAACGTGCGGGAAATGAACAATATTGAACGAATAATTGATTTTAAATTTAATTTTATAAATAAAACATATATATGATGCAAAAGTTTACTATGCGATACAATAGTGGTTCATGTAGAAAATAAATAATAAATTCAACAATGCAATATAAAAACAAAATCGAAAACGGATGGTTTACGTGTAGTTGGACGGAAAACAGATACGTGTGGTCCAGCTAATGGAATACTACAAAACTATTCCAGGAAATATGCTTTCAAAACCGACTCGGTTTCAGAATCGCCAGGTGATACACATCGCACCTACTGCCATGTCCCACTCTGAAGAAAGAAATGACACACCGACTCGGTTTTCCTCTCGCTAAACGCTTCGGCCAGAACCGCTACGTGTGTCATAGCCCTAAGATAAAAGAGGCTGGTGCCCTGTCGGGCGGCTGCGTCCTTTCGCCTTCTGCTGCCCCCTTACGTCCCTAAAGCTTTAAAGCGGACATGACCCGAGTGGTTGATCGCCTTAAAAAACAAAACTTATTCTCAATTTCGTATTCTATATAACTATAGCGCTGTAGATATCCATGAAACTCTTGCGTATCAAGAGCACGACTGAGCGATGGGCCATCGATGGTCCGAAACGCAAGAAAGAGATCGTGCTCACCCGCCTGAGGTTAGGCCATACACGATTGACACACGGAAACTTGCTTTTGGTACAAACACCGCGCAGGTGTCCAACTTGTGCAGAAAGGTCGCTCAGTGTGTGACGCTTTGTCGAGGAGTGCCAGGCTTTCTCTTCTTGCAGAGAGCGAGTAAGCATGGCCCCCCCATATAAATGTAGTCCTTGAACATGGGGGTGTGATACTTAGTGTCTGATACTTCTACAGAGAAGGATAGAGTCTATTGCACTGAACTAAGGAACTAGGAAGGTACGATAAGGCAGAAGGCTGCAGGGCCTGGGGAGTACAAAACCTGCTTCCTAGTATCCTTATCACCATACCATACCATACCATGGGAGTGTGTTGTTGGGTCTATATAATTTAGCGAATGTAATGTGCAAAGAGAGCGCTAGTGAAATTGGATTGTTTTGTTTGTCCTTGTGTTATTATATTTACCGGTAGTTGGCTTGTGTTTGAATGGTAAATTTAAAGTAATTTTATTCTGATGGTATATTGATAAAAAGCAATTTAATTAATAAACGACGAATCGGGGGCCACCTAGGCCAAGAGGCAGAGAGTGTAAATCGGCTCTTCTCATTGTGGGTCAATCACCACAAATTCTTTCCCGACCGGGGCCGGACTGGTGAAGTTGCAGCGGAGTGCAACTCAGCTGGTTCTCACCTATGACTGGCAAGAGATCAGTCACCTCCGACTGATTGACCACTTTTCCATAGTTTGAGGAGTTCCGTCTCGTCTGATGTCATTGCCAGTTGTGCCAATGTTTGATTAACGATTAACTTACACTTACCTTCAATCAAAACCGACGTTTCATTATAAATTTTTGGTATCAATTGAATGCCATGACCTTATACGGAGTTGATGCAGAATGTCTTGAGATATAAAATTTTCATATTTTCCCTAATTCATTTGGATTTTATGGTGAACATGTTGATAACATGACTGGAAATAAAGCGCATATTTGATGATCAGAAATTGTCGTATCAGCTAGTGAATTTACAGTGCATCGTTTTCAGGTAATTCAATTTTTGACATGCTTCTTTATATCTGTTCTCAAATTTTGGAATGCTGGTGGTCCACGAAGTTCACCTATAATACTACACTAAACAAACTGACAATGAGTATACTCGGAACATTTTTCTCAATTCTGATTTTTAGGTTTAAACCTTGTTCCCAGGGCATGTGGCTTGGCGAACCTAGTCTGAAGTTTGTCATACCTCAGAACACAAGTTTATGAGTACGCTCATCACGGTAACCCGTGCCCCACCTACACCACTGTTGCCTCAACTAAAAATACTGATAGGAGTAAAGTATCTTTACATCAGTGAATCAGTAGTTTTTGCGATAATAGAGTGTTATTGCGTCCAAATCGTGTAATTGTACTGGAAGCCGAAGAGGACGCTGCTTATCTAGGAAGAAATCAGACGGAAAAGGGGACACAATTTCCTGGCATATAGTTTTTTAAATCCTGACGTCCCTTATTGAAGTTGTACCAAATTCATTCATATTCTGAACTTAATATGCTTTTTATATTATCTTTAAAAACTGGCTCTAATAAAAACAAAGTGTGAAATTTTCAGCGGTTCTCGTTTTTGCGTCTATAGTGTTCACACATGCGAACATTGCCTTTTATATATATCGATTTGGAGTTATTACGGTAATCGATATTAAATTATATTTTAGCCTATATTATAAGCACGAAGATTGAATGATTGTAAAACTGGAAGATAATTGCTTCATGCATTAATAAGTCATACAATTGCTCAAATACGTTAATATTGGATGAGATAGTGAAATCGATAACACACGAAATGTTTCTGTTTGCTTTTAATCCCTCCTACCACAGTTGTTTTAATGAAATTCTCAAAATTAACCCTGGATTGTATGTAGATTATTACATTAACGTTTTTAGTTTCAGAAGTTGATGGTATTTTATGTTTGTAAAGCACAAGTAGAGTTTAAGAAGTGTGATATCAAATTGCTGAAAACAAGTGAAAGTTAAATATTGTACTTTTTATTTTCCCAGTCATGCTTAAAATGCTTAATTTTTTTCAACAACAAATTAACTTCAATTAGCCTGCAGTGTTGATCAACAAAAAAACCTTGTATAACAGTTGAATTTGAAAGAATCAATGAATTATAGGGAAAAAACAATCATCGTAAAATCATAAAGATTTAAGAAGAAAAGAGCAATTCATCCAAGAAATTGATAAAAGGAGTCAAGAAAGGATTCGGATCATGCCGGATTCGGTTGAAGGGTTGCATGGTTGTAAAGAGAAAAAGGGATGACAGTTCTCCTCTTACCTGTGGGTCGAAAGGGCTTCCTCCACGACCCAATCAAGCATATAAATGAGCTTGTGAAAGCAATATATTTGCGGTTTGGTGAGCAATAAAAATGAAACATTAAACGCAGAGGGTGCCTCTCCCTTAGGTCTCTCCCACTTGGAATCTCTACCAAATGCATCGGACGCCGTTTCGACCGCTTTAATCATTTTAATACATTTTTTAAGTAAATACAGTTTTTACGACAGGTACGAGATTGAACTTTTCCTATATATTATTTTTTACTGTATTTATTTGAAAACTGGTTAAAAGTTTAAATTGTACATTTGCTAAATAAGGAGAGAGAGCTTAATTAAATTTATTTGCACACAAGGCTAACATACATCAATCCGGTTGCTTTCTCATAATTGATCTCGTTTGTTAATAACTCTACTTTCATCAAATAGATGTAAAATTGTATCATTTAAATTTTTCAACTGAAAATAATTTCTCTAGAAGTTCATTTATTTGGCATTAATATTGACGGGATTGAGGAATATATTTCGATTTGTATTCGGAGTTTTTAAGCTATAATCCACACGTGTACATACATACAAACATGTACAGATTTGAGCAGTCCTGCTTTTCGAAGTCCGTCAGCAATCCCAGCTTTTGTAATTTACAATAGATTGAGGCAGGCCTCCAGAATCACCCACACTGGGTGTTAGCTGTCCGGGGGCAGACCTCGATCTTATCCCTCCAGCCCCCCAGGGGGGGGGAATGCTGCCAGGTAGGTCAATTCAGCATCCGAAGTATTCATTTCCAAACCCATTCATACTCATGTTCTTTCTTAAATACATTATCTCCTATTTACAAACCATTCATTCAATTAGGGCAGTGGAGTACTGTGCGTATTGTGTGAGTAGTGTGCTGATATTCCTTCATCAGCCTTTACACATATCATAAAACTAACCAAATTGACGGTCGATGTGGTAGCCAATATTCCTCGCTGAGGGAGGAGTCGGTGTAGACTACTTAGGTAGAGCCAACATAGTCTCAAATCACCCCAAATCGCCAAGTAATAATTCCCCCGTGTAACGCTACAGCGAGGCGGGAGCGACCACGAAGTACATGGACCCTCGCGATAAACGGCACATGCCACACCATCGCCATTCTGTGAATACAAGGCGAAAACCGGCGTACCTGGATCTAAGTTCTATGAACTTAGCTAGGTATTGGGGAGTAATCGTCTTAGCAAACAAGGCGAAATCGTCCCGGACGAGTACGAGAAGGTGGACTCAAAGCGGAGTTACCAAGAACTCTGACTGACCAATTGACCTAAAAGCGTCTAGTGATTTTTTATTTTTTCGATGTGCTGCTTCTTTTTTAATCCCAGGACCATTTCCTCTTCTCTTATTTTCGTAAAATTGCTGGGCTTGCATATTTTCGATTTCGGCATTCAGAAGGAAGGGGCATGTGGATTGAAAACTTTCCTCCTTCCGCGCGGCACGTAGTATTTCGTCACATAAGTTTCGGCCAGAGGGGTAATCTGATATTTATTTAATTTTTAATTATCGGTAATTTTTGAAGAGGGGTGCATTGTTTTTCGTTTTACATCGTGTTACCTTGTCCAGATTCGTTGCGCCTTTCTCCAATAGCGGTGACACCGTTTTCACCGTTACAGGAGGGCTGCCTGAGAGACCGTGGCAGCCTCTAACACGGATTCCGCTGGTAACCGGAAGATTCCACGGCTTTTATTATTTTCGTTGTAACATAGTTGTTTCGGCCCCCGGAGAATTAATTTGCGCGGCCTACCCAGCTGGGGGGGGGGCTGCCACCTGAGGGTAGCTAACGCACATCACAAGAATGGGAAAAAAAGGTATTCTAGGGACGGTAAGTCTAGGATGTGTTCTGTTGGTGTGCTTACGTCAGTGTAAGTGTTTTGTATGGTATGTATAGAGTATTAAGTATTCCCAGTATTAATGTGGTTGTTGTAAAAAATGTGAGGAGCGTGACGAGTCGTGAGAAGCCTCCATAACGAGACCACGGCGCACCACTAGGTAGGGCGGCCCATATTACTGACCACAGTACAAACATTATCTATTATTCTTTATTACGGGGATCTTTGGGAGGGATGTGCTTGTGACTGGGACCGACCACATTCCTCAAATTTTTCGGTAGCCATTCGGGTTTTGCAGTAGCCCAGGCAAGTCAACATATGCCGCAGAATTGGGTCTCCCCGGGGATGTAGCCCTAGGGTGTGTATAGTGTTAATGTGCTTGTGTCAGGGTAGGTGTTTGTGTGCGTGCTATGTATGTGGACGTAGTTTGCCGTCGTGCACGAGAGAATATTATTTATTTGCTGGTACCTTTTTATTGCTAATATTATTTAGAAAACTTTAGGATCAATGGATCTTACCTGGTCTGCACCGATTCCCCCAGCGCGGTTATTGCTATACGTGTGGTCCTCCGTCGACCTCTAGTTATACTCTTGTTGGAGAGATATCATGACCAAGAGCTTCTCAACAATAAGGTGGTTGTTGTCTGGGTACCCGGAGTTGAGTTGGGATGTGTTCGCGAACAGAGTTTTTAATTATTTATTCTTCTAAAATTGTTAATTAAGTTATAGATATAGATTATTTTAGTAAGATATACATAGTTAAAATAATTAGGTTTAAGTGCACCATGACCTAAAGCTTATTGTTAGATGAATTTGAGGAAGAAGTAAAACAAATAAATTAACGACCACGATCCTGTCCTCTGACGCGAAAAATGCAATAAAACAAACGATGAAAAGAAAATGGCAGAGTTGGTGGTCTGGATCTCACGTATGAAGAGCACTGTCGATGGGTCGTCCTCGGAGGACCTGACTCGTAAAACAAGGGCAATTGTAGGGGCAACCCAATTGAAAATAAGCCATGCGAGGTTGACACACTGACCCTTTGTATTGGGCCAAAGCCGTATGTGTTCGACAGGCAGAGAAAGGTTGCTCGATGTGCCTAATTGAAGGGTGCAATTCCTTGGCCACATATAGAGACCGTGTAGGAATGCCACCCGATATGAAAATTGTGCTTGAGCATGGGAGCGAGTATCTGAGTACCCTGTTCCGCTTTTTGGATGAAAAGGCATTGTTTTATTGTACATAGTGTTTTATAAATATCTCGTACTCTGTCCACGAGTGTGTTAAGAGCAATGTATTTATTAACGTGAATGTGTAGTGTGAGAGGGCACATGTCGAAATATTGAATACCCCATCAACTCTCAATTTGGATAGTTGCATAATATATGCGGGGATGATGGAGGAATATCAAGTACCCCCTAACTGAGTGGATTGTAAATAGGAAAGAATGTATTTAACAGTGAGTGAGAATTTTGAATAGATTTGGATTTAATTGCGTTGGGGCTATCACCTAAGTGTTGAGCCCGTGGAGCTCTACTCGGCGGCTGGACGGATGAGCCCGAAATCTGACCCCGGACTGCGAACCACCCAGGGTGAGTAATTCTTGAGGCTGACGGAATTTATTGTAAATTACAAAAGCTGGAATTGCCGGTGGACTGCGAGAAGTGAAAGAATCAACTCTGTGCACGCGTGTATGTCTATACATACATGTGCTGATTGGAGCTTATATAAATCAGTAATCAGTATTGTATTGATATTATTCACTTTATTTTTCCATACATTTTTCTAAAAAAAAGTCATAAATTTGGTTTTTAATTACGAATTTTAAAGGATTAGAGTCCCACCTAGACGGGTAACGAACTATGTACGTTCACTTGCGCCACAAAATAATCGGTTCACATCTCTAAATATGTACATCAGTTTTTGTGAATGGCGCCATATCTCGGACTTTTGAGATAGCGTGGTCTTTTCATTTGTCGAACTTTTTAAATTTCAGTATGTTCACTCAATTTGTTTTAAAATGTTACCAATGCTGTTATCAAGAGAAAACGTCCTTGCTTTTAATCCGGGAACAAAAAACCCCATATTTGGTCTGCAGAACGGCAAAAACCGTCGCACTTGAGCTGGGACGAGCGGTTACAACCATAATCCTTGAGTTAAAAAAGACAAATAAAACCGAGAAAGTAAAAACTAAAAAAAAAGATAAAATTGAGAGATTACAAACACTAAAATCTATGGATGTAAGTATGTATTCATAACAAACTATTGGCCGTATAGATTTACAAGATATGTTACTAGTACGTTTGATCATTGGTCTGAATGGATTTTGCATAATTTTATGTTAGTTAAAGAAGTTATTTTTATATATTAATTATAGAAATGTCTTGAGCAAGGGAAAACATAGATATGATTCAAAAGTAATTTACCTACGTGTTAAAAAATCTAATCTATCCGTTTTTGAGTGGAAATTGGAGACAACTTCGTTTTAACCACCCTTTAATTTACACCATGACTTTATCTTCCTATTGATTTTGACATGTTACCAATTTAAAGAAGTACAGTAGGCGGGTGAGATCTCAAAATAATACCGTTCTCAATTGACAAATATTCTTTTATGTAGAGAGGGTCCTTGGTATTGGTGCGAACCGAGGGAAACCAATTGGTACCTCGTAGGCATTCTGATAGGAATAACCGCGGGATAGCCATAGAGAAAAGCTATTTTGGACCAAGGAGATTTTCATACAAAACGAGAGGGTATATTGCCACTTTTCCCCAACCATTTTCAACATAATCAAACTTTCGTCGTACTGTTGACTTTTGGGAACTAAGTTAAACAGAATATATTTTATTTCTGATATTAACATACGCTTTCCAATTTTATGTAAGTTATTTGTATATTCCATTATTCACTGTAGCTTTGTTTTAATCTGATAGTAGTGTTACTTGCCTAATAAACTGCTTGTAACATTTTGTAAATTACATTTGTTTGATATTTACAACTATTGTATTAAGTAAATGTGTTCATATATATGCTGAATGTGTAGAGATTAGTGACCGTTAATCGATAGTTATTCAGATATCGTGAGATGCGGTCGGGTGTGATGTAGGTTTCAGAAAAACATTTTCTTTATCGTGCCAACGTTTCGATCTTTTATTGAGATCATCTTCAGGGCTCAAAGTGTTTGTCTTCTGTGTAATTGTGCCATCCTTGCGTGTCGTGTTTGGGCACTCTCAACACGACACGCAAGTAATCAAATCGCTAGCTGAAATACGGTACTTCATGTCTACTTACTGATTACTGACTTATACAAGCTCAAATATGCACATATACATACACACACTCACGCACAGAGTTGAGCCTATGACATCGCGCAGTCCAACGGCAATTCCAGCTTTTGCAATTTACAATAAATTCCGTCAGGCCTCAAGAATCACTCACCCTGGGTGGTTGGCAGACCGGGTTTTATCCGTCCAACTGCGGAGGTTGGTCTACAGGGGCTATTAACGTCTAAGTCATTTCAGCCCCAACGCAATTAGTTCCTAAGTCCAAACCCTTTCAACTCTCACTCACTTAAATACATTCTTTTTTATTTACATACCATTCACTCAGTTAGGGTGGTGGAGTACTCAATAGTCCTCTTATTGGCCATCTGACATTCACGCTCATAAATACATTCACTCTTAGCACACGCTATTGACACAAAACTTCAGTACTACATATAACAAAACAATCCTGTTTCCTCCAAGAATTAGAACAGAGTACCCAAAAACTCACTGACGTGCTTAAGCACAATTCTCATATCCAGTGACATTCCTATGCTCTCTATGCGTAGCCAAATAATCACCACTCAATCAGGTGGGACACATCGAGAAACCTTTCTCTCCACGTCGGACACATACGCTGGCTTCGGCCGAAAAGTATATGTAAATGTGTCAACCTCGCATGGCCTATCCTTAATCGGGTGAGGATGACCCTTCTTCTACGAAAGTATACGAGTACTATACATTCGACTTGGATGCAAATTTGACTAGGGCTTTTACAGTCCACTCTATTCAAGATGTTTATGACTTTAGACTTCGACCATACCTGGCCATAAATGAACAGAGCATTCATTATTAAAGCGCAAAAAATCCTCCCTCGACCAAGTATTATAAAGAAAACATAAATGCCCGTTTTCGTCCCTAATCTGTGAATAATCAGAATAAAAAAAATCATTACGATTTTTAAAAAGCCCACGCATATAGAAGAACGATAATTTGGACTCCGGAGGGTTGTCACTCCCCTCTATGCTGACGGTAGGGTCTATACTCAGGGGACTTCGCCTACCGCGTTGTGCTGATGGGTTGCTAGTATTCCCCTTTTGAGAGATTGTCGCTTCCCAACTAACGGGGTTAGGCTCCCACGGGGGCTTCCGATAGCTAGGTCATTTCATCCCCAAGATAAGTCAGTCGCACAAATAAATACAATCATACAAATAAATACATATACGCATTGCACTCATTCTGATTAGTCGGTGGAGTACTGGATATTCGTTCATCGACATAGTCACAGTATTAATAATCGAACCTAAATTAAGGTTCTTTTATAAACATTCCGCCATCGACAATAAACACACACACACACACTGCTGGAGGAGTTATGGTAACGCAATATTTCACCATAACCCTTCACCAGTCAAATTAATAATATACGCACTCATACAAAACACATGGAACAGAACTAAGCACAATAAAAAAACTCATGTCCTCCAAAAAGCGGAACAGAAGCCCAGAAACTAGCTACTATGCTCGAGAACCAATCTTAAAGCATAGCATACACGCTCTTTGTAAGAAGCCGAGACATGACGAGCTTCTGTTATGTAGGACATATTGAAGCAAATTTTCTCTGCATAAGGTGCACCTGCACGGGCATTGGCCCAAGAGCAGGTATCCGCGTGTCAACCGAGTTTAACCTATTCACAATCGATTAAGGACGATTTCTCATCTTAGGTCATTTTCAGCTAAAAATGTAAAGAAGTAGTCAGTGAACAAACAGTTCAATAAATGTGCGAAAATTCTAATGCACGTGTTTAAAATTTTGCCATTTTTCGTAAAAAGTCAACAGCAATGAGAAGCAAATAACAAATAAATCTTGTACAGGTGAAGAAAATTACTACAAGAATTACAAAAGAAAAATTGCCTGATGTATTTTATCTAATATAATATAGTTTCTTGTTTTTTCCAAGTTTACAGCAAATCTAGACTAAAATCGAGCGTTGCTGTGTGAAAACAAAGATAGTTGATAAAACTATAGTAAAAATTACGTGATTTAATGCTCAGATGAAAAAACTTTCAGCTGAACCTCCTGTGCAATTGGGAGGGCAATTACACTGAAACAATGTAAATGCAGCATTTGTAAACAATTCATCTAATCACTTTTAATTCACCACAATCGATACAAAATGCAAATGGACATTTAATGCAAAACGGTGTAATAATTTACTGCCAAATAGAATCCAAAAGTTTATTTCGCTCTGCATGAACGCTCTATATGACTTTAAAGAACTATCTAGTTAGCTTGTTGCCTTTCTAATGTTTGTTTTATACGATTTTTGTATTTGTACTATACAGCTTTCTATTGTCAAATTACCCCTTTTATCTTAAAAAGAACCTTTTTGTCAAATTAAACTTTTTGCACATTAAATTAACCATTTTTAAATTTAAATTAACACTTTTTGTCTTTAAAATAACCCTTTTTTAATGCCAAGTTAACCATTAAAATTAAGCATTAAAATATATTTAGGAGATGGTACGAACTATGTATAAACATGTAATGTGAAATTGCTTTATGTATGAGTTTTTTAAAATATAAAATAATTAGGCTCTTAAAAGACCATATGAAAATCAATTAAAATAAAAAAGAAATTATTAAATACAAAAATAAATGATTCTTCAATTGGATTTTGGACTTTCACCGCGAAGAGTTGTCACTCCGCGATGTGCTGACCACCTATGGTCTATGACATGGGGAGTTCACCCAACCCGTTATGTGGTTGGGTCGCTAGATCCCCTTAAGGTAGATGTCCAAGTGATGTCGCTTCTCAACCAACGCATCCAAACTATAATCAAGTCTAATACTAAATACTATCGATAAGTCAGTCACACACATAAATACAATCATACACACAAATACATTCACGCATTGAACTCATTCTGATTAATCGATGGAGTACTGGATATTCCTCCATCGACCCACACAAAGTATAAATAATCTAACCTAAATTAGAGTTGATGGGTGTAAATATTCCGACATCAACCCTAAATACAAACACACTGCTGGAGGGGCGATCGTGTCGCTATATTTCACCATCAACCCTCACAATTCACACTAATAAATACACGCACTTAAACATGCATTATATATAATAAAAAACCTCGACGTCCTCCAAAAAGCGGAACAGGAGATCTAGAAACTTGATACCATGGCCGAGAACCATTCTTAAATTCGGCGGTATGCCTACACGCTCTCTGTAAGCGACCAAGGCATGATAAGCTTTTATTATGTGAGATATCGAGCAACCTTTCTCTGCATGACGGCACCTGCGCTTTGGCTCAGAAGCAGTTACCAATGTGTCAACGACCTATTCTCCATCGTGTAAGGACGATTCCTCGTTTCCGGTGCAGGTTGTCGAGGAGCCATCTCGTGTTTTTGACAGGCAAGACCTTCTTGGACGTCTCCGTCTACTGACGCTGCCATCTTTCTATTGTTATGTTTTTTATCGCTCGCTTAACGGGGCTTAAGAGGGCTGATCGCGATGGTCCGGTCGGGAGGTTGAAACGTCCTTTCGCTGTTTCAGCCGCAGGTTTTTACTCTCCAGGCCGACGTGTCCGAGAACTCAGACAACCACCGATTTGCAAGAGCACGACTAGAGGGTCAACAAGACCAAGAACATGTCTCGAAAAACCCAAACAGCGCTAAGAGAGTCGGTACATTTGAAGAAAGCTGAGCCTTCCTTGATTCTCACCGCTCCGAGAGCGTGACAAATAGAATACAGTTCCGCCGTGTAAACGTTGCAATGATGTGACCACTCCCTCGCTATACACGCCACTCTCCAGTATTGGACCTGTCTGTAAAATCTAGGAGAAAACCGGCGTATCTATTTCCAAATTCAAGGACCTTATCCTTGTAGAGGTATGGCGGTGTGCACGACTTGGGCAAGTATGGCGGAAGGATCCAGCGGGTGTTGATTAGTTACCCAGCCGAAGCACCGTCCCCAGTGCCAATCCAACCCTTCCCTGAGGCCTCACCAAAGCTAATCTCGGGGGGGTCGCGTCCGCGAGCGAAGTTTTTCGTTGACAACTCTGTACGGGCAAACGTCCGAGCCAGGGATTGCCCCGGCTTAGCCAAGAACCCGGCCGCGTAACTGAGGGTAAGTTGCTCTCTCCGCTCCCAGTTCGCAGAACAGACTGTCCAAAGGGCTGATCCTGATCGGTCCCGTAATCGCTCTAAGACCCTGATAAAAGAGCCTATCAAGCTTTACTAGGCGCGGGTTTTGGGCTGAAGAATAGGCCATACATCCACAGATCATCCTCGAACAAATCTACGAGTCAATTTTTTTTTAACAGTGTCTCCCTGGCCTTGACCACGATGGCGCCGATGTGCGGCTGACAACTCAACTTGTCATCAAATATGAGGCAAGGAACCGCCCATCTCCACGTACCACTCGGGTGTGCCCTTCAGGCAGATTTGGGTCTATCGGTCCTTCTCAATCTCCAGAAGTGGACACATACCGTTTGAGACGCTTCCTCCCGGCCCTCGCCTTACAATGCGGACTCGAACTTTCCTATCGTCAGGGGCATATTGTACGATTCACTAGTGCCGCACTCGAAATCAATCTAAGTAAGTTCCGCGTCGGTTTTTCTTTGACGGAAATTATCGGGATATACTTCGGAACTGGACAGCGGCCAGAAAGGCCGAGCCTTGTAAGTACTTTTAGATACATACTTTGTCAGGCTTTCCTTTTTGGCTTGGGGCAAGGTACGTTTCTCCCAAGCCCTTTTAACTTTAAAATTCACTAGTTTGCGTCCGTCGGATGTCTTCTGAAGTGTGACTTATGTCAATATCGGCCAAATATAACTTTGGACATAGTAAAGTAGGTTAGAATATTTTATAAATATATATATTAAGGTCTTTAAAGATCGGTTAAGATTAATCCAATATGTTTTGATAAAAGATAAGAAATCCTTTTTTGGCCTATTTTACTCACAGCATCTTTTGGGTTTTGATACTTTTTGTGTTTCTGATCTCATTTAATACAATCCCATTTATTTTTTTATTGAAATGAAATATGAAAAGTTATTTAAATTATTTAAAATATTTTTTCTCTCCCTTTGGGAAGAACGCTCTGATATTTTTAGACCTAGGTTCACCAACATAACTTTCTATTAAAACGGCGACTCCTCCTTTTATAGTGTCTTCTTGTTAGATAAAAGTTTATATTTTATTCTGACTTTAAAATACGCTGTGAAAAAGCAGATACATTATTATTTGATGAATATCGACCGTTTAGAAACAAGTTATGTTACGTTAGCAAGGAAATGGAAGGCTTATCACATTTTTAATGATATCAGGTTATAAGTGATTTGTCGTAAGTGCCATGTGCAAGTCTTCGAGATTTTTAACGATGAAGTATGTGGAGATAACTCATCGAGGTACTTATCTTTTCGAACAACTTTACCAATGTAAGTGAATCAATCACTCCAGCCTTTAAAGCAGCTTTACGCAATTATGAAGAAGTGCTTCAAACGTCTATGGTTTATCCATATTCAATTTCCATGCAAAATAAACTTGATTATCGGAGAATATTCTATAAGGGAAGTTTAATCTTAAATTGCTTTCTCTCTGCTCAATCGTGACACTATACCTGCATTAAATTACTTCACTAAGCTATATATATATATATATATATATATATATATATATATGGGGTTTTGAAAACAGAGCACGTATTTGACTATACTGCATCGATATAATGGTAGGTGATATATTACCTTTTTTAAAATTATATTTCACAAAACGAAACTTATATAACATTTAAAAAGTCTTAACTCAAAAATAAAACCAATAAACCTTATCATCAAAAATGTTTTATAGTTTGATTTAGTGACTTGTTTAAGGTTGTAGATGTCGAGATGAATTAAAAATGGTAAATTAGAAGATACGTAAAAGTAGTGAGTGCTTTCCTCAGTCTACCACTCGTTTTCGCATGGGCGACCCTCAATATCAAGAACCGTTAAAATATTGCCTTAATGAACCTCCATCCCTTCCTTCAATACACTAATTCTTCAGATGTTATTAAAACCTTTTCTGAAAACTCTTAGATTCAGCTTTATCGCCTCAATACTTTGTAAAAGTTAAGAAAAAAGTTTTCTTGACCCGTTTTATTTTCAAATTAACCATTTCAATTTCAAATTAACTCTTTATAACTTCAAATCAACCATTTTTAATTTTAAATTAATTCTTTTTTACTTTAAATTAACTTATATTTTAAATTAGCCATTTATTTAAAGAAATAAAAAATCTTAAAAACTACATGAAAATTATTTAAAATTAAATTTAAATGTTAAATACAAATAATTCTTCTTTTAATTTGACATGTTTTTTAAATATACAATAGTTAAGCTCTTAAAAATTATCTTACAATTAATGAAAAATACGAAATATAAAAATTAAATTACATTCATTCTCATAACTCACCCTGTACACAATACCCCTACTTGTATTAAGAAATTGTACACCCTGTACCCCTACTTTATTAAGAAAAGTGCCATAGAAAAGAAGAAGCCCTTATTTAAATATTTAAATTTGTATTATTTTTAATTTTAATTGTAATTATTTTTTTGTATTTTATGGTTTCGAATTAATAATAGAATGGAATTAATGGAAAAAGTTCCATCTCATCATTTAATAAAGCTTTTTTCTGTCAATTTAATCCTTTCTAATTTCAAATTAGCCCTTTTTGGTACAAAATTAAACTTTTTTATGTTCAAATTAACCATTTTTACTTTCAAACTAACATTTTTTATTTCAAATCACCCTCAAAGCACGCGAAGTAAAAATAATGCGTTTGAAAAAAAATTAAATATATGGTAAAGAAGAACGAAAATTAATGAAAATTAAAATTGAAAATTATACATATTAGATGGCCCGACTGAATTTCACTTGAACCAATGACGCTATCCAAAAACAAAAAATACGTGTTTAATAGTTTTTAGTCTAGCTTCAAATTTTTACCTTTTTTTGAGAAAAATTATACACATACCTCAGGCCCAGTTCGACTTCAAAATTTCAAATACGACCCTAAACATCCTGACACCTTATTTTAAAGGAATTTTTCCGCTGAAAACAATGATGGAATCAAATTTTAAATAGGTCAAAAAATGGACACAAAAGATATGGCAAAAAGTTTGAAAAAAACGCATTTCGTTTGTTTTGTTGTTAATTCCAATAATTTGCTTGTTCAGAAAAGTAAACATTAATTGCATTTGTTGTTTACATTGTCATTGTTTGTCAAACCCGCATTATTAGAGCAAATGCTAATTCCTAGAAATAAATAAATTTTACAATAGTATCTATTCGTTACATTCAGTATTCCATTCAAAATGAACCGAAGAGCACGATTTTTCCGATCAGAGTTGATATGTACGACTGTTTAATTGATAGTGGTGATTTTGCGCGTCATGCAGTCGAGTTGTACACTCAGAAATTTCCTGATCGCCGTAGAATAAACCACACGTTTATTCGTGTTGCTCGCAACATGAGGAGATACGGATCAATTGCTGTTCCATTACCAAGAAATCGGCAGCATAATTTCGACGAGGGGCTGAATATTTTACTCTATGTTCGCGAAAACACGAATTCCTCTTTCCGAAATGTTGGAAGGGTCTTAGGTTTTTCAAAAATAAAATTAGTACTCCGGACTTGCAATTTTAAGCCGTATCGCTCTAACCTTCTCCACGGGCTTCGGGACTCTGTTTATGACAGGCGTCTAACGTTCCTTACAGAAATGTCGATTTGGGAGGCTGAAGCAAACGTTCTTCCATACATCCTGAAATGATGAATCCAAGTTCACCTCTACTAAACCGTCGGAACTTTCGAACATGAACAGAGGAAAATACGAGAATTTTGTACTTTTATCATCATCAGGTGGTCCACCGTATCAATTTGATGTGGACTTCTTGGAAATTAATTGTGCCTTTTTTTTAAGGGGCATCCGGCAGCTTGGTAATTTCAGCCCCGAACGCATGCAAAATATTACAACACATTACAGTACGCATTCACACAAATAAATAAATTCACACCTATATACATTCATTCATTCTATTTGGTAGATGGAGTAGTCATATTCCTTCATCGACCTGCATACAAAACCAATCTAATTGGGGTCGATGGGGTACTTTTATAAATACCAAGTCACGTACACAGCTCGAGCGGCGATGGGGATGCTATTCCACCATCAGCCCCTCTTCATTCACTCTAATAAGTACACTCACTCATACAAAACACAGAAAACATATTTTGAAGGCTATATGCAATAAAAAAATCTTCAATTTCCCTAAAAAGCGGAACAGCGGACCCCGAAACTCGCTGCCGTGTCCGAGAACCATTCTTAAATCCGGCGGCATGCCTACATGCTCTCTGTATGGAGCCAAGGCATGACACGCCTCTATTATGTGGGACACATCGAACAACCATTCTTCTGCATAAGGGGCACCTGCGCGAGCTTTGGCCCAAAGTTTTGCCTTATTTCTACAAAAATAATTTAAACGGTGCTCAGTTCCTCATTTTTTTGAGGGAGGGTTTACCAACAGTATTAATGTATGTGCCGAATGTAATGTGGCACAATTACACAGAAGACAACCACTTTGAGTGAGTAGAAAGACTTTGATTGAAAAAAAATATTTTGCATTGTATAAATTCACTTTATCACATCCTAAATGTATTTGTTAAATGTAAAAAATGGTTGTAAATCCCAGGCCGTGAAGATGATCTCAATAAAGATCGAAACGTTGGCACGATAAAGAAAATGTTTTTCTGAAACTTACATCACACCAGACTGCATCTCACCATTTCTAAATAAACAATAAAGGAAATTAATGTTTACTTTACTGAACAAGCAAATTATTGGAATTAACAACGAAACAAACGAAATGCGTTTTTCAAACTTTTTGTCATTTTTTGACCAATTTAAAATCCGATTGCGTCATTTTTTCAGCGTAAAAATGCCTTTAAAATGATCTGTCAGGATGTATAGGGCCGTATTTGAAATTTTAAAGTCTAAATGAGCCTGAGACACCCTAATTAATTTTTCTCCAAAAAAGGTAAAAATTCGAAGCTAGTCTAAAAAATATTAAACACGTTTTTTTTTTCTTTTTTAGCCAGGCCATCTTAAAACGACACCCTGTGTACCATGCTTTTTTCCCCTTCAACCACTAAGGGTCATTTAGTACATTACATGCTTATTTCATACCATCTTGTACGTTTTTTAATACCTTAAAAAGGGTTACTTTGAAGTTAAAAAAGTTAACCCAAATTTAAAAAGAGGTAATTTGACATTAAAATGGGTAATTTGACAGGAAAACATCTTAATTTAACGGAACAATATATACATATAAAATCTCATTCATTCTTTTCCGCATAATATTTTTTATCGTACGTAAGGAAATCAATCCGCTTAATAACCTTGAAATACGTGACAACTGATAAAGAAACTCATATTTAACAAAAATTACTTAACATATTTTTTTCTCTAGGTTCCAACAATTGGCTATATTAGTTGGACCCGTATATTACCTAGTATCCCCCAAAATTACCCAATTTTTAATTTTTATTGTAATTAATTTTTATGTCTTCTTTACTATATATTTAATGTGTAGTGATTAGTGACCGTTAGTCGACGATTATTCGGAAATCGTGAGATGCGGTCTGGTGTGATGTAGGTTTCAGAAAAACATTTTTTTTTCGTGCCAACGTTTCGATAATTAATTAAGGTTTTTTAGTTGAGATAAAAAAGTCAACGGCACAAGCGGGATTCGAACTCACGATCTTCGGCCAGATACGCCGATGCTCTACCACTTGAGCTATCGTGACCTCGATCCACTCTGACACTAACTTCTCATCTCAACCCCACCTTTTGAATTTTCCCTCCTTTTTGCCATTTTTCAAAGTTTCGATCTTTATTGAGATCATCTTCAGGGCCTGGGATTTACAAACATTGTTTAAATTTAACAAATACATGTAGGATGTGGAAAAAAGTGAATTTATACAATGCAAAAACCATTCGAACCATTACCAACGTTTTTTCCCCCATCTTCGGCTCTTTTCACCTCAAAGAAGCCGGCTCCTTATACAAAAATGTCTTTCTATACCGACTTCCTTCCCCACCCCTTCAAAATTCAACGTATATAAACATAAAACAGCAATATCTCACTGGCACTCTCAACACGACTCGCAAGAATGGCACAATTACGAAGAAAACAATCACTTTGAGTGAGTAGAAATACTTTGATCGAATATATATAATATTTTTTGCATTGTATAAATTCACTTTTCCACATCCAAAATGTAATTGTTATATGTAAACAATGGTTGTAAATCCCAGGCCCTGAAGATGATCTCAATAAAGATCGAAACGTTGGCACGATAAAGAAAATATTTTTCTGAATCCTAAATCACACCAGACCGCATCTCACGATTTCCGAATAATTATATATTTGATTTTTTTTTCAAACGCATGATTTTTATTTTACGTCCGTTCAGGGTGATTTGAAATTAAAAATGTTAATTTGAAGTTAAAAACGGTTAGCGAACTGGATCAGTTGTTATACACAGTATATACTACTGATATCCTTTCTCAATCTGACATTATGATTATTATGATTTCACGGTTATATTTTCATCTAATAAAGACCCCATCATCGAAACCTAAAGTTTCACTTCAATAAAATCGTTGGTATATAAAATGCCGAATGAAACTAAACACTGGTAAATCCGAAAGCATAGCCTTTTCCGCTGCTTCATTCTCCCACCAGTCAAATATGCCTCTTCGAATCAAAAAGTCGTTCGTAACCAGGGGCTGTATGTTGACAAGCGAGTCACCTGGAACCTCCATAGAAGGCTTAAAAGAACAGAACTGACAGTGTTAGCGGTGAAGCGATGAAATATGATACAGAATGTAAAAAATGCTTCTACAATCATTATAATATGGCAAGATAATACAAAGAATCTGGTAGCTCGACAAGTCTAAGTTATGTCAAATAAAGAAGAAAAAATCATCCAAAAGTCACCAAAGAAATTTTCGTTAAACAAGAACTAATAAACTTCGTATCTAAGAACTGGTTTTAATATTTAGTATGAGAAATCGTAGCCTTTGGCGTCTGGGAGGATACAATTTCACGGTTGGTCGCTTAAAACGGCCCTGGTACACCAGGACACCCCACCAATTCAGTCGTCTTTTCCCGGAATTCGATTATTATCGTAAATCCGATTATCCTCACAGCCAGGTCGCTGCAGGGTAGCCGAGATGATTTACTAAACTATAACAAGTAGCCCGGGTCCAAAGGCGGCGATGTTTACAACTTTTTATTGGATTTGAGGTGCGTGTAGAAACACCACGGTTTTTTTTTCTAAAATGCCTTGTATATCTGGTTAAAGATAAAATTGTACAAGTGCGACGGATACTTGACAAGATTTGACACAAGTAAAGTTAAAAAAGTATATGTTAATATAAAGCGTTAAAAAATACAGTAAAAAATTGGCTTAACGGAGTGGAGCGATGTCTTGGCAAGAATGTTGGATTCTGACGACTGAGTGCAGAGTGGAAGACCGTACTGTCTAAATGAGTGTGGCGATGTTAATTAAGCATTTATTTTGCAGAGTCAGTTTTGATCTTTTTTTCAAATAATTTAAAAAGTTATAAGTGTCTGTTGAAGCTAGAGCAACGGCTCACAGACTCATAAATGAACAACTACCTGCAAGGATAGTCTAGATCAACGGAAACTGTGGGAAGACTTATAGGCATATGTCCGTACTAGGCTTGCCAATCGATGCCACTACTCCTAAATACAACTTCACCAACAAGTACAATGGACTTATACCAGAAAGGGAAAAGTGAGCCAAAGGAATACCTTTGAAGGCCAATTCCTACTGGTATACTAACGGCTCAAACGGGCAGAGGGACGTTGGGTTCCCGATTACTCATCGTCAACAAGACAAGAGGATCTTTAACGTCCGCACCTAGCCTATACGGCCTTATCGGACGTTTCGATTCTCAAGATGAGAGCTGACGCACCTCTGCATACGACGGAATAGTGTTACCGCCGCAGCATTGGTGTAGTGGTGTCCCGGCCCCTAAGGGTCGGTAGCCACGCTCTCCGCTTGTTCACTCCGAATGGTCGGGCCCGCATTGTGCGTCGGGTCGTACGCCGCACGCGAGGGGCTAACGGGCCGAAATACATCAGCCCGTCCCCCCCTCGCGTACTCTCTAGATAGAGAAGGCGACTCTATCTCTCTGAGTGTAGAGGCTTCTCCAGCCTAGAAACTTCCGGGAACGCCCCGACAACGGTTTCGGATTATAGTGGGATTGCTACCCACCCCCTAGATGAGCACTGTCTACGGTAAAAGGTCTTTTATCGAGCTCAGCCTACACCTGCTGCGCGCAATCGAGGGACGCCATAGGTCTAGCCTAGGTGGTCCGATCCTTCGCTTCCCCAAGGGTACCACGCCGGTCATACGCACAACAATTCAAAGCATACTCGAGTCAAAGACCGCCGATTTCACTACCCTTTTCCAATCGCTTACTTGCGCATTCGAGGGACTGTAGCATGATCATGACGTCCTCAACGCTTAGATGCTGTCGTTCGGTCGCAACGTCTCCCGTGAGGAACGGGGGGTAATACATTGGCCATACGCAAGCTTCACGAAAGATCCCAGATAGAAGACAGCCTCTGTCTAAGTTCCCGCCAGGGGCGTCACCACAAGCCACCACGAGTCCATCCCAATGTGACTCTGGGCTGGTTTTTTTGGGCAGAGGGACGGATGAATCCTACGACTGCACTGGCTTTAAACTTAGGTAGGTATGCTATGGTTTTCCAATATGAAATCATAGCAATTGAATACTGCACCAGAGAAATAAAAAGACTAAAAACACATTCTAGGACGTTTTCTCTGACAGTTAGGCGGCCTTGGCTTTATCCTTATTTGAGGTAAAGGCAAAAGCATATGGAATTGTATGGAATTCCTGGAAAAAGTCAGTATTCCAATGACCTGACCCTGGAATGGGTATTCGGGACCCAGAGGCGATGAGAAAGAGGATTTGTTGGCCAAAAAAGGAGCCAATATGGATTCTCTAGGCCTCCAACCCTAATGTGGCTTAACACTTTGCCACAAAAGTGTCCATCCATAAATGGATTGTTAGTGCGTCCAATCAAAATTTGGTAGAGCAACACCTCAGGCACGAGGGCACGCGAAAAGATTCATAGAAGGACCATCCAAAAAAAATTACAAAGGAATTGCTGGAAGGTAACCGCATTTTGGTTATACTCGTGACAAGACACTGCCGCCTAAAAAGGCATATTTGCCGAATAGGAGTACTGACATAAAAATACTGTGCAGATACATCCAATAAGAAAAGAAGATCGCAGAACACATTCTATGTTTTTATGTGGGTCTATGTGGATATAAAATCATGCAATTAGGAAGAAGTAGGAAAAGCTGCAAGCAAGATTCTATACCAAGGAGCCGCTGTCAAGGATATGGAGGTTGCTTAATAACCTGAAGCTGGCCAGTGAGTTATTAAAAAATAGAAGAGCACCATAGGTCTACTCAGGTCGAGGTCCGGAAGGCCTTGTGGCCGCCTCATTTATGCCTAACCCCTATCCCACAAGTGTCTGTTTACTTTTGTCTATTAAGTCCCGTGTGTCAGTTCCACGCTGTTTGTCAATGCATAACCAAAGGTAGAGGACTAAATTAGCTGGTAGGAGAGGGATACTATTGTTGTACACGAGAGCAGTGGTTATCCTTCTTAGATGTGATTTGTTCACATTTATCTTTGTCCATTTTCATTTTTCACAATTTCAAAGATGTGGCAAGGGTGAAAAGGTTTATAATTGAGATAACGGAATCTTTATGAGAGCAAATGGAATCGTTCGCGTAAAGTTAGTTTCAGAAATAACAGACATGTCTGTATACTATATACAGGATGGGTTTTAAGATACTGGGGTACCACTCCATCCGTGCGATAGCCGGTTGATAGAGAAATAGAGAAGAGCCACTGATGATTTGAAATTTTTCGTCGGTTAAGTAGGATTTCAAGATCAGGCTAGAAGGGGAGATTTTCTTATGCTGCCAGATCCTATCGCAAGCTTACTTCGCATCTAGAAATACACCGGAGAATTACTTTTTTTGCTGAAGACTGCAGCGATGATGCCTAAAACACGAGACCTGAATAGTAGAATGGGAGCGACTGAACCCAGATTATCAGCAAGATGATGAAAGTTGACAAGTTTTAGGTTTAGGTATCTTCCACAGTAGAAAAAAATTCCATTGTGTTGAATATGTGTTATCTAAGGAAATAATTCACCTTCCTCGGGCAAATCTGGACAAGTCAAATTTTGGAAAAATGGGATTAGTGCATATTGCAGTACGTATTTTGTTTACTTTTTTTAAGTCAAGGATTTGAATTTGATGAAATGTGAGCACAATAATAAAAATTTAATATAAAAATTGATGTTGCAACAAAGGGATTTTAACCTCAACTCTGAAAAGATTTATTTTATTTTTTATCTAATTATTCAATTTTGCTCCAAGGGTGCAGAATTATACATGTAACCCTCAAAATAACATATATTACTCCTACTATTATTTTCTCTACAAAAATTTACACATTTATCAATTTATTAGTGACGATCAATAAAAGATCTAGCAGGAGCCTGTCAAACCACAGGGATGGGGAGGAGCCGGCCATTGCCGGAACTCTCATTGTTTAGGATTGTTGGTTGAAGTTTAGGGTTAGAAGGTTAAGAAGTCTTTTTAGGCGGCATAGCGGATTGTTAAAGTGGGACGTTGAAGAGAGGGCTTGAACTAGTGGATTGGTGTGGAAGTAGACTTGGAGTGGAATTTGTGGAATCGTGTTGAGCATGTCCGTCACGAATTGGATGCCTAGGTCTTTGTGGATGGTTTGATTAGTGACATAGAAAGGAGCGTTGAGGATGCGACGAAGGACTTTTGATTGAGAGGATTAGATTCTTGGATGTTTGATGGCTTGGCTGAACCCCACAGCTCAGTAAGTCCGAATCGGTCTAATTGCTGTATTGTTAATTTGCTGTGTGAACTCATTGTCGACTTGGGTCCAAATAGGCATCTGAGTTGTCCGAATCTTCCGTTCAGTCCTTGTCTTTTTTCTTTATATGTATGTTCATATGCTGTCCAAGTAGAACCCAAGGTAGATTTGGTTGGATGGGGGCATTGCCTTACTGTATATGTGCACTGGTGAACAGGTACCTCTTGAAAATGTGAACATCACCAGTCGGTAATGACGTCTTGGTGTCCTTGGATTGCTTTTACTGCAAGGATGGGGTCAGAATGTGAGGTGTGGTTGCGTGAGGTACGCGAAGGTAGTAATGTGGATGTAGGGTATGTCAACGGTGTAGACTTTATAGAGGACAGGTCCTAGGATACTCCCTTGAGGAACGCCGGCCTAGATGGACTTGATGTCTGAAAATTCATAGCCAATTCTCACCTTGAACCAGCTATTCAAGAAGACAGACTTTATGTAGGTGTGGGGAAGAACACTTTTTACTTTGAAAAGTTGACCTGGATAGCACACTCTCTCAAATGCCTCTCTAACATCTAGAAAAACTGCCGATCAGTAACGCTTATTTTCAAGAGCAGAGGAAATTGTTTCGACTGCAATAAATTCATATATATTTGATACTCACTACTACGGTACTTAGGTTAAACCAAATGTTTATTGATTCAGCTATTAAGTGCCAAACAGAGGAGAAACAATTTTAACGATTCTTTCCCAGAGCTACGATGCTTTGTCTCTTCTCTTTGGTCTTACATAATCAAACATTCATGAGATACTTTCCAGGCTAAAATCTCTTTAATCTTCCCAGAAGTCGTTTCTTCGCTAATGCGTTATTTTTATTCATAGTTCAGTTGTAATTATCTTTGCTTGGCGCTTGATAAATTTTTCAAACGTATTTTCTCTGGCTTTATGTGTAAAAGAGCCGTTATGTGGTAACGTTTAATATTACATTTTGTTATCTATTCGGCCTAATGATTTGTAAACAAAATAGTCCAGGATGACCGTGCCAAAGTTTAGTAAATTGTTAGCTAAATTTTATGAGCACAGCCATGTAATAAGTTGTTTGTTAAACTTAATTGTTTTAAATAAAGTTATTCCGGTGTTTTGATAAATTACACGGTCGACTACACATCATAATTAAATAATTTTAATAAAAACTTATGAATTTTTAATCTTGTTTAATTCGGCTTACATTAAAGTAGGAATGTTGTAACGACAAAATTACATACGCTTAGTTTGAAATAAACTACAAAAAATATGAGTGTCCTGTTCTGATGCTACTCGACGAAAATGGTGTAATTTCATGAGCAAAACCATGAAATAAATTGTTAGTTAAATTTTATGAGCAAAGCCGTGTAATAAATTGTTAGTTAAATTTTATGAGCAAAACTGTGTAATAAATTATTAGTTAAATTCATTATATCAAAAAATGGTATTCCGTTGTTTTGATCAATTTTCTACCAAACCATTAAAATTAATTTTTTTAAATAAAAATTAATGAGTTTTTGATCTCGGTTAATTTGGTTTATATTAAAATGAGTATATTGTAATTAATATAACGACAATAATTCATATGGTCTGAAATAAAAATATCAGTGTCCGGTTCTTTTGTCTTCGACTGTACTCGATGCGACCCGACGAAATCTGGACCGTGGGGATCGCAGAGCGTAGAGCGGGTAGCGTTGCATGGCATCGGGCAGATATGCACGGGGAATACAATCTTATGGGAAATTGGATAAATATAAATAATAAAATAATAACAAACAAACAGACATAGTAGCGCTTAAACAGCGTAGCAAATAATTGTGTATTCTATAAAGTTCACGGCGCAAAGATTATACTAAACCGTGACGACTGGCAGGTCTTGTAAAACTATCGCCCTCTTTCCCGTTCTCTTCCTATGCATCATTTTCGCTCACTGTGTGTTCCAGTTCATCTCTTGCTCGTTCTCTCTCCTCTCTATCAAGTTTTACTTTATCCAAGCAGGTGAGAATTTTTTTAACCAGAAGATGATAATCATCCGGTGTTCTGTCCCCCTGAACAGTGTGTTAAAACGAAATTAATGAAATCATGTATCATCTCAATCTTTTATCTTTGGATTTGCGTCGGTTAGCGTTGCATCGGTTAAATGTGTTCCCCGCTTTATTATAACGAAGATGTTTGAATCTATTTACATACTCTTGTGTCTTGTTCCGTCGTCCTCTTTGCCCTTTAAATATGAGATATACCAAGATTTGCCAACGCTTTGAATGACGTGGAAGTTTTGTTCGGTTATGGTGCGCACGTCCGCGTCTAGCAGTCTATCATTCTATAAACTATTCTGGGTGCGAAGGTATTATTTCATGTAATGCTTAATATTGCAAGTGCACATAATCAATATACTAAGTACTAAGAAAAAGAATCTGATGTTAGAGAATTACGTAAATCATTTTGGTAGGAAATACGTGATAAGGTGAAAAAAATTTAAATGTTATACTTCTTAATGTTATACTATATCAGGTTTATCAGGAATTGCATTTTTTTATTTATATACTTTTGATTATACCTGGTATTCATACACCAACCACTAATTTTACAATATTATATAATAAGTAATTTACATATTTTTGTAGAAAAAATCATTAATTTTCCGTTTTAACGGTTAATCGAAAAGCGGACTTTACAGTGTGAGTTATGATATTATACACCTCAGTGGAATCTGTCCTAAAAACAAAGAATACCAATGTCCTCAAACATTGATCTTAACTCATCCAAATTTTTGCGAAGAAGATTTATAATTGAGAGGATCTACTATACACTGCAAGTATAAACTTCTCCAAATCAACAGCAACCATTTGGCGGACATTACAGAAATAAACCAATTTTTGGCTGTTTTTTCAACACCTGCGACCTTACAAATTCTTTACGAAGACTCGTAGATTCAAGATAGCTTCATGGTATACTTCTGAAAAAAAGCAGGAAGGGGAAATTCATCTAACGAGAAAAACCTCTGATATTCAAATGTTCCACCTATGGCAAGCACTCTAATTATAAATTTTTATTTGGAAAATGGAAGAAAGAGGGAAAATTCGAAAGGATGTAGGTTGAGATGAGTTAGTATCCGAGGGGATCGAAGTCACAATAATTCAAGTGGTAGAGCAGCGGCGTATTGAGCCAAAGGTCGTTGGTTCGAATCCCGCTCGTGACACTAACTTTTATATCTCATTCAAAACCTTAGATAAAAAGAATAATTAATTGATTTAATTAGGAACTTCTCCATCTCAGTTTCTCTAGAGCAGAATCCGGAATTTAATTGTATTTACTTTCATGTGGTATTATATGTACATAAAAGCCAATTTTAGAATAAAAAATCCTTTGTTTTATATTTAATTTTCTATGCTTATATATATCAATAATTTTCTATATATTAGTTTTACATTTTATACTATCTCCTACATTTCTTAATGTTTTAAAGAAAGGTTAATTTGAAATTAAAAATAATTAATTTGAAGTTTGACGGAAGAAAGCTTTATTTCTCGTTACCGCGCAAATCTCTTAAAGAATTACAGCCAGATAAAAAAGTTAAACGAAATAGATCTCTGCAGTGAAAATCAAAAATAATTTCAAGCGTCATGACTTTAAAAAAAATTCACTAATTTCGTGGTCCGCTTGACCAATTAATATCTTACAATTAATTAAGGTTTTTAGTTGAGATAAAAAAGTCAATGGCACGAGCGGGATTCGAACCCACGATCTTCGGCTTGATACGCCGCTGCTCTACCACTTGAGCTATCGTGACCTCGATCCACTCGGACATCACCTTCCCATCTCAACCGCACCTTTTGAATTTTCCCTCCTTTTTGCCATTTTTCAATCAATCCCGGTTCGAATCCCGCTCGTGCCATTGACTTTTTTATCTCAACTAAAAACCATAATTAATTGTAATTTAAAAAAATATGACCAGATTTTTTCTCAAACTTTATTTATTTACTATAAACTAGTTCCCTTGGTTTGAAAACAAAGTGTGTAAAGGAGAAGGATTAGTTTCTCTTTCCTAAATAGAAGTCTTTTATCTTATGCAATTAATCTGCGCTGGTGAAGTGAATATGTAATTTGAGATAATCTATTGTTGTGAATGAAGGGGCCGAAGTAGTTTACTTTGTTAATCTTGCTCGACCTTGTATAAAACCGCTTTGTTATCTAATTTTAAGATCGATGTTTATTTTTTCTTTTAAGAGTATGTGTACGTTTACAAATTTGCTGTGGGTAATTCGATGCTTTTTTATTAAAAAAGCTAAACGTCTTTAATGATGATACAAAACTGCGCTTTGAAACACATCGCATACATCGTGATTTATATTCTGAATATTAAAAAAAATGGTTTAATTAAATAGCTTGGTATAAATTGTACGAGATACAATACATATATTAATTACTTTATTATATGTTTTTAGTTCGTCTAATTGGCAAAAATAATTACTTTAATTATTTGTAAAGTATGGTTGAGTTGACAAATTAGTGTCACGAACGGGACTCGAACCCATGACTTCCGGATCATTATCCCGGCGCTTTTACCACTTCTAAAAGTCACGATACGTGGTAGAAACGCCGGGGTACTGACTGATCCGATCGTCGCACGGCGGGGCCAAAACGCAAAAAAAAAAAAAAAACGGAAAACATTCAGCAATATTATTTGAGGTAAGTTCCCCAAATTTTGTATATTCAGGTTTTTTGGTACGCTGAAACATATGAAACTTTTTCGAATCGATTGGACCACAGCAAACCGTCAAAAATTGTGGTCCACAATTAAAAAATGGAACAAATGTCATCAATAATCATCATGGGTATCGTTTTCTATGTTTTTCTATACGCTGAATCAATGAAACTGTTCTCAAATCGACTGGACCACGGAAAACTGTCCAAAATGTGAAAATTAGACGAATAACTGCTTCACATAATTGCAAAAAATAATCGGGCATATTGACTCAGATGGACTCACTCACTATCATGCAAAAATTTTGAAACACGAAGTGTAAAGAAGGTAACAAATTAATAAAACCTCTGTCCTTATAGGAAATTTAACGTTGATGACGAATATAACCATGAAAAAAGGCATTAAGCTGGTTTTTTCGCAAGTAAATCATCAAAAATCCCGTTTTGAGATAATCAAACTGAAGCTTGCGCACATTTTTCTCAATGAATTTCTGACTAAAAATTGTAAATTACGTTTAAAATAAATAAAATATGTACCTACTAGACAAATCAACAACTTTTTGCACTTCATCCGCAAAGAAACGAAAGTTTTTGATCCCTTATATAAATGCCTTTTTAATAAAGAAAACGTTTCATGATCCGATATTTC
The DNA here is from genome assembly GCF_000648675.2 of Cimex lectularius. Classification (NCBI taxonomy): domain Eukaryota; kingdom Metazoa; phylum Arthropoda; class Insecta; order Hemiptera; family Cimicidae; genus Cimex; species Cimex lectularius. The sequence continues at coordinate 709,976 of NW_019392727.1, read as the reverse complement.
TGATATATCATTTAGATTCTACGCAGAAAAAAATTAGCAATAGTTAAGGCACTGACCTTCAAATAAATAGAAAGCGGCCAAATTTATTGTATTTTCGGGATTTTAGGCTAAATAGCCCTATTTAAAACAAAGATTCAAACAGATAGGCAGGAATAAGCAACTGAAAACCACAGAGAAAGTACTTCGATGTATATAGAAAAGAAAAGTAGCGGTGCCAAAGCAAAGAACAACGAACCTTTTTTTTTGAACGTTCAAAAAACCGAATATTCCTCGAATATCGCTGGTTTTCCCTCAACTAACCCACCTGATTCCATCCCAACGTTGAAATTTTCTCTTTTTATTCTTGGGTGTGCATAAAAGGATATTAGGGTGAACGAGTTTTTACAACGAACCGATGGGTGTAGGTATTGTTCAGAATATAGCTGTATATCTTGCAAAATTTATAATTTTCACGTTTCAGCAGTGATTACTGGTTTTGATCAATTTTTAACCGTTAAATCATTATTACAGCCTTATTTTCTAACTCAAATATTAAGAAAAGTGAATTGGATGATAAAAATTTCAGTTTTTAGGAATCGATTTCTTGCCGCCTTTGCCCCAGTGCACGTCGTGGGTTCGAGTCCCATCGTGACAAGTGTTTTCAACTCCACCGTACTTTGCATAATAATTGATATAATATTAAATTGTTGAATGAAAATAATTGAACATAAAATGTATTAAATGTAATATTCCATTTATTTGCATATACGAATATCCAGTGAATGGAAACCTTACAATTTGATTTAAAGAAAAGGATTGTTTTTTTCAGTCCATTTTTAAATTTTGAAGCTATTTGATTTGGGAGAAATCGTAAGCAGCTGACACTCGTATGAAAAGGCTTCTAAGTTTTTCGAACGAATAGCTGGTGGTTTTTCCTATTTTCATTTTCTACCCCAATCTACCTCGATTTAAACATCCAGCTATAAAATTTTACTCATTTTAGCAACTTTTCAAGGTCATTTACTTGTTCAAATAGAGGTCAAAAAGTTGCAAATTTTTAATACCAATTTCTCAATATATGTTTATCCTAACAACCAAACTTTCGGTGTTTTTTTTCTTACTATACCATGAATTTCAAGGTAGGTTTTTAAAAATACTGATTGGTTACTTTCTTGCTGCAGCCTAATTTTTTTGACAAAAATGTATCACTACAATATGTGTTTTGTACAAAAAAACCAAAATCGTTTTAATACGATAATTTTTCGAAGAAGAGATTTCTTAAAGAACTCGAATATAGTTTTTTTCCACCATATGAAAGTCAATTACAATTAAATATAAACATCATATAAAATAAAGTACCTTTCGTTTAATTTCGGAATGTAAAAAATATAAAGTACGATATGACAATTCGATATAATTGAAATTATAGGTTATATAAAAATACATATTTAAACTTCATGTTTATTCCAAATTGTTTAAAATATAAAATAATTATTTTATGTAAGTACTCATTATTTCATATTTAAAAAAATGTCTAATTAATAGAAGAATCATTTGTTTTTATATTTAATTTTACGTAACTCTGGATTTTATTTTTGTATCTAATGTTCATGTGTTATTGTATGAATATAAGAACCAATTTTATAATTTAAAAAATCCTTTAATTCTATAATTGTTTTTATTTTAATTAATTTTCATATGGTCATCCAGGTGTACAATTATTTTATGAAAAAAAGCACGAAAATATTCAGGAATTTTACTTTACATGGATATATTTCATACCACCTCCTACGTTTTTAAATCCTTTATAGAAAGGGTTAATTTTAAATTAAAAAAGGATTAATTTATGATTAAAAACGGTTAATGTGAACTTAAAAAGTGTTAATTTGTAACTAAAAAAGTATTAATTTGTAAGGAAAAACGGTTAATTTGATGTTAAAAAGGTTATTTGGTAATTAAAAACGGTTGATTTGAAATTAAAATAGGTTAATCTGAAGTTTGCCGAAAAAAAGCTTTATTTTCTCTTACCGCGCAATTTACGCCATAAAAGAAAGTAAAAAACAGATTTTTGTTGCAGTAAGGACTTAATAGACGGTGTTTTGGTTGAAAAGAAAGTTTTTTATTCAGAATATACATAACAGTCGAGAGTCTTCAAACTGGGTTGGAGATTTGAAAGCTCATCAAGGCGAGATCAGAAAGCTTGATACGCAACTTTCAAAAAATTGTCCAAAGCTATTCTAAAGCTCGGAATCTCATGGGATTAGATTCATTTTCCGCCAAAAAGGTCCAATTTAATAAAAAAAATATTTTAAAAAATTCACTTTCGATCCGTAAAACGGTTGTTACTCTTTTAATGCAAAACATCACAAAGATCTACACTCAAAATAAATACGATTTATTATTAATTAATTGAAACACTCTTGATATTTTTATTTTGGTTTTATTCTGGTTATTTCTTGATATAGTACAAAGTATATTATTGATTGAAATTACGAGTACAATTCTGAAGATTAGGTAAATTTATCAATCTCCTTTCAATATTTGTTGTGCCACGTTCAATAATAAATATTCATGTTTTTATTCCCATTCTTTTACTGCTTCTATTGGTTTAAACGATGTCTATTTACAACCGTATTACTGTATAACTGTGGGGAGTAGCAAATCCAAATATACCTGGTGCCTAAACAAACGGGCAGAAAGGATTCTGTAGGTTGTGGAAAGAGGGAAAGCAAGAACCTTAAAGTAAGTAAATGACCCTTGGCCATCTTGAAACTCACATGAGCTTGTTCTCTTTTGTCGTACAAACAAACCAATTTCTAAAAGGGACAAGTTTCGGAGATTCGCATGTGGAATTTAAAAAGGAAAGTATCGATGAAATACAGTAAAAGTTCGGATGGATTTTAGACCTTTGAAGGGTTTTAGTTACTGATTTATTATGTTTGCGAATCATTAATCAGTTTTTTTACGAGTTTTACAGTTGCTTCAAAATTAGGAGGATATGATGGTCAATAATTAATCCACGATATATGTATCGTTTCTATTGAAAACTTTCTGTCACATTTTAGACAATTTCTACGGAAAACTTCCAACATTAAACATCATATATTTAGTCTTAATTTAACACACTTTTGAAGAAGTGTACGGCGATGTGGTATTTCCGTACGACTATTTTGGTCAACTCACCAACGGTTCCTGAAAGAAACATATAAGTACACTGAAAGGCAGAAGAATGGCTACCTTAATATTTTTAATTAACTCTTAAACAATCCTCTATTGATTATCTTACAACAATATTTGGTCTGTCTTAAATGATTAGAGGTAAATAAAACACATAAAAATCTCCCACTTGTGTTTACAATTGGATTTTGTAAATAAATCTTTGAATAGTGAATTTCTTCTTTGTTGGTTTTTCCGTAAAGCTTCTTTCTAACGTTCCGGTGGTTTGATTTTTTTATGTTGTACCATTTTTTTAAAATTTATTTATTTGTAGCCTATACACATACTTGTACATAATACAAATGTGATCACAATTATATTGTTCACCGCTCGGTCACAGCACTAACACAGCCAGCGCTGCACTCGGAGGTCGCATGCCATGAGAAGCCAGCCAGTGCTGGCACTCATTTTAATAGATTAAGGGGCAAGGAGGTCTCGGGGCCATCGTCGTTTTAGGCGACGTGGTGGATTCTCGGGATGGGAATATGTGGAGAGGGCTCTAGCGGTAGGGTTAGGATGGATCGATAGGTTGGTATGAAATTTTTGGAATCGGAAATGGATCAGTTCGTGGACAAAAGGAACGTTGAGGTCTTTGTGAGATAGTGAGGTTAGAGACGTAAAAAGGAGCTTTGACGATTTGTTTGAGGACTTTTGATTGGAAGGACTGGATACACTGGGTATTGGATGGTTTGGCGAAACCCCACAGTTCCACACCGTATGTCCAAAGTGGTCGCAGTAAAGTCTTGTATAAGGTCAGTTTAGTGCTGATGGTCAACCCGGATTTTGGTCCTAGTAGTCTGCGTAATTGTCCAATCTTCTGTTGAGTTGTTGTCTCTTAAGTCTTGTGTGGGGATTCCACGTCAGTCTGCTGTCAAGGTATAGTCGTAGGTATTTGACTTGAGTGGAAGTCGGTATCTCTTCATTGTTGATGTATAGTGGAGGGCAAGACTGTTTTTTCAAAGTGAACGTATATTGGATGCACTTTTCTCCGTTTAATCTTGTCCTCCACTTTTTGCACCAACTTTCGATGAGCTCAAGGTGTTCTTGGATATTAGAGGTAGCTTGGGCAGGATTCAAGTTAGAGGACAAAATTGCGGTATCATCCGCGTAGGTGGTAATGATGGTATTGGGGTGAGTAGGTAGATCAGCAGTATAGATGGTATAAAGGATAGGACCAAGGATACTCCCTTGTGGGACACCGGCTTGTATTGGCCTGATTTCAGAGAACTCGTTACCGCACCTCACTCTGAAGCAGCGGTCTGTTAGGTAGGATTTCAGGATAAGGTAATAAGAAGTGGGTAGGAAGCGTTTGAGTTTATAAAGCATGCCCGGGTGCCACTGTACCATTTGTAATTATCAAATTTTTTTGAGTGTCGGTTTTAAGTGAACAGATTCGGTTAGAATCATAGCAATGTTGAAATATGGAAGAATTTAAGCGTATGTGGTGGCAAAGGTGCGTAAAATTCCCATAATAAATGTCCAAAAGGTCTTCCATAGCTACCAAGATACTGGAGGTTACTGAAGAAGGCATGGATCAGGTCGTCATCGTGACACATCTCAGAGAATTGTTTTGAATGTTTTGTTTTCGAATTCCGTAATCGACATTCTACCTCTGTTGAGATCAACATGTTAGAAATGTTAATATTTACAGTTTACCTTCTGCAAGGCGAAGGCTTTCAGAAGCTGGATTACTCGCGAGAAGGCCTGTCACAGCTCTAGGACATTTGACAAAACACACAACAGCTCGGTTAAGTTTCGCTTTTTTTTGCTTCTAGGTGTATTTCTTTGGACGAATACAGTCCGGATATGTTTGGTGCGTGTTTTTTGGTCGATTTATGAACATTACCTCATGAAATGAATCTCTTAATCTGGAAAAAGTAAATGTGGATAGTAGTAAATTTTTTCCTGAAATTTCAAAATCTGCTGTCAGAAATGAACAAAACCAGTTAAACTGTTTTTCGTATGGGAATCGACGTTCTATTCGAAATTTTTTTAAATCCAATCAACAAGGGTGTGCCATTTTGTGAGATTCGTCGGTTTCATTAGGACTTTCATTCAAACATACATAATTTATCGAAGATCATTTCATTTTAAAATGTAGAAACAAATGCAGTCCAAAAAGTAAAAAAAAATCCGTCATCTTAAAGACCGATAAAAATATTACAAGCTATTTCATACTGTATTAGGAGATTGGACAAATTGATGTTTTTTTAATCATAATTGGGCATATTTCGGTTTCGTGTACAAAATTTAAACAATAATTACTCGACAAATCCACTAAAAAAAGAAAAGGTGGAGGTAGAATTGGTGACAAATTACAAAAAGTTAAAGGTTTCGTAAATAATTTACAATTTGTAGATAGTCACTATTCCAGAAATAGAAGCTAAAGTTATTATTGATGACACTGAAAAAAAAAAAAAAAATGAAATGCATACAATGACAATAAGCTACTCAATATGAATGTCATGTACGACTATTTCCGACAAAATTGTAACGGTAATTTTTTCATCAATACTTGCTTTCATTAAAGTTTATTAGTTTTTAATGTTGTCTCAGTTTAAATGCCAAGTTATAGTTTGTCATGCTTTGAGAGATATATGAGAGTTTTGCGTTAGGGTTGTTGAAATATATCGACTTTTCACCTCAAAGTGACAACTGTTTTGTTGTTAACCCGGAATTTAATTATGTTTTCCAGAAGAGATTTAACAACTGAAACCCCCCTAGAGTGGACTTACGAGGTGATTATTCGTGAGAGATGTTTCTCCGTCTTTTGGGAACAATTCCAATGCCCTTTGCAAGGGCCGGTTTCTGTCGTGTAAGAAACTTCTAATTCACCTGCTCTTGTTCAAGTATTTAACTTTCAAGGATCATCTCTACTTGCAGAAATTTATTAATGACATGACTGCACCTTCTACTTGGCTTATACCAGCTGCCAGATCAACGGTTTTTACAACTTTTTTAAAAGAACCAATTTTTATAGACTTAGTCTAATCATTTAATTTATTGTAAATTTATATTTTTTATTCATACAAATCTGTACATAGGAAACACGCATATTCTATAACAAATAGAGTGGAAAACTTCATTTGATACTGTTCGCATAATGATAACAAGTTTAACCGTATACAGTAGAAATCCGTTTATCCGCACTTGAACGGACCGGACCGGCCCTAGTCCGGATGATCGAAATTCCGGATAATCCGGAAATATGTGATTTTATCATGATAGAATCATAAAAACGGAACTTAAAACAACACATACGAAAGTGTAAACGTTCATTCATATACACAGGGTGTCAGACTACTCTCGCGAACTTGCCAGTGAATTTCACACCCATAGGTTGACAAAAAAGTGACAAATACCATGGTCCGATTCTCAACCCTTTCGCAGATATTCAGTAATGTTTTTAACTAGGGTTTTCGTCAAAAATTTACTCGAGCTATTGAACTATTCATTTTTAGCGAAATAAAAAAGCATTGAAAAGAGCGTTAAATATCTTTTAAGAAGGTTCGCTTGTAGAATTTTCATTTTAATTTTTAGTACAAATCAGGCTAAATCATTGAAAAACTGCTAAATTTAAAATTTGTAAAAAAAGTAAATTTGCAAACTCATCCTAGAGCTTGGCAAATTTCATAACAAATTCTTCGTTTAACCAACGTTTTAGCGGAATACCCTTTTATTGAAAAACATCCAACCAAAATGCACAAATTTTGCGCTAAACGGGAGAAAGTGGTGACGGTGTGAAAAAGGGGAATCTGGTTAATATGGTAATTCAACTTTTTCTCCCGGAGAAAATTTATTTCCCAACATTTTTAACTTAATAAAAATGCACAAAAAGAAAAAAAAAACAATACAAAAGATGTTTCGTTTTTTCTTTCTTTTGTCTGTGTTTAATATTGATATTTCGTCGAATTTGTCTTAAGTACTTCTTCTTTTTTAAGGAATTTAATCCTGAAATTTTGCCTCATGAACGCCGGAAATAATTTCACCAGATATAGTAGCGTGTTTTATACCATGACGTCCTTTGAATCTTCCCAGCCTTCCTGAACTGGCTGTCAAAAGGTCACATCTCAGTTTTTCATTTAACGTAACAGCCTTCGCTTGTACAATTTGGCATGGTAATGGAACCCCCTGTTTTCGAATTTGAACAAACCAGGTGTACAAGTTATCGTCACCAAGTTGATTTATAGGTTTTTTTGTAGTCCCCGTCTCCCAAACTATCTTTGGCAGCTATCTTCGAGCAAAAATTTTCTATTACTTTTCTATCCTTTTCCCAGTCAAAAAATGTTTGTTTGCCAGGATCGTTTTACCAGTATTTTAAAAATTAAAAACTTTTTAATTGGGAGAATCGTAAAACCAGATGATACACGAATGCAAAGGGTCTAAGGATTTTCGAACAAACAGGTGATGCGGTGGTTTCCAATGTTCCTGTTTAACCCAAATTCACCTAAATTAAAACAGCAAACTCTAAAATTTAATTGTATTTCGGCAATTTTTTAAGGTCGTTTAGTTGTTCAAAGAGAGGCCAAAAGTTTCAAACTTTTCGTACTGATTTCGCAAAATCCCTTTACCCTATTACAACCTATCCGTTTGTGTTTTATTTTTCTTACTGTATTACGCATTGTAAGATGTTTTTTCGTTCTACAACGATGATTCGTTAATTTTTGCAACAGCTTAATTTTGTGACGAAATTGTATCACTACAATTGTTTTATTTAAAAATCGTTTCAATATGACAATTCGAAGAAAATATTTTCTGGAAACTCAAGTATAGCTTTTTTCCGTGAAATTAACCTCTTTTAACTTCATATTAACCACTTTTAATTTCAAATTAATCCGTTTTAACTTCAAATTAACTATTTATAATTTCCAATTTTGTTATTTGTTTAAAGCATTAAAAGGTTTAGGAAATTGTGTGAAATATACGAATGTAAAGTACAACTCCTGTAATATTATCACTTTGAACTTCAAATTAACCCGTTTTAACGTCAACTAACACTTTTTAAAATTTACATTAACTCTTTTAACTTTAAACTAACCATTTTTAATTTCAAAATCACTTCTATTTCATATTAACATTTTCTTTAAATAATTTAAAAAGAAACTTAAGGTATGAAGGGATTGTTTGAGATATATATATTTAGAAATTTGCATGTAATGTAAAATTCTTGTATACTTGCAATTTGTTTTTATATAAAACATAAATTATACCTATAAGACCGTATGTAAATGAATTACAATTAAAATTTAAAAATTCTATAAAAATAAAATAATTTTCTTTTAATTTTAGAATCTAAAAAATGTAAAATGCCACATGAAAAATCTCTATTATTTTAAATTTTTTTTTTGGCTTAGGGGGGATAGGGAAAGGGACCTATACGATTTTATTGGTGTAGAAAAAGGAAAAAGATAGGAGGAGGGTACAACATTTTAATAGAATTTTTCACTTCTCTCACTATTTTCTCAATTCAAACTTTAAGAAATAATGTCAAATTTGCGGTCTGGTGTGAAGTAAGTTTTAGAAAAATATTTTCTTTATCGTGCCAACGTTTCGATCTTTATTGACTTCATTTTCAGGGCCTGGGATTTACAAACATTGATTACATTTAACCAAAACATGTAGGATGTGGAAAAAATGAATTTGTACAATGCAAAAAAATAAAATTTTTGATAATCAATCAAAGTATTTGTACTCACTCAAAGTGTTTGTTTTCCATGTAGATGTGTCATTCTTGTGTGTCATGTTGAGAGTGTCAGTGTATGTTTATATACGTTGGATTTGAAGGGGCGGGGAAGGAAGTCGGAATAGAAAGACATTTTTATATGAGGAGTCGGCTTCTTTGAGGTGAAAAGAGCCGACGATAGGAAAAAACGTGGGTAATGGTTCGGCCAGATTATCCTTTCAGGATTATATAGACGGGGATAATTAGGGAAAGGAAAGCCAATTTGTTGAAGAATTAGACTTCGTAGAAATGTTTGATGTGTGGAATGTGATGATTGTTTTATATGTGTATTATATGTTTTGTGTGATGTGACAATGATATATGTATGTTATCGATATTGAATTTGATTAATGATATTGGCGTACCTGCCACTGAGTTTACATGTGTGTGTTCTGTAATTGACGCTGTGTTCATCTCGCATTAATTACACAAAAAACACTTTGAGTGAGTACAAATACATTGATTGAATATCAAAAAAATTCATTTTTTTCCACATCCTACATGTATTTGTTAAATTTAAACAATGTTTGTAAATCCCAGGCCCTGAAGATGATCTCAATAAAGATGGAAACGTTGGCACGATAAAGAAAATATTTTTCTAAAATCTACGTTACACCAGACCACATCTCACGATTTATCGAATAATCATTGACTAACGGTCACTAAACACCACACATTGCTATCAGTGCTTATTTTAATCCGGAAGTTAGGTACTTTGTTTTTTGGCCAGATTAAAATTGTGAAAGTTTTTCCGCGCAATGTATCTTTTTTCCATGACATTAAACAGCTTTTTGAGACCAATAGAATTTTTTTCGCCAACCATCGTTGGTCTCCCAGAATAGAATTAAAATTCCTAAAAACGGATTACAATTCGCGAGGTTACGGAAGTTATTTTTATCATAATATCTCTTTCCGCTTCCATCTCGATCTCTGTTTTTTCGAGAGAACATAATATATATTCCGTATGCGTCAACATGTCCAAATCAACTTCCATTCTGCACTTTTCAGACTACACGTAATCAGTTTTAATCAGCCTTTTCATCAGCCCTTCCCATGGTTAAGCCCGACTAAAATTGGGGTAACTGCCGGCGGCAACTGTCTATTTAGGGCGTTGTCGTTGTGCATTTACGGACGGGAAGATTTTATGGAAAGCTCCAAATAGTCGGCCATGTTGTTTCCAAGTGAAAACAATATTGACATTTCATTGTAGGCTCATATCTTTATGATAAGTTCATTAAATGTAAGTATGAATGTTTCAAGTTATTGAAAGTTAACGGTAACCATGGTGAACACGTCGAATTGGTAGTTGCAACATGCTTTTAAACATTTAACGCGATAGTAATGTAACAACTATCAGCAAAACTGGGCCAATTTTTGCATTACTTTATGCGGGAGGTGGCTTTTATAGCCACTAAAATGTGTTAGTTTTCAATGCAATTTCGAATGATAACAAACAAAGATTAAAAGAATCGTGCAACAAATTCAAAAAAGAAAAAATGCGTAATAATATGCAAAATTAAAAAAAAATAAGACAAGAAAGGCCTATTGTTGGGAGAGATAAAAGGTAATTAACTGTCGATGTTGAATGCCTTGATGTAAGAGGTATATGTTGCTGTATATGCTGTTAATATCGTGCTGCATCGTTTGTTGCAGAAGTTTGTCGATTGGATAGTAATTGTTTTCATAAGGGTAAAATTGATTTACCAATCCCGTTGAATAAAAAGCCTTTCATCTGAATACAAAGAGACAAACAATCGTTTTAGGGAAAATATTCGAATTTATAATAATCTATTCGATTTTGCGTCATACAATAGGGGTATTCTCGATCTTTGTGTTAACCTTTTTAACTCTGTTAGGTCGTGTTAGGTCGAGAAAAATTATGACGAAGACTTGTAAAAATCGGCTAGTTAACATTGCTCGATCTAACAGGCCAGCGTCAATGTTAGATGTTAAGCTGAAAATTGTAGTCACATTGCTAGCCGTTAGGGCGTAGGTCATCAACATGGCAGCCATGAATTTAACAGCTGTTTTTTGTTTACATGTACTTTTTTCTTAAATACGCATTAATTAAACCAATACATTTCTTTTGTTAATTTCTGACCTATCCTTATACTCTCAGTCATAATAGGTACATCCCCCACCCTATAAAGTTGTAGGCTGGTAGACGTTAGGATACAGGTTAGGTACGAATTGAAGCGTGTGATTTGTTAGTACTTTTCGCTTTTTTACTTACTTTTGGCATCTTAAAATTTAACGCAAAAGAAAACCAAAACAAATAGCAATAAGCCATCAAGGACTGTTATAGCTCCATTTTTGTTTCTATCAGTCACCACGCGCAGCATTGCGAAAGAATTAACATTAAGCATGCTAAGAAAAGGGGACTTTCACGATCTTAAGGGAAATTTCTCTATTCGAGTTAAAACGAGTCAACATCTTACAAACATCGTGAATACCCCCAATGCTTAACATGCAGTTGTAATATGTAGATTTTTATTTAGAAATCATGAGATGCGGTCTGGTGTGATGTAGGTTTCAGAAAAACATTTTCTTTATCGTGCCAACGTTTCGATCTTTATTGAGATCATCTTCAGGGCCTGGGATTTACAAACATTGTTTACATATTACAATTACATTTTGGATGTGGTAAAGTGAATTTATACAATGCAAAATATATTTTATAATAATTAATAATTTAATAAAGATCATTAATTATCATCAAAGATCATAATTAATTTAATAAAGATCGAAACGTTGAATGTATATTTTTCTGAAACCTACATCACACGAGACTACATCTCACGATTTCTAAATAAATAAAATAGGGGGTTGATTTAATGGCAATTGTAACAAAAATTGGTCAATTCATTTAATAATCGACTAATACAAACGAAACGTTGGGTAAACAGTTTTTATTTTGGTTGATAAGAAGTAAGCAAGATAATTCGAATAATGTTTTTCAACAATCTATGTGCTGTCTAAAAAAAAGTAAGAACGTCCTTCAGATCTTTCAAACAAAATTAGAAAATGGAATCTTAGCATGTTTGACAAATAGTTTATTATGGAATAGATTTCAGCAATTCAAATTGTCCAAAAATATGCATGCGGATGGAGATTTCAATGAATTCATAGATTGCTCGTTAGATATCGGAAAGAATATTATAAAAAAATTGAAATATCCCAGGAAATGTTATGCGATAATTTAATTGAAGAGTTGTATCTAATAGATTTATGTGAGGAATAACTCTAAAGACTAATAAAGGTGTATTAGCAGCTGGAAATGATGAAGTGAAAAAATCAATCATCGTATTGTAAAACGACTACCAGAGGAAACAGTTAAGTATGTTTCCATAGATCATGCTGAGTCACTAGCAGGTGACAAAGCCAGCAATGAAAACGTAAGTTTACAGTATCCCAATGAATATTTAAAATGACAACTTCGAGTTTGCCTCCGGCGGAACTGAACTTAAAAACAAGATGTATAGTTATGCTAATGAGAAATTTATGTAACGGGATACTTTGATAGTACGAAAAATTGATAGGACGATACTACACTGCGAAATATTAACTGGGGAAAAGGGAGATAGTGTGCACATTCTTCGAATATATTTAGACACACGAGGAGATACCGATATGCCCTATGTTTTGAAGCGGTTGCAATTCCCAGTCCGTCTAGCAATTGCTATGACTATAAATAAGTCACAAGGACAAAGTTTTGAGAAAATAGGTTTGATTGAAATCAATGAGAAAACAGAATATTTACACATGTACAATTACATCGACTTGTACGACAAAGACAGACATTAAAATAGAATACCAATTAAAAGAATATTGCATAGAAAATATTGCTTTCGACGAAGCGTTGTAGTAGTGCAGAAGCTTATTTTTTCTAGCGAGCCTGCCAAAAATCGAGAGGCGCAGAGGTTTTTAAGCTATTTATTTGGAGTTGCTGTTTTTTACTTAATAAAAAAAAGGATAATATAAAATTAGCAAAGCTCAGCTCGCCAAACCCCTGCTAGCTTTTTCGCGAGGAAATGAGTGGGCAACAAAAAAAAGGGAGAGGCAAAGCGGCCCAGGGGCTGGCGAGCGAAGCGAGCACGGGGCGGAACCCTATAATTAATTATAATTAAAATTGAAAGTTGTATAAAAGTACGCATTTAAACATTGTATTTATTCAAGATTTTTTTAAGATATAAAATAATAAGTCGTTAATTTTTTGCAACAGCCTAATTTTTTTTGCAAAAATGTATCACTCCAATTGGTTGTTTTGTTTCCGTTATTTTGTGTAAAAATTTTTTACGGAAAAGAGATTTTTTGAAAGAACTGGAATATAGCTTTTTTCCGTGAAATTAACCTCTTTTAACGTGAAATTAACGCCTTTTAATTTCAAATTAACACGTTTTAACTTCAAGTTAACCATTTTTAATTTCCAATTTATTATTTCTTTAAAGCATTAAAAGGTATATCACTACAATTGTTTATTTAAAAATCGTTTCAATTTGACAATTTGTTGAAGAAAAGATTTTCTGGAAACTCGAATATAGCTTTTTTTTCTCGTGAAATTAACCTCTTTTAACGTCAAATTAACCCCTTTTAATTTCAAATTAACACGTTTTAACTTCATATAAACCATTTTTAGTTTCAAAATTATTTTTCCTTTAAAGCAATAAAAGGTTTAGGAAATTTTACGAAATGTACGAATGTAAAGTAAAACTCCTGTACACTTGTGACGTTTTTCAAAATTAACTAAAAAGATTAAATTAAATTAATTAAAGAAAATTAGAATGTGTAAAAGATGTATATTAAATACAAAAATAAGGTTGTTCTTTTAATTTGAGATTTTTTTTAAATATGAAATAACTGGGTTATCTAAATACCACATGAAAATTTATTACCATTAAAATTAAAGATTATATAAAATTAAATCTAAAAAAATTATCCTATTAATTCGAGATATTTTTAAAATAGGAAATAAATTATTATTATTATTTTAAAAACTTCGAATTACTAAAGGAACCATTTGTCTTTTAATTTAATTTAATTTAAATCAATTTTCATTGTTATTAATTTTAATGTGATATTTTAAATAAAGACCTAATTATTTCAAATTCATAAATCTTAAATTTAAAGAATTATTTATTTTTATATTTTATTTTATATAATTTTAAATTTTAATTGTAAATAATTTATGGCTGTTTTAAGAGCTTTTCATGATTATTTGTATTATAACCATCTTAGTTTTAAGTTAAAAAAGGTTAATTTGGAATTAAAAAACGGTTAATTAGACTGAAAAAATAAGAAAACGTGACATTCGTCCCAAAAGTGTGGGCAATTCCTACTTACATTCGTTTCTGAATCGTGTGGATGTACATTTTGCGTGGCATTGCCTTTTTTTACAACCGTCAATATTTTATTCCATTCTTTGATATTCCACTCCACCCTATATGAGAGCAGTCTTTTCGAAAAAGTGATAGGTTTCCTTTTGTGACACCTTGGCCGATTTTGGAGTAACTAGTATCATGTGGGATACTTTTTCACAAGTATTGATGAGTACGTAGATATTTCAAGTCCCTTACATGTTAACGGCATTAGGCGTGGTCACAATAGGCTCTGACAAATAGCCAGTAGTCATGCCAGGCCAAGTAGGACTTCGAGGCATTACCGTTGAAAACGCCTCCATAGTCTATTCAAGACAGATTGGAACATAAAATTACTTGCTGATTAATCCAGCATATTCACCTCAAAAATGCTAAATTAATTAAGGATAGGATGTTTCATGTAAAAAGTTACTAAGTTTGCACAATGTTGAAATGATTAAAATTAAAATTCAGCACTGTCAGTTAAATACCAACTTTTACGTTTAAAACATCCAAGTAAAAAAAAAGCTCGAAGTTTTCCAAAGACCATTTCCATCACCCTACATGCTTGGCCATTGAATTTATTATTTAGTCCTCTTGAACAACTCGTTCAGCGTTTTAACTTTTCCCATGAAATGATTTGCCAGAATATATGAAAAAAAATTAAATTATTCAGCTATGGCTGATCAAACAATAAGATTTGAAATGGAAATCCCTGAAAGTATTCAAATAAACCGTCGTTCCTACATCGATTTGCAACAACAAATATTCTCTCATTTAAAAAAAACATCATACGTTGATTAACATTTAGTTTGACGTATTATATGACAAAAAAAGTTACGATGGAGTATATCAATTCTCTTAAGAAGGATGGTATTAATACTCACAAACAGGTTTTGCAGTCATCCGGATTTCGAGCTGTAATTGCTCCTCATCAGACTAAGTTACCTACAGATCATAATCT
This sequence comes from Cimex lectularius, assembly GCF_000648675.2. Lineage (NCBI taxonomy): Eukaryota > Metazoa > Arthropoda > Insecta > Hemiptera > Cimicidae > Cimex > Cimex lectularius. The sequence continues at coordinate 694,741 of NW_019392727.1, read as the reverse complement.
ACAATTGCAATACACTGGCTACAATCTGCGTGTAAAAGGTACTTTTACGTCTCATGACGAGCGATTGCACCACGAAATCCGAATCACTGCAGAAACAGTTCATGATAGAACTTTCCTTTTTAACTATTTTTAATCTGCATGCTAAGATTTGATGTATAGAAAAGAGTACTGGCGATGGTTTGAAGGACTTTAGATTGTAAGTTTGGTTAAACCCAAAATTTTGTTGCAGTATGTCTAAGTGTCTCAACACAAACTGGTGGGATGGGGGAAATGTGCGTGAATAAATATCTAGCGCTAGGAATTTGCTCCTGAAAGGGAATAGACTAATTGGAGGTAGAATGATGGAAAGTTATATGGTTTTTTAAGCTTTGGTAACATTCGTATGAAATTTGTATTGGTCATACAAATTCTTTTACAATACTCGATACAGATGTAGATGATTAGTATACATTGCGCCCTTTGGGAGCAGTTGTACCACCGTTCTTATAGCACACCGCTGAGTCCTAGTTTACCTAGGAAATTGATTAGTAGGCCGGTATCAGTGGTCCATCAAATTAAAATCTCTTTTATTCACGATAAAAAGGTTAAAACACCTTTGGGGAAAAAATACTTCCAGGTAGTTACTCCCTGTGAATATAGCTATAGTGCGGATGATGACCATCGTAGTATAGACTGTTTTACCGATGGCTCACTCATTAAAGACAAGGGAAGCGGTGTTGGAATACATATACCTAAATTAGGGATCAGCATCTCCTCCCCTCTTGGTCTTTCAGGCGGAGGTCTGGGCCATCAATGTTTGCTGCAGAACACTCATGGATAACAAGATTAAGGGAAAAGATATTAGAATTTTTTCCGACAGTCAGGCCAGTCTTAAGTCATTACAAAAAGAGCTAGCTTTCCAAATGACTGATATCTCATATCTCCACGTCGTATAATACGCCTTCTTCAGGTCGAAGAACACAGCCAGAGCATGCTCTCCATTCAGTAACTTCTGAATGATTTATTACGTTTTGTAGAATAACTAAATAAATGAACTCCAGGAAAATAATTCGAATTTTGTTAATCCCGTTTTAATTTACTTGATTGGCCGTTAAGTTTTCTTTGCGAAGTAATCGCAGTTCTTTTTACCAACCCACGGCAAATAAATAATAATAATTGCGGCTCAACCTGATATATGAGATTCTGAGGTTGTACACAGTAAATACCAAACTTCTGTAATTGTATCTTGTCCTGACTTTTATAGTGAGTTCTTAGTAATTTCATCGCCGACCCACTTTAGTCATAATTATGAATTTGTTTGTCTGCAATAAATTTTCCAGACGGTCAAAAATTCCTGCTAGTTTTAATATCAAGCGATAGTTTGGAATTGTGTCGGAATACACGTTTTATGCCATTTGGCGCATAATTTCTGTCCCTGCGAGTTGAGTATAATGTGGAATTTAAGGTAAACTGTCCTGGAGTTCAAGTTGTGACTGAGTCCTATTGAAAGGGAAGATTGATGTTAATGGGTATGCATGGAACGCAGCCCCTTATCATTATGCCGTAGAAGTCCTTGACGCGCATTTGGGCAGTTTGGAAAATCCCTTCGGGGCGATGAGGACTATTTCAATTTTATACAGCTTTAATTTGCCCCCCCCCCAAAAAAAAAAAATTCAAATATTTTGCTGCAACTTCCATTATGAAATAAAATAGGGGTGTGTGGTGATTAGTGACCGTTAATCGATATTTATTTAGAAATCGTGAGATGCGGTCTGGTGTGATGTAGGTTTCAGAAAAAAATTTTCTTTATCGTGCCAACGTTTCGATCTTTATTGAGATCATCTTCAGGGCCTGGGAATTACAAACATTGTTTACATATTACAATTACATTTTGGATGTGGAAAAGTGAATTTATACAATGCAAAATATATTTTATAATAATTAATAATTTAATAAAGATCATTAATTATCATCAAAGATCATAATTAATTTAATAAAGATCGAAACGTTGAATGTATATTTTTCTGAAACCTATATCACACGAGACCGCATCTCACGATTTCTAAATAAATAAAATAGGGGGTTGATTTAATGGCAATTGTAACAAAAATTGGTCAATTCATTTAATAATCGACTAATACAAACGAAACGTTGGGTAAACAGTTTTTATTTTGGTTGATAAGAAGTAAGCAAGATAATTCGAATAATGTTTTTCAACAATCTATGTGCTGTCTAAAAAAAAGTAAGAACGTCCTTCAGATCTTTCAAACAAAATTAGAAAATGGATCATTGGTCCGCCCATTCTTTCGGTAATGATCAGACAAGTTTTGGCTTTGATAACGACAAATTACAGCACGTTTTTATTATATCTATCAAGAAAGATATTTCTGGCTTGAAATTTTATAGCATTTCACATTCTTTTTTTAATGCAAACATATGTCTATTATTTTATTTTGTACCTATATCATTTCCGAAAATTTACTATTGCTTATTCTTAATGGTTTTTCACGATAAGCCATTTACAAGACCTGCAGGCTTCACAACAATAGTTCACAATCTTCTATAGATTAACTAAGATATCTTATGATTCATTAATCTAGAGGAATAAAGAGCAACGAAAACAAATTACTCCAAAAGTAGAAGCGTACAAAGATGGGAAAAAAAGAAGCACTACTAACCTTACTTCTATTAGAAACATTAATACAAAAAAAAAAGCTGGGAAAAACTCATTTAGCCTCAAAAAACAATCAAAAATGAGTTGGCTAAAGGTGAAAGGATAAGAATTTCGCCTGTATAATAATAACTAAAACCAGACATCCTAGAATTAGAGACTGATCATATGACCCTGGAAACCTGCAACTTCCTACAAAATTTCAACAGACTAAAAAGGATAAGAAGAGATCAGTAATAGATCAAATACAGATGGCTGATAAAGAAAAGAACCGGATGAGTTAAAAGAGACAAAAAAAAAAGAGAAGAGCACCTCTGTCCTTCATGGTGAAGCACATGCTATCAATACTTGCGCGATAGACCATGTTACAAGCGGTTACATGAACAAAAGTTCTCATATGGATATGGATGATTGACGGTCGGTCCTGTTGAATGAGTTGCTGTATAATTTGCAAAAGTTGCAAATTTTGCAACAAACATTTTGGGAAAATTGCTGGTGTATAGTATTTAAAGTAATGGACCTAGTATACTACCTTCGGCTACTCCCCGCATAGAGTTTTTTCATGTTTGAATATTCATTCTTCTAGTTTAATTGTAAAATGTTATGGTAACCACGTGGATATCCTCAGAAAGAAAAGGTTTAAACAAGAAAAAGAAAAAAGAAAATTTAAAATAAAGTTAATCTTTCTGATTTAAAAAAAATAATAGAAAACATATATACATTAATTACAAACAATAAAAGTTTATGATAAAGACTTTACTCACAAATCACACTCAGCTGAGTATAAAATATTAATTTAGGAGAGATCAGAAGACAGAAATCTCAAAGCACGTATTCACGTGGTCGACCCAAGAAAAGAAGAGAGACAAAAATTCCTTTTTTTATCCAAGAGGTTTTTTCCCCGCGAAAACTTTTTTTGTGGCGCCCTCTTTCAGGCTGGCGCCCTTTTCCAAAAGTCTCCAATTGGAAGACACTATATGTTATAATGTTTTTCAGTTAAGTAGGATGTATGCAACCGGGCCTTCTATGGTAGGACCCAGTTTCTCGAAAACGTCTAACGGCGTTTCGCAGTGTTTCGTACAAAAATCCATTCGCAATAGCAGCATACCTGATGGAACATCCATCATAACAATAAGTGCCATACCACGCGCTACATCCTCAGCACTATGTGGCATTTTTAAGTTTAAAAATTGAAATTAAGAAAAAAAAAGATGAAAACTAAATCGTTTATTGCTTCAGAATTCAAATGAGACATAAACATTTTAAATTCCGTAAAAAGTAGTATAACGTATAAAGTAACATCGAAAAATCCTTTATCCTTGTTTTGGATTAAGGATTATGTCTTATTGATATTCCCAGTTTAAAACATAGCATAGTCAAATATTTATTATACACAATTGTACTAATATCGAGACAATGAAAAAAAAATCAATTTGGTGGAATTTTTGGGCTGTCAGTGTATATAAAATAATCAGTAAAATCTCTAGGACCTTGGAAAATACTACAACCTGACTATATCTTAGGTGCCGGGACCAAAACTGGCAAAAAAATTTCTACATTTAGAAAGGAAAAAAATCTAGGGAGTGATGCNTATATACCACTTGCTGGCATCTGAACTCCTACACAACATGGGAATGTTCCATGGTGATCCCATTTGTATGCAATGAAATAAGAAGGAAGAAACTAACACCCCAATGATTTCTGAATATGAAGCAACCACACCAGAAGAACGAACAAAAAGGAAAAAAAAACAAATTGCAATGATCTAATACAAAGTCAATTGAACTGAACTAAAAAACTCGGAAAAGTACAAGAAGGATGCAGCGCTTGAGAAGTGCAAAACCGCGCTTCCTAAGATTCCATCATCTTCTCCAGATTAAACAGAGTCTATTAAATATATAATTATTTAACACGTTTTCATTAGGTAGATAGATTTAAGATAGATTTATTCTATGGCGTATACATAAACAACTAAGTTAATGTCTCGGTTGCGTTCATCTCGGAAGAGCGTGAATTATACAAACAAGGCTTCCCGTTTGCCCATGTTGTTTCTGAAACCAAATTACGTACATCCTAAACGCTATTTGAGTCGTTTGTATATTCTAGTATGTATTATTCTAAGCAGCACATATTGCGCATGTGATTGTAATGCTTATTTAGTAGTAACATTTGTACACTATCAAAAATATTTTAAAAATTATGTTGTTCATACAAGATTTATTGTTAAATATAGGACGAAAAAGTAAATTTAAACTCCCGAGACTCAGACACCCTATAATTTAAAAAATATTACCATACAATTGTGCAACAGTACTGAATTTAAAACAAATCAATGGCCTAAAACTACTTGGCAAATCATATATCTAATCTGTTGAAACTGTTTTATTTTAATTTTTATTTAGAAATCGTGAGATGCGGTCTGGTGAGATGGAGGTTTCAGAAAAACATTTTCTTGATCGTGCCAACGTTTTGATTTTTATTGAGATCATCATCAGGGCTCAAAGTATTTGTCTTCTGTGTAATTGTGTGTAAAGTGTTTGAAGACAAACACTTTGAGCCCTGAAGATGATCTCAATAAAGATCGAAACGTTGGCACGATAAAGAAAATGTTTTTCTGAAACCTACATCACACCAGGCCGCAACTCACGATTTCTAAATAAATATCGATTAACGGTCACTAATCACCACACACGTTTTATTTTAAATTTTTTAAAAAAATGAATTGTCTATTTTCTGTTTAACAATAAACCGTTCATTTAATTAGTCGTTTACAAATTTCCTTGGAATAAACCTTGACCAACCCACCTCTATTAAGCATTGGCCAAACACTATGCAGTAAAAATTGGGGAATACACCCCAAAATGGCATACTGGTTATGCACCACAACGGTAAGAGTCTTGTTTACATAAGGAGCTCTAGCATGGTGGCCAAAGTCACTAAATAAGGAGACACAAACCAAACTATAAAGTCTAGAAAGACTAGCTTGTCTCAAATTTACAAGGGCAACGCGTACCTGCCCCACTACGGCAATCGAAACTGCACTCGACCTCCCATTCATACATGTTTACGTACAAAAGGTGGCTTTTGAGAGTGACAACAGACTCCTTAGATATAAAGAAATAAAACCAAATCTAAGGAGTAGCCACCATAAAAGTCTACAAAGAATTAAAATAAATGAGACACGCTACAGCGGTGTCTGACAAAATGTGAGAAAAGCTACACTTTGACAGACCCTTCCAAGTGGACATAGACGATAAAGACATTTGGAAGAAAGGTGGACCCAAATTTCAAGAAGAGGCCCTAATATGGCACAGATGGATCGAACATGAAACAGAGGTAGGCGTAGAGGTAAAAGGGGCGAATTACAACTAGCGAACCCATATGGACTAACCCCAACGATTTTCCAAGCTGAAGTCCGTGCAATACAACTATGTGCACACGAGCTAATAAAGAAAAATATGAAAGGTGCCCTGATATACATACTCCTAGATAGCCAGTCAGTCATAAATGCACAAAATGCATATGCTTTCAACTCCAAACTTGTCTGGGAGTGCCTAAACTGCCTAATGTCTCTGGGAAAGCAAAACAAGATAACCTTAAAGCGGGTTCCCAAACATGAAGGCATAGAAAGAAATGGACGGGATGACCAACTAGCCAAAACAGGGGCAAACCTCTCACCCATGGGACCAGAACCACAACTAAGCACTCCGGAGTGTGTGCTTAATTTGGAACTGGAAAAATGGATTGAGAAAGCAAAACTCAAACACTGGAACAACACTTCAGATATGAGACAGGCTAAATATATAAACATCTTAAAACAGAAAACGAAAGAATTTCTTTCTCTCAGCAGGCAGGATTTGAGGAGGATTATACCTGCCACTGCCCCTTAAGAAGATGGGCAAGGGTGAGACGGAAACATGCTGGCTCGGTCAGGAGGAACCAGAGTCATCGACACATGTCCTTTGGGAATGTATTATGTATATGGAAAGCATTAGCCCGTTTATGGTACATCCACTGCGTTAGGACGTTTCTCATACCCAAAGAGATCTACGAAGAGGTACTAAGGAAAGCGCTCAGTTTTATAAGGATTAGCGCACTTTCAAAGCCATAGGGGTTCCACAGTAGACCTGTTTAAGTCGCAGTGGAGAAAGAAATGTATTTAATCAAGCCCCTCCCCCCAAAAAAAAAGTAAAATTTCAAAAATATTACCATACAATTTTGCAACAGTACTGAATTTAAAACAAACCAATGACATACAACTACTTGGCAAATCATATATCTAATCTGTCAAAACTATTTTTTTTATATATTTTAAATTTATTCTTTTAAAATGAATTATTTATTTCCTGTTTAACAATAAAGCTATTTAATTAGTCGTTTGGTAAAGTAGGTGCAGAGCGGTCGGTAGGCAAAACGTGGAATGCAGTGATAAGGTGGGGGAGTGTGGTAAAGGACTGGTTGGAAGAGGGGTTTCCACGAGAGTGGCCAACACCGAGTTGAGGGTCAACCAATTAAGGGTGGCTTATCAGATCGGGTATCACCACTGCCGGAACATTCATGAGTTCTCCCTTATCCGACTGCCGGATTAGAGCTAACCCCTACCCTCAACTCAAGAATTCGTTTCTATGGGCAAATTGGTAAAAAAATCTCAATCCGTTATGCCCGTTTTTTACATCCTGTAAAATACTCGTAAATTATGCTTCTAACAATACGTATAATTATGAAAGTATATACGTTTTTGTATCTACATTCTTTTTTAATTAACCCGTGTGTTTTGTGTTAACAGCCACAACTGTTACGTTATGTGATAAATAAAGTTTCCTGAAATCAACCTTTGAATTTTAAATTTAAATACAGTTTTTGTAGCTTTTCACTATTGTGGTTATAAAATTTATTTTATTCTCATTATTCTCAAAAAGAAGTGTTTATCAAAATTAAAATCCATTATGTATAAGTTGAGTTAAACAAAAATAGGAAAAAACCTGCGGGTCGTCAGAACAAAAGGTCGTTACGCTACACCATCAACCCTGATTTTTATGTATATGATTATAGCGTTCTGAGTAACGATATTCAGTGTTTTTGTATTTATAACGTTTTAATTAGTACGTGTATTTTGTAGCAAACAAACTTGTTTCGTCAGGTGATAAAGGGAAAAATAAAATTCCTGGAACCAACCTTTGAATTTTAATTTTAAATACAATTTTCGTATCTGTTCCCTATTCTGTTTTCTGGGTATAAAGACTATTTTATTATTATTTTTATTCTGAAAAAGAAATGCTTATTAAAATTAAAATTTATAATGTTTTAATTGAGGTAAAAAAATTGAAAAAAAACAAAACAAAAACTGCCGTTCCTCTAGAAAAAAGTTACCTCCGTAATCCTGACTTTTTATATTCAAAATTGTTACGTTATGCCATAAATGTGAAAATTTTCTATTTAAATTTAAATACAATTTTCCTATCTTTTCACTATCCTGTATTCTAGGTAAAAAGACTATTTTATAATTATTATTCTAAGAAAGAAATGCTTATCGAAATTAAACTCCATTATGTGTAAGTTCAATTAAACAATAAAATTGAAAAGACCTGCAGTCCGTTCAGAAAAAAGGCCGCTCCCCTTTAACCCTGATTTAAAAAAAAAAAAAATTAAAAAAATAAAATTTAAAAAAATATATATGTCGTGTTCTGAGTAAAGATACTCAAAATTTTTTTATTGATTTAGTTTTTGATTCATACGTGTGTTCAAAAAAACGAAAATTCTTCTCTTTTGAACTTTAAATTAATATAAAATTCTTGTCTTTTTGGCTATAAAATTTAATACAAAATGCGTACCTATAAAAATTTAAATCTGAGCTGAACCAGGTGGAGGCAGAAAAAATCAGAATGCTACCTGAAACGCCCCCCCCCCACCGTTTATTCCATCCTTCATCGTATGGTGGGATGTGGCAAAATTAAAGAAAAACGAGACACCCCACTATGCATATAAAGTAATGTTTGAAGTCCTAAAAGATATAAAGATGCCATTCCCCCCCAAAAAAGTAAAAGGAGATTAATAATTAATTAGAAAAAACCACTTGATTAGTAAAATAGAAATAACCCTGCCAAACTGTGACAGGTTAAGAAATACAAAAGTCCCTGGTCCACGGAGAAACGGGTCGAATAGGGAAAAGGCCATACGAACAAGACGCCCTTAGCTCATAGAAGCATAACTTACGGGGACCTTTTGTTAGGAAAGCGAGTGCGTAGGTCTCCGTTATGTAAGAATAAAATAGGCCGTGAACATTTTCAACTGGGAGGCTTGACGCGTATAGGCAATATTTTGATATATCATATATCGTCGGACCTGTGTGTAGTGTTGGGGCCCGACGGCGGGCACAGATCTCTGTTCTGATATTTCAGAACTCTGATAACTGATAACTATAGAGAATTGGAAATGTATATTGTGCATATCCTGAAAAGGGGACAGCCGTGCCCGGAGCTCAGCGGGATGGTTGCATCTTGGAGGATCCTTGTCGAAGAAACGGAAGGAGATGCCGCAGAAGAGGGGTGGATCATTTTCGCTGAGCTATGATATGCAGAAAGGTAAATATGAACGAGCAGGTAGAAATAGCGCATCTCAGCAATTTCCTTTTTTCTCAATCAAAATCCTGGGACTGTGCAGCCGGTGCTCCTAGCAGACTCCAGCAGACCCTTCCCAACCCTTGGATGCAAGGGTTTCCAGGCACAAAATAAGGGTTATCCATGAGAATTTGACACACTCTCTAAACCACAAGTTGTACGTGCTTCCTGGCGCCCATGATCACCTTAAGCGCCCTGTGCGTGCAATTCGATGATAGGACCAAGGAAGCGTATAGCATGCGAGGATGCAAAGACTATGCCTACCGATCCCCTCGAGAAGCGTTAAGGGAGTTGTTGGCTTGCGAGATGGCTGCGTACGGCGGGTGGTTGATCAGGACTACGTGTGTTAGGGTACCAGATCCCGTCTGCATAGACGGGGGAGGGTGCATAACAAGCTGTACGGCGGGTAGCACAGTCTTCAGTTCAAAGCCTAGTAGTGTTCTATGTGGGAATGGTTTCGTCGTTGGCGGTAGGTGAGACCCCGGCGGGTACCTAGAGGAAGGGGCTGTTTTTCGGTGGTGCCTTCATGGGCTTCCTTTACCAAAGGCAGTCTCCAGGTTTGGTCGGCCCTTTCGGGTATCCCTTTACACGCGGCAATCAGTTGAGTGCACAGTGTTAACCACCCCTTCGGCAGGGGCAAGCGGAAGAAGTCAGCATGTCTGTTTGATTAGTCTGTGGATTTGTGGCTTCTACACCGCACCTCACGGTCTTACAGCCAACTGTGAGTGGAGGTGAGTCGTTCCTAACTTGAGAAACTAAACGTGTGATTAGGACTATGTGCCAGGTGCGAACGTTAAAGAACCTCAATGTTATAAGACACCCCCATGGGAAAGACATGTTGTGCTTATGTTAATTTATTGGAGTAATACGACTGGAGAGTAAAAATAAGTTATTAGCGAGAACTCATTGGGTTCAACCACGTGGAATATCGAGTACTCCGGGTAGTGAACGTGACCTTATGTGTGCATTATATGTTTTGTGTCTATTCTGTACTTGACAACCTGAGGTACACATGAGAGGCTAGTATTTTAGGATATCGACGTAGTATACATGTAAAAGCAGAGAGTCAGTAACCAGATCGAAACTGTAAAATGGCTGAAGTTGAAAACAAAATAAACGCTAAAGGCCTGAAAAAGAAGGAACACACTCTGAGGGCCGACGATGATCTCAGCTGTTTGTAGACCCCCAAACTTTCCACATTATATACAAATTTTTTGCTCATTGAAAAGTTTTATCTAATAAATACAATCTAGTCTTCTCTTGACCCTTGAAAATATCGGTAATTGGCATTTTAACAAAGCAATTAGTATTATTATTTTTGCAAATTTTTTTAATAGCCTTTTGAGCTTTTATATTATTCAGTACTACGATTCCGTCGGTTAGTTCATCATATATAGTCCGGAAGAAGGGATTGCGTGAATAAACGGTCCAGGAGCGGCAGTGGGAATCGAACCAAAATATATAAAATTAAAATCCATTATGTTTAAATTGATTTAAACAAAAATAGTTAAAAAAATCCTGCTGTTCGTAAAAAATAACTCCAATAAAAAAAATTAAATAAATAAAAAAAAATTAAAATCCATTATGTTTAAATTGATTTAAACAAAAATAGTTAAAAAAATCCTGCTGTTCGTAAAAAATAACTCCAATAAAAAAAATTAAATAAATAAAAATCGAACGTAAGTAAATAAAGTACACGTGACAAACGATAAAACAACTGGCTTAACCCGGCGAAAATGATTTTTAAAATACTGGAAAATATCATATGAATAAATTCATTTGTTTAATGATGGTATCCAATTTGTTCGTAGTTCTCTTTATAATTTTGTAAACGTAACAAAAAAAAAAAAAAATCACTCAGTTACATCACCAAGCTTTTGAGGAAAATAATTCATTCTTCAGAGGTCTCTGAAACAATTATTAGAATTTGATCACGATAACACAAATAGGAACTTCAACTTAATAATAGCTTCAATGCCTATGTAGGATATATTTCTCGAAAGCATGACGAAATAAAATAATTTTTTTTTTCTTTCAAGTATGCCTTAACCTTTGTTTATTAATACACAATTATAAAACTAAAGCTGATAGTAACTATATCGCGATCGTAATAAATTACAATTAATTAAGGTTTTTAGTTGAGATGAAAAAAAGTTAATGGCACGAGCGGGATTCGAACCCACGATCTTCGGCTAGATATATCGCTACTCTACCACTTGAGCTATCGTGACCTCGATCCACTCGGACATCATCCGCTCGTGCCATTAACTTTTTTTCATCTCAACTAAAAACCTTAATTAATTGTAATGTATTAATTGGTCAAGCGGACCACGAAATTAGTGAATTTAATGATTAAAATGAAGTACACTTCACTAAAGCTCTCCGTGGCCATTTCATTTGTCGTCAATTAAATGGACTCCAAATAAAAATTACTTTTTAAAAAGAATTTTATTGTAAGAGCTACAACTGTTCAGACGGGGCTTACAGCAGAGAGTGATTAAAATTACAATAATAAACTTGTAGGAAGGGAAGNACACGACATTTGAAAAATGGCAAAAAGGAGGGAAAACTCATAAGGTGGGGTTGAGTTAGGAAGTTGATGTCCGAGTGGATCGAGGTCACGATAGCTCAAGTGGTAGAGCAGCGGCTTATCTAGCCGATGATCGTGGGTTCGAATCCCGCTCGTGCCATTAACTTTTTTATCTCAACTAAAAACCTTAATTAATTTAAATGTATTAATTGGTCAAGCGGACCACGAAATTAGTGAATTTAAGGATCGTAATAAAGTTGTGATCTGAGGGCGCGAGGTCAAGGATATATGCCGAGTGAAGTTGTTTTCATTTCACATTCTTTTTTAAGTTGTTGGACAAAAAACGTTTGAGTAGTTTGAAAGCTACATAAGACCATTCATGCAATTTCCCCAACCTAAGGATATTTTTTGAAGTTGGTGTGGAATAGAGTTGCCTATTATATCGCCTAACGAACAGGAAAACAGCTATAAAAAGTAGCTTCTTTAAAACCAACCCAGATATACAACACGGCATTTTTGGCAAACCATTCTTGCCTTGGTGCTGGAGAAAGCTGGTGGCCAAGTCGTAATCCATTGCTTTACGGTTTAGCCGAAAAAGACCCACTATTGATCATGATTCGTTTCATGAAAATAACATGACGGATTCAAAAGTTTCATCTATGACCAGCTTATTCGCTAATTCCTATGTCTTCTAGATATATTTAAAATATTGACTCATATTTCATTATTTGTTTCAGGTAATTTAACATAAACAGTGAGGATTTGGTAGTACGAACATGCTTCTCTAGACCATGGGGATGCCATGCAAATGCAGGTTTTCAGTACCTGCCTGTTTCTTGCGATGACCAACATCGTTTTTGAGGTTTGATTTAACTTTACTTTGATGTTTAGAGGCCTACATCTCCCTAACCGATTTTTTACAACTATGGGCAGAGCTAGTTGACATTACATCTCACCTTCCACTTCGCATGGACAACGTACAGAATTACTACCGTATTTTTTATAATTAAGTCCTAAAATTCACTTAAATTTCTTGACTAAGGTCATTCGTCTATATTAATATTTGTTTATGTCTGCCTGAACAACATAATTAAAGACATATAGTCCGTTCTGTTTGGGAAAGGATGAAGCAGCATAGACATTTGTTTGCAAGTATGCAATATAATAAATATAAAAAAAACGAAAATTTTTAACAGGCATACTAAGAAATTTAAATAATAAAAACTAACTAAAATAAATTCATGATTAAACATGCAATGTTTTATAATAAACTTGTTTTTAGACTAATACAAAAGAAAAAAACAAAGAATGCATACTTGCTTGGAGTAATGAAGATTGAAGTGAGTATCAAAGTAAAACTACAAGCACGGAAGTACACAAATTATATATATATATACTTATATAACAAGTATAAAGTTATGTGAGGAGGTCATGAAGCCACTGACTTCATAGGCGGCGCGGCGTGGAAAATTGTTAGGGAGGGACGTTGAAGGGAGAGCTTGAGCTACATTGGTGCGGAAGAAAAGAGGATAAATCGTGCCTGTCACGAGTGGGATGTTTAGGTCTTTGTTATTGGTTTGGTTAGTGACGTAGAAGGGAACGTTGAGGGACTTTTTATTGAAAATATTTGATACTTTGGATGTTGCATGGCTTGGATGAACCGCACAGCTCCAAATCAGTCTACTTAGGCTCTTGTATATTGTTTATTTTCTGCATAACTCTCTGGGAATTTAGATCAAAGGCGTCTGAGTTCATCGTATTTAACGGTTGAGTTCGTTTCTTTTTGTTTAATGTGCGAGTTCAATGTAAGTCTGCTGTCCAAGTAGAACCCAAGGTCGGTTAAGTTGGATCGATGGATTACCTTAGAGTATATGCACGCTGATGGGCAGTTTCGTCTCTAAGTGTAAACGTAGCATGACGACTCTTTTATTCATTTAGCTTAATGCAAGTCTGAGTGCAACAATCTGTAATGAGGTCTAGGTGTTCCTAGATTGTTTCGACCTCTATGATATGGCCAGAATATGAGGAGAGGATCGCAGTGTCATCCGTGAAGGTTGTGATTTGGTTGTTAGATGTACACTGTTTAGAGGATTGGTCTTAGGATACTCCCTTGGGGATAGCAAGCCTTGATGTTTGAAAACTCAGTGTCTTGAACCAGCGATCAGGATGAGAACGTAGGGATGGAGAAGGATATTTTTAATATGAAAAAAAGACCGGGGTCCTGTTTGTCAAACGTCTCTGTGATATCGTGGACATGGACGATGCAGGGTTCTTAAACCGAATTAATGGATGAGGATTGTGTAGGGGGAGTTGAATATGAAGATTAGTCTCTTGGGGAAGAGGCGTTAAAAAGTTTTACCTAGGATTGGTAAAGGCATACAGGACTGCATGAAAATGGGTAGATGGGGGCTTTGTTTAGTTTGAGAATTGGGGCTATTAGAAAAATTTTTGTGTGTTGAGAGACGTGTGCTGTACGGATTATTGCAATGAAAATGGCTGTGATGTGTACAGTTGCTTTTTCAGGTTGTTTTAAGAATTTCGTAACTTATGAGGTGATATCCTGGCTAAAAGTTTCCGTTTCTTTTTTTAAAATTTATTATAATGCATACTTGGTTGCAAAAGATTTTTTGTGCTGCTTCATCCTTTTCCGACTATGGATCCTAGGATGGAAATCCGTCTTGACCGTTAACATTAAACTAACCTTATGCACAATTTAACTCTGATGACTGTGGACATACGAGTGGAACTGTGGGTTTCTGCCATTTCTAACATCCAGCGCATCCAATCCTTTCAATGAAAATTCCTTAGACAAATCGCCAAATCTCTTTGCTATTTCACTAACCTTACAATCAGTATCGACCTCAACATTCCTTTTGTCAAGGAACTGATCCGTTACCGGTTCCAAACGTTTCACACAAACCTGTCGATCCATCCTAACTCTACTGCTCGAACCTTCTCTACACATTCCCATCCCAAGAACTCGCCATGCCGTCTTAATCGAGGTTGGCTTAAAGACCTCCTCGCCCTTTAATCTCTCCTACTGAGTGCCATCATTGGCCGTTTTTCATGGCATGTGTCCTCCGGGTAAAGCGCTGGCCTTAGTGATAATCCTGTGACCATGTGAAAAAAGTTTTGTGCTCACATTTGTACTCTATATTATATGTTTAGTGTACAAATAAAATAATAAATTTTTTTATAAAGGAATCATTATTTGCAAAACCGACGCTCGTATTTTTTAATCCGTCCACTGGATTCGTTGATATTAATCGATAAACTGCCTAAGGAAGGTGTTTAATTCAGCGTTTACTCTGCTCGCTTCCATGCCTTTGCAAAATACCACCGTGATTGGTTTGCATTCTTAATGAAAGTGGCAAACGAAAACCCTTAATTTCTTGGATCAATTATAAAACACTTTCAACTAACCAGAAAACAATAATTATTATTTACCGGAAAATAAGGGAAAAAAACAAACAAAACGGGCGATTAATTGATAAGAGAAAATGCCCACAACTTACTCAGATCCCAAGTTATTGTTGACATACAGTGTTTAATTTATTCTAATTCGGCACGTTTAAACACAGTTCGGCCGAGCTCAGAAAAGGGAAAAAGTTCTTTGGAAAGATCCTGGTTTGCCGGCGATTTATTTACAAGTTTACAAAAATTATTGGCGCCAAACCTTTGCCAAGGGTCTGGGCCAAATAGTAATATTGTACGCTCATATTAAATTACACTCTGAACACACATTTACCACGCTCGACCAAACACTTATTTTACTGTTTATTTGGTCATATTTTATGTTAACGTTTGTATAATATGTGTAAAATAAAGCCAAAACAACAATAATAATGAGCTGCATGCTCCCGAGCAAGGGGGGTAAACTTCGACCACATGCATAATACACACACACACCTACAGACAGACATAAGCACACTAAAACTATACAGACCCTAAGGCCACCTCTCCTAGGAGGGTTCTTGGGGTGAACTCAAAGTCTCACGTACTGGAAATAGCGCCCCAGGACGGACATAACTCTACCACACTTCTCACTAGGTGTGTGCAGGACGGGGATTTGGTGCACCCCCGCTGTTGGATGAAGATGTCCAGGCCCTTATGCATCATTACAAGGCAGGGGATGTCCCGGCTCCTTGTCAGCATAGCACCACAAATACGCAGGTCGATGCACACGACCAAGGTCCTCGGAACACCAAGTTAACGAACGTAAAATACCGTGCAAAAAAATCCTACACATACAACATACAATTCACATCTGGCGGGGAGATCTCCTGGTTTCCATGGGTGTCCGTGAACCCTGTTCCTCCGAGGGTCTCGGAGGAAAACTGTGTTACTCTCGGGCCGCGAGGTTGAACAGGGACCCGAACTCCGGAATAGCCACCAGGAGGCTGTTCTATCACCTCGTACATAATGTACTGCCAGGTATTGGACAGGTAGTACAGGGTAGGAGAGGTGAAGAACTGGGTTGGGCCGGTCCAAAGTGTGACGATTGCAGTCACATGATTCAATTATAAACTTACATACAAAACAGAAAAGTAATTAAATAAAAAGGGGTGGCAGAAACATCGATCCAAACCGATCTTGAGAAAAAGAAACCAAAAGATAACGGAATAATAGAGTCAATTGTACAATGGTACTGCAGAGGTATAAGTAACAAAAAAAACACGTGCTGCAGC
Organism: Cimex lectularius; assembly: GCF_000648675.2. Classification (NCBI taxonomy): domain Eukaryota; kingdom Metazoa; phylum Arthropoda; class Insecta; order Hemiptera; family Cimicidae; genus Cimex; species Cimex lectularius. The sequence continues at coordinate 678,256 of NW_019392727.1, read as the reverse complement.
TCCCCGTTAGGGAACATGGCCTGATGGCGATACTCCTCCAAGAGACCCGAATACGTCCGGAGAGCGCATCAAACTGAGGGGTTCAAAATCTTCTCTAGAGAGGTGCAACCGGATTGGGGAAGCAGGGCACATGAAAGTGTAGCCTTCTTAATAAGAGAAAACATACCGGTACTAGAGTTGAGGGTAAACACTGACATCCAGGCGATCGCTGCGAGGATAGCAGCGCCTATAAATCTCACTCTGAGATTCGACTGTCTGCCTCTTCATGTCGACACCGATCTCCTCCTCTTTGCGAGAGCAAGATCAACCGCGCTGCAGGCCGATCTACCCTTAAGACCGGCGGGTCTACTTGTAGACACCGAGTTTCTTGGTGAAGCGATGCTTGCGGTTGTGCACATATGGAGAGGAAACGGGCTCTCCGGCGCGGAGTAAAGCAAGAGTGCCCACTGAGTCCGCTTCTGATCTCCTATAAATCAATAACTTAGAGGAAGAGTTGCAATGGGGATACACTAATACACCAGTCAAATCAATATTGGATTACTAATATTAAATTGGTACTGTATGAGGATGAACTAGTGTTGTGTCCGAAAATCAGGGGCAGTTATGAATAATTTTGACCTACTCGAGTAATACTGCATGAAGTGGAGACTCTGTGTACTTGGAAAAATCAAAAATAATGATTTTTTAGAACGGGGACCGTCGATCTGCTACAGAACAATGAACGTTTGGTCCATATGGTGTTGATATGGTAAATGAATATCAATATTTGGGTGTGACGCTGACTCCACGACTATTTTTGATAAAGCAAGTGAAAAGAAAGCCACAAGCGCAAAGTTTGCACTTAACTTAGTATGGAGCTGGGCCTTTGGACACAGGGGCATACCTTTAAAGGCAATAATGGCAATGTACCAGACGGTCATATAGGCAATATTAACTAGGGTATGCAGGTTTCGAGTTTCAAGGAGTATGAGGATATAGTAGGCGTACAATGAGCGTTTTTTAAAAGGCTAGTCTGTCTTCTCAGATATGCGCCCAGCTACGTGATCCATCTGGAGACTGAGTTGGACCTCTCTTTAAGTATATTCTATGCATGTATATGAATTACGTAGGGCGAATAGCTTTAATGCTTCAACCCGCTTCCCAAAAATACTAGCTAAGGGGCCAATTAGGAGGAACTTTCTGGACGGGTACAGGGAAGTTTGACGTCTCTATCCTTTTAAATCTCTCCAAGGCTCTCTTGGAGAGACTCACAGAAGAGAACTATAAAGCGTGCTGTCACAGGGCGGACATGTCGTAAAAGTTTACCGTCTGTAAAAGGACAATGATGACCAAAAAGTGTGCGAGCGTGAAAGGTGATGCTGGGGTGGATCTGTACACAGCAACATGGATATTTAATCTGCAGGCAGATACGCTAACCTTAAATGCTAAGCTGTATGATGAAAATCGAGGAAGGAGATCACTTAATTTTTGAAATTGGAAAAAAGGAAGCCTTTTTGCTTGATTGCTTTGGTCATTGCCAGAACTCTGGCTGACGGTTTAAACAGCCATGTCATGTTAAGTTTACCTTATTAATATTATTTTATGAAATGTACAAATGACGTATTTCCAATAAACTAATTTTTGTTTTGTCTTGAGTCCCTGGTTCGAATCTCAGCGGTCCAGAAGAATGTATTTTTTTAAACATAGGCTTCTCTGCTGTTGCGAACCTTCGTAAAAAGATTCTTTGATAACGGTGCAAATCACGCAAGAGTTTTTTTTTTTTGCTTGAATATAAAATTTAAATCACAACTGAGATTTTTGATGTCATATCTCACTCACAGTCCTTGTTGTATTAACATTACAGAATAATTTCTCATCTCAAAATTTAATAAAATACTTTACCCGTTGGCCTTAAAGAATGATAATTGCGTCATAACATCTTTCAAATTAAAGTCATTCCAAACGTTGTGAACATTTTTCTCCATTTCAAAGCGTCTTGTCGAAGTGCTACAAAAGTAAATACAAAATTGAAAAGTAAGGGGTAGATACAAACTTTGGGAAATTGATTCATTTCCGTTCTGTGCTTAATGATGAACCAAGGGACGGAATGACAAATGGGAATATATCAATTCATTCAGAAATAAGAGGTATTAAACTTTTAAAGCTTCTTAATCCGGGAAAGGGAGTAGTCAACGAAAATGGTTAAGTCATAAAAAGTGATCGATAATTTCTTTTAAATAGATTAAACGATTGCTTTTTTCTACTAAGTTTAATAAGGAATATAAAGATTTAATAGATCAAACCTTAAATGCTGCATATAAACACTTACTTCACATGTTATCTTTTTTATTAGTATATTCAATACTATTACTACTACTACTACTACTTCTACTCTCTCTCTCTCTCTCTCTCTCTCTCTCTCTCTANTTCTCGTACCTGGTAGTAATCCTATTAATAAGTTCAACAGTTTCCTCCACCAGCCTAGATGGTGATAGCTCTTTTTGTAATGCCTTAAGACTGGCCTGACTGTCGGAAAAAATTTTAATAGATTTTAGAGTGACCTATGTTATTGCACTTATGATTCCAGCTGCCCTCGCTAATTAATCTGTAGCAGCTGATTAGTGCTCTGACCTTAACCTCAATGTGAAGTGGTGTGGTATTGGTTATGATTTCAAGTGCTAGGGTGGGTAGTTGAAAATGCTCCTGCATTCATCAAACAACCTAGTCTTTGAAATGACCTTAATTTATTACTATTCCCTTTATTTTCTAGATCTTTCCACCACACTAAAGCTGCGAAAAAGAATCTAGGTAGAATAATTGCAGTATATGGCCATTTGGCTATGGTTTGATGCCCCATGTTTTACCGACAATTCTCCTACATTGTACCATTGATTTGGTGCCTTTCCTGTATATGTTATTAATATGACCTTTCCAATCAAGTTTCCTATCAAGTGTCACACCAAGGAATTTGATTGAATCCACTAACTTTAATTCTATGCCCTGACATTTAGGGTTTTTAAAATTACCTAATGTTCTTCTCCTGCTAAACATTATCAATTCTAGTTTAGCAGGATTAATTGATAAACCTTTGTCACAACACCACCCATAAAGTAATCCCATGGCGTTTCCATCAGTAGTGAAAGAGTCAGGGGATCTCTACCTGTGAGCATTATGGTACCGTCATCTGAAAATAATTGACTGTAGAAGACTGAATTATTCAGAAGTTCTATTAAGCTGTTTACTGTAAGCCAATACAACTATAGTGCTGTACATACATCTTGAACGCAAGGCATATAAAGACATACACGGACAACGAGGCAGTGCTTCTCTGAAGATGGCGTATAGCCGAAAGAGTTTGGGTACCATCAATACCCGCGACGGACTCATTAAATAAACCAACTTTAACTTCACACGGCTGAAGCGTCACCGAAAGTAATTATCACTAATGCATATACGTGGCCACTAATGAGTAGTTCCTCTTTTTTCTTATTTATGAATATTTTTTATAATTTCATTTTGTTTTGTTTTGTGTCCTAAGATGTTATCTAATTTACTTAAGCGCAGCAATTGGCGCAGGTGTACATAAAAAATAAATAAATAAAAAGGGCAATACATTTTATGAAGCAGCTATAATATCGTGGATTATTTTCATTAAAATTTCAATTCATTAAGTGCTTCATGATTTTCATTAGTGGTATTGATAATATTTGTAAAGTTTAAAAATGCTTCAAGTTTTTTTTCGTGCTTAGCCATTTTTCAAAGTGAAAAAAAAAGTAACAAAGCATTTTGAGCGATGGAAAATTTTGATTAAAATTTCATAGTTTTTGAGGTTGTTTAAGGTTAAAAGTGTGCCTTCCATGTTATCAAGTTCAGAGTACATTTTTGCGGTAAACCAGAGCTCGGTGTTTTTCCTGCCCTCTCAAGTTAATCCGAACAGTTTCAAATTTTATCACCCGACCATTGGAAAAGACCCGAGAGTGCATCACGCCTTCAAAATTTGTAGAATTTCACTCACTTCGAACTCGGTCCCTGGTCTGCAGCTCTGGGGAACCATTACAAGTGTCGGCTTACAGTAATGTGAGAAGTGACTTATCTACAAGTTTCCCTGTCCCTTTTGCCAAGGAAATACACAGCCCCAGCTATTCCCGACACATTACTATTAATACCCCCGTACAGACATATTCAACCTGAGTAATTTTTAAACTTTAATCTTTCGTTCGTACATTTTCAAACATTTCATGTAAATTGAAATGTAGTCTTACGGATTAAATCACAAGATCTTTTATATGTTTCCATTCGCCGGATTATTTTTATTCGGTTTATCTGTTCATTCGTAAAGAGCACACCTCATTGAATATTTTTATATTTAAAATGTGTGTAAATTTTCTCTCGTAACAAGTCTGCTATATGGTTGTTTCATAAACCGTTGGCTCACAAATTTATACATAATTGATTTATTAAAATCTATGTATTAAATATATATCAATTTAGTAATAAAATTGAAACAAAGTCTTGAGCTATCGTGACTTCCATCCTCTCGGCCATCAACTCCTCACCCTTAAAGTGGTTAGAGCAGCGTCCAATTGAACCGAAGGTCGAGGGTTCGAATCCCGCTAGTGGCACTAATTTATCTCAACCAAAATGCTTAGATAAAAAGAATAATTAATTGTAATAAATAACATGGTCACTTATGACCAATAAGCAAATATGGATTAATTTAATAATTCAGCATATTTTATAAAAGTGGCAAATAAATTATATGTATATTAAATTGTCAAATTGTATTCATTTAGTTTTTAAGGTCTTTATTCTAGAATAATTAGAAAGAATGTGTTTTTAATCTTTGAGAAAATTTAGCATTAATATTAATATGCAGATAGATACGGGTTATTCGCGTTTTTATGAAAAGGGAAAAACTTGAAACTAAAATTTCAATAAATATTAAATAACATCATAAATGTAATCTTATAGACTTATATAATTGGTTACCAATACTGGCTTTTGCATATCAACACCTCTACAGTTTACTCCAAATCGATAATGCAATGAATGGAAAATAAGATGTGGCGTTTCGATGTTTATATACAAACAATACTGTGAAATTTATAATCCGTCTCTTTGTGTATCACAATTTTAAGTTTAGATGAAATTTATGAGCCCGAGCCCCAAAATTTAAGAAACAAACCTATCTAATCGCACAAAACTTGATAAACGAGATCAATGCAAGTGATGATTTCCTACTGAACAAATATTTCACATGAAATAATATTTATTAATATTTTGCTACTGCAGACTGGTATAACTGATTTATCAGGTGTAGGAAAATAAATAAAATGAAATACATTCCGAGAGTCATACTACTTTCAAAGATTATAATTTACACGAGGAAAACTCCTTTTTATCTGATATTTTGTTATTTTGGAAATTTCATCCAAATCTACGGGATTTTTTCTCTTCTCGAGAATATAAGATTTTAATTCTAATCTACGAATTTCATTGAAATTTACTACTTTTTACGTTAGCTGGATAATATTTTTCAACAATGCGAAAAAGTATAATTTGGATCTACCAGATACCGTTTTTAAAAGTACTTTGCACTTGAATCTCAAGTGTCCAACTAACTCTTTACCGTTCACCAACGACCGCTATTTTTTAAACAAAGATTGATTTTTAATGATGCAATCTTATCAGGTTTGATCGCGGTCTCTTTATATTGTTGCGTTAAAGGAGTTAAACTTATTTTAAAAATTGAAGAACATCACATGATGAGTTCCCGATCAAATAATTTATTAATTCTCATATTCGTTCCAACGCCCTGGAGGCGGAACATGCTTTTCGGGGTATAAAAAAATTGCTTATTGTGTTTTATCAATTATTCTATAGTGATTTTTCCAATAATTTTAAACTTTATTCCGTGAGCATTTTACTATCATACATTATGTGCGCTGTGGTTCAGGGTTGGGGTAGAAGGGATTTGAAAAAGAAGTCGGATATGGCACAAAAAAGGTTAGGAAACATTCCGAAGATCATGTGTCTTATTGCTGAAATTTTGTGTTGGTGTGAGTGATTGTGTTGTGCGTTTATTATATTGTCGGCTGTAGTGGGTTTGTTGTATATTTGAAATTTTATTTATTTATTTATTTTTTTTTTTAATATTTTTTATTTTTTTTTATTTTTACGAGGGTTCGCAACAGCAGAAGTTATATCAACCCTCGGGATGCCGGTGTTTTTGAAAAGAAGCCCATTTGTAAGTATGTCGGGTTTGAATGCAGTGCCGCTGGATTTGAACCCGGGAACCTTTGCCTTACAGTGATGAGCGCCGTGTCAACGCCTAAACCGTTGTGGCCACCGACGCCCCCTAATTTGATTTTATTGTCGGTTCTGGTGCGTGTTAAGTCCAAGAAGTTGATGTTGTTGTTTTTAAGTTTCTATGGTGAATGTAATGTTTTTGTGTTTTGCGTTAAGGTCCCTAAGTTCGTTTTCTAAAGTGGAGACGGTGTTTTTTATTCTAAGTATGTCTTCGACATAAATAGAGTACTCCGTTCTTAGCCATAATTTTTGGGAAGTAGTTCTTCTCGAGGTTTTGGAGAACGTTTTGTCAAATGAAGTGTTGCGTGATAAAAATCAATTAACAATACTATAATTTAAAAACACTTTTCACTCGACAAATAGGCAGTGTTTTAAACAAATTGCATGATCATTAACTGCTACGAGAATAGGCGTTTTTTTCACTTTTACACGCAACGAGCTGGTGAAACCTGGGCCCCTTTCCGATCGCTTGTTCCTGAGTTCAATCCTTCTATTTTGAACCTGTTGCCAGGTTTGATGTGATACGTTACAACGGATATAATATAATTGCATTTAATGAATGTTTAATTATGATTTTCTTATCATCGCCGCTGATCATGCCAGGACCTAACCGAAACGCCCCTATCATCAAGACACAAGTTATATAAGTACATACAGGTACAACGAGACAGTCTGTTACTCACTGAAGATGGCGTATAGCTGTTTGGGAAACATCAAAACCCGCGCCGGGCTCTTCTAATAAACCAACATTAGTATCTAGTATATACATTAAAAAAATATAATTGACAATTTAGGTACAATAAGTCAGTTTGGTAATTCATAGCATAACATGCATAACTCATCACTGAATGTCATTTGCCACTTCAGCCGACGAGGATTTCCAGGTAGCATGAGTGTGGAAAATTACTGGACAGGAATTGGGTGTACAGAAAGGGTACTGTGGAATTCCCGATAACGTGTCCTTACAAAATCGTGAACCAATGAAAGTGGTGGTCAGTGTAAATGGTTTTATTGGAGACGGAGAAGGAAGCATTAAGGATTTTTCAGTATTAGGCTGCTCGTCCATTGGAACCGAACTACGACGGCCGTTCAACAGCCGAACTATTTGATCAAACGGACGACCGGCAATATAGCCGAACGCCGTCGTCCCCTGTAGCCGATTTTCGTCAGTTCACGACACAGCCTAAATGGACGTAGATTTGTTGCTGCTCGAAAATTTTTAGTTTACATACAAATGGAATGAAAGAAATAAACAAAAATATTGGAAGTTCCATTTCTAAAGCTATCCTTGACCACAGCTTACGCCGGACATCTCTCCGACGATAGAGTGGATCACGCATGTCCCAACAGCCTGCTCCTCAACCGCACTTATAAATTTTTCGCAATCCATTGAAATGAAAACGAAACGAAAAGGTAAGCAAAAAACAAAGAACGGCGTTAAAAAATGGTGAGCGTTTGATGTCACGTGGTTGACAGTTGAAGTCGAAGTAACCATTCGGCCGAATAGGACTGGAAAATCCAACTTTATTTGGATCGGAAAGTGCTTCGGCCGTACACGGCCCAACACGACCGAACGAATTGGTTCTAATGGACGCGTGCTCATTCGTTTCTTCGCTTTTGGATCATCCGGCCCTATTCGGCCATGCGACGGCCGAGCAAGTTCGGCCGAAAACGGCTCCAGTGGACGGCCTACCTTAGAAAACCTAGTACAGTCCTTGGCAATGTTGGGACTCAGTCGGTCTTCAAGATCGCCTGTAAAAAACATAAATATGTTAATTTGTTGACACACTTAAGATTGTTTTGCCCTGATGATGACCTTAAAATAGGTCGAATTTGCGTTCTTCTCCAAGGCCATACCTTGTTCCAGAGTGTTGGTTAAGGATTTTTCTTAAGATTTTGATTGGAGAGACTGGATACGGGATAATTTTGAATGTTTGGGTGAGCCTCAAATTTCCAATCTGGAGATCGGCCCAATTAGAGTTTTGTATAGGGTAATTGTATTGTTAAGGTTTAAGTGAGATCGTTGGTCGAGTAGTCTCAGCAAGAATTTGAAACGTTGGTTCATGTCTTGTCCCTAGAGACGAGTGTGTGGATTTCACGTCAATGTTTTATCAATGCAAATGGCTCTTACACAAGATTTCCAATGAATTCCATCATTCAAAGGCATTTTTAACTGAACCAATAATAATCTAATTACAATGTGTAGAGATTAGTGACCGTTAATCGATAATTATTCAGATATCGTGAGATGCGGTCTGGTGTGATGTAGGTTTCAGAAAAACATTTTCTTTATCGTGCCAACGTTTCGATCTTTATTGAGATCATCTTCAGGGCCTAGGATTTACAAACATTGTTTACATTTAACAAATACATTTAGGATGTTACTTTGATTGAATATAACATATATTTTGCATTGTATAAATTCACTTTTCCACATCCTGTAAATCCCAGGCCCTGAAGATGATCTCAATAAAGATCGAAACGTTGGCACGATAAAGAAAATGTTTTTCTGAAACCTACATCACACCAGACCGCATCTCACGATATCTGAATAATTATCTAATTACAGTAAAACAATTCCTGTGATACTAAGCGGCTCAGGGCCCCTTTTATCAATTACGGTTTAGACTTGGTTTACTGGAGTCTTGTTCTTAATTTGAACCTGTTTAGGGAAGGGAGCGTTGCACCACATGTAAGGGACCACCGTTCTAACATTAGGTGGCGCGGACGAGGGGTCTTACCACTTACCATTCTTCTTTCACACTTTTCTCAATTAAAAAAACCATGGGCTGAGCCGGATGCCACAGACCTTGACAATGTTGGTCATTGTATAGATATAAACTCTTTATTAGAAACTAAATTATGACGATTTGTAGACATCTGCGAGATTGATTTGACCAAATTACGACCTTGAAATAGATCCATAGCTTGGCAGATAAATATTGAATTTGTTTTTTTCATCCAGACCGTACCGAGATACAGATTATTTATGAGTACAAAAGTGGTCGATACTCTTTATACAAATTATGATTTATTAGTCATGGATTCGCTGAGCTTTTAATCGTCAATACTTGCATTTTTGAGAAATTATTAAGGCCGTTTCGTGTAATTAAATGTTTATTCTGTTAGTGCCATAAAAATTAACGTTTCATAAAGTTGATTTTCATTCTTGAACTAGTGACTTACAATACTTCTACTTAAATTATTTTTAACAAAAGTATCATGTTTCTAATAAAATTCTTGAAATTTCAGACATTTTCTGTTTGATTTTTTTTAATGTACCCAAAGATATATGTGTACAGGTAAATAAGCAGCAACGTTAGTACTTGATTTTTTTAAATCAACAAATGTATATTTAAAGACAAAATTCTTATTTTTAAACCACCCTAGAGATAAAACTTTCCTCGTTAAAAAAAAGTTTTTAACTTGTACACCTACTCAGCAGTATTTTTACATTCTCAACTGACCTTAATAAAAAGCGCATCTTCTTTCTTCAAAATGAAAAGAAATTCGTCAGGTGGGTGTATTAAAAGTCGAATTTTTTCAACTTGTACCAGACGGAAGTTTTTATTATTTGTAGGATCAAATATTAAAAAAAAATGGTAAAAATAATATATGGTGTAATTAATTTGGGTAAAGGTCGGTTTTGGACTGAGTTGATGGTATGGTGATGCTCGGTCTATTATAATCCCAACAAAGCACGTTACCGGCCGCCGTGAAAGTGGGATGATGATGTGAGTTAATTATAGACGAGAATAATTGGCGAGAGCGAGTAAGTGATGATTCCCTCCTACCACCGGGTTAGACTGAGAAACACGGCATCCATGCAAATGAGAACGGCGACAAAAGAATGTGTCCAAAATCTATCAAAAACTAGAAATTTCGTCTTTTTTCCAATAAAATTCACACAAAAAGCTGATACATATTAATAAATATTTAATTTTAATTGGTTAACTTAATAAAAATAAAATTCATTATAGCGTGGTAGCGCACAGTAACGTGTGGTTTGGTAGTATTTTTTTAAACGTTTTTTAGTCATTTTGCATAAATCTTAGGTAATAAGATGTTGACCTTTCATTTTTATGTTTAAAATACTATTTATCTTTAACTTTATTTTTACGACCTTATGCTCAGTTAAATAATTAATTTATTTTATGCTTTTATTTGTAAGAAAGAAAGTCTGTAGATTTAATTTTAACTTGTAAGTCTGTGGATAGTTTTTGGGTCCTGTCCTTTCGGTGTAACTTACTGTCCTATTCCTTTATCTTATTGCCAACCTACAAATATAAACTAATTATTACGCATATACTCGTAGTATGTAATTTTAAAAACTAGTTGGCCTGGTACTCGATATTCTTCTGGTTAATTTGTGAATAATCCCTTCTATTCACGCTAATAAATTGCACACGCCCCAGAGTACTCGATATTTCTCTGGGTCTCCCCTTCCACACTGATAAATAACATTCATTCAATAAATTGTAACTAATAAGAACTGTTTCTCATTTAACCTTTTAATTCAAGCTAATAACTGCCTTCAAAAACATGTATATTTAGTCCCCGAGTACAGGATACTACTAGAGTTAGAGAAATCGGGCGCGTCTATTCTCGCTACTAAATACATTCGTTCCAAAGATCTTACGTGGTTTTCAACGAGAAATTTATAATATTTAATTAAGTAAAATTTGTTCAAAGTCATGCAACACAAACAATTTTTAAAGAATATATAAATTGAATTTTTTTAAACTCAATTTATAGTTATAATAAAAGTACTACTTGTAAGCAAGATCGTAGAAACAAAGTACGACCTGATTTAGTATGAATTAATTTTGATCTGTGAATGTAATTTATTAGCGAGAGTGAAAGGAATAATTCCCAATTATCCCAATGAATATCGAGTACTCTAGGGTTGTGTGAATGTAATTTATTAGCGTGAATGGAGAAGCTTATCGCTTATTATTCCGAGGAATGTCGAGTACTGTTGGGTAGTGTGAATGCTAACCAGACTATTATGTTTTATCTAGTTTCTGAATTTCCGTTTATTTGTGTTATTTTATCCGAAAGTGAAGAGGCCCTGAGGCTGGCAATAGGATAAAGAAAGAGTTGATTAACGTTATATCATACAACATCATAACTTGTGGTTTGTCAATGTAATTTATTAGAGTAAATGGAGGGCTTATCCGTAATTATCCCAAGAAATATCGAGTAATCTGGCGTAGTGTGAATGAAATCAAAGTAGGAAATTGTTGGCGTAATTAAACCATGTTTGAAGAGGTACAACGATCAAAGCTTTGTAAAAATTAACATGTAAATCGGGGGTCATGAGGATAATGATAATAGGCAGCTGTCAGTTGACTCTTTGCTCAATAAGATGGATTTCATATTTTGGGCTACCTTAACCTCACAAAAGCCTAGAGCTCTGTGTTCCGCCTACTAGTAATATTTACTTGAAACACTCTGCTGTGACCTGGCATCACAGGAGCCAATTGTAGTCATTGTTTGGTACGATTTAAAAGTGAGCGATTTTATAGAGTCAATAACAAAGAAATCTCCCTAAAAATAACTTTGATGATGTAATGAAAAATGGATAAATGTTTCGAGTAGCTTGTAAGAATAAAAACTAAAAGTTTTAGAAACCATATTTCGATATTATAAACGAATAGTTGGTTCACTTCTTTTTAATTTCAGTGAAGGTAATCGAGCCAATTTATTTTTCACAATATAATTCCATTGGCTAACAAACATGTAATGATTATCAACTGCTCTCTGTGCTTAAAACGCACAATTCTGCTGTTTTTTTACTCATCAAGCCATGGACTCTTTCATATCGTTTCTTAACTTTTATTCGCCCCATGGGACTCGGTATTTCTCGAGGCAGGTTTAAAACACTATTCACAATAATAAATCACTTTCAAATAATTAATTTGCATGTAAGCTATTGGTTGAGATAAAAAAAGTCAGTGTCATGAGCGGGAGGTGGTCATCCACACCGTCCGCGTGATGCGTTGGACAGGAGGATGGGGTCGTGCGGTGACGTGCAACTGATAACCTATCCCGCCCCCGCAGGCTTTTGCCTTATCGTGGCGCCACTGTTAAGGTCTCCTAGGAGGCTGAACAAAAAGAGACCTGCAAATCTCACTTGGCGTGTGTAAGGGACCTCGGTCCATCCATTCATTTCTGAAATCTTCGCAACTGGCCTGGCCAAGGAGTAAAATAAAACCAAATGGAAACCGCAAAGTAAATAAAACCAAATGGAAACCGCAAAAACAAATACCAAATGGAAACCGCAAAGACTAAAGATGGGTATTGTACCGATCACATTTCTCCAAAGTGGCCTGCGCATAGTGGCGGAGTACTGTCTCTTTGCTCTGGGGGCGGCGGTTGGCTCTATATTCTAGGGCCCCGTCGCTCACCAAAGGGCAACCAACGAGGAGATTGAATTGATTAACTATCCTCAAAGTCACCGAACTCGTGTGGGAGATGACTCTAACAAGCTCCTGAGTAGTAACAGGCACCTGCGGGAGCCTGCGAGAGCTCGTCTGGGCTTCCGAACCCATGAAGGGCTATTGCGAAGAAAGGGAGCCTATGACGGCGGGTAGCATCGGCGGGTGCCCCGCGCCCAGTTGGCTATCTGACCGCTCTGGGTCTCAAGAGAGGCAGCGGAAGGCGTAGCCCACGTTATCTGGGCTCGACTGTTCGACTGTTCCCGTTTCTGACGCTGGGGGAGCCTGACCACCTCCCCCTTGCCTCCATGTGTGATTCAGGGTTTCGAATCGCTGAGGCTGAGTCTCTCAAGCCCAGGTGTGAGCGACATTCGGCCTTCGGGGAGTAGCAGGGAGCCTGAACGGAAACTGTGAAAGCCTGAGGAACCGGTCGCCCACCACGAGCACACTGATTGTGAGGAGTGAGTGTTTGTGATTGAGGATCCCAATCCGACCCGCGGGATTTATTTTCCGCGGACTCGGATTCAACCCCCCGAGGCGGCTGGCAGGGATACGGCCGACTAGTCCGGCTTTTGAACTGCCACGTCGCCTCACCCACCCTGGGAGTCATGGCCCACTCTATGTGGAACCACGGCGACGACGGGTGGTATAGTGCGGTTGAGACTCGAGACCCCGAAACGGCCCACCTCGTGTTCTCTTCCGCGGCCCTGTTTCTCAATCCGAATTCCTTCATTCTATCCTGTGACCCCTCCTAACCCTTGGTTACAAGGGGGGTATCCAGGCACAAAATAATGGTGTAGCCTTGAGAGCGTGGCTACTGACCCTTAGGGGCCGGGACACCACTACACCAATGCTGCGGCGGTAACACTTTTCCGTCGTATGCAGAGGTGCGTCAGCTCTCATCTTGAGAATCAAAACGTCCGATAAGGCCGTATAGGCTAGGTGCGGACGTTAAAGATCCTCTTGTCTTGTTGACGATGAGTAATCGGGAACCCAATGTCATGAGCGGGATTCGAACCCACGACCTTTGGCTAAATACGCCGCTGCGCTACCACTTGAGCTATCGTGACTTCCATCCACTCGGACGCCAACTTCCCATTTCAACCTACCTTTCGAATTTTCCTCTTTTTTGCCATTTTAACTTTAACTTTTTAAACTTTTTTTATAAAATGGCAAAAAGGGGGAAAATTAGAAAAGTAGGTTGAGATGAGAAGTTGGTGTCCGAGTGGATCGAAGTCACTAACTTTTTCATTTCAACCAAAACCTTACATACAAATATTACTTTCTTGAAAGAAGTAATTTGGTCAATAGACTACTAAACACATTGGATTTAATAAGTAAAACGAAGTATCGCCGAGAATCGAATCCTGATTGCACATTTGAAAAATGACAAAAAGGAGAGAAAATTCGAGGTTGAGATGGTGAATTGGTGTCCGAGTGGATCGATAGCTCAAGTGGTAGTGCAGCGGCGTATTTAGCCGAAGGTCGTGGGTTCGAATCCCGCTCGTGACACTAGCTTTCTCAATTCAACCAATACCTTACATAAAAAGATTAATTAATTGAAAGAAATAATTTAGCCAATAGAACACTAAATATAATGGATTTAATATGTAAAACGAAGTGTGTGGTGATTATTAGTGACCGTTAATCGATAATTATTCCGAAATCGTGAGATGCGGTCTGGTGTTATGTAGGTTTCAGAAAAAACATTTTCTTTATCGTGCCAACGTTTCGATCTTTATTGAGATCATCTTCAGGGCCTGGGATTTACAAACATTGTTTACATTTAACAAATACATGTAGGATGTGGAAAAAGCGAATTTATACAATGCAAAATATATTTTTTATATTCAATCAAAGTATCAAAATCTATTTTTTTATTATAATTTCACCTCAAAAATGTCTTTTGTATACCGACTTCCTTCCGCTCTTAACCAAATTCTAACGTATATAAACATAAAACAGCAATATCGCACTGGCACTCTCAACACGACACGAAAGAATGGCACAATTACACAGAAGACAAACACTTTGAGTGAATAGAAATACTTTGATTGATTATAATAAAACACTAACAGCTCCCTGTGGCCACTTCATAAGTCGCTGAGAATCGAACCCTGACTACTCGACATTTGAGAAATGGCACAAAAGAGGGAAAATTCGAAAGGTTGTAGGTTGAGGTGGGGAGTTGGTGTCCGAGTGGATGGAAGACACGATAGCTCAAGTAGTAGAGCAGCGGCCCGAAGGTTGTAGGTTCGAATCCCGCTCGTGACACTAGCTTTTTCATTTCCACCAATACCTTACATAAAAAGATTAATTAATAGAAAAAGAGTTGTTTTGGTCAATCGGACCACGAAATATAATGGATCTAATAAATTACTTTTACTCTCCTGACCTCATTCTCTAACCCTAGATTACTTGATATTCCTCGGGACCGTTTTAAACACCAATTAACGCTAATAAATTTCTTTCACTCTCAGGACAGCACAACCTAACCGCCACATAAGACATCTCTCAGAGTGCTTGGTATTATCCTTTCAATTATAAATAAAATATATATACTTTTTTGTGGTAACATGTTCATTCGGTTTATTAACGTGCATTTTTTGGCAAAAGCAAAAATGTTCACATAATTTATGCAATACTTATAATGAACAATTTTATACAACGCCCTGAAGTTGGCAAACTGTTCAGGCTAATTCTCTCCGCAGAACTTGATTACGATACTTTAAGCCGGTTTTAATAAAAAAAATTAACATTCTAAATAATTTATCACAAAATTTGATTTGTGCCAAATCCAGGCGTAAAACGCTACTTTTTAATTAAAAGTTTTAGACTTTAGCAGTTAATCTAAAATGTTAAATATGCCTGTTTTTTTAAGGAGTTGAATTTCTTTTGTCTATTACACCATGACTGAAAAAAAGATGTAATGGGGTTTTCTCAGAAAGAAGGCAAGGTTTTGCAGACGTAATTATGAAGGTGTTTCCGAGTATTACTTGGTACGCGGGTGGACGGTAATGTACGCATACTTGCTCTAACATCTTACGGCTGAAACTTTATACTTTAAACTTCGTATTTCATAACGAGCGGAACTTAGCCCACGTACTTGCTTGTTCTGATAAAAATCCAAAACCAAGCGGCTTGTTTTGCCGGACGCGGACTTTGATGCTATTACAATCGGTTTTATGATTATTATTCCAATAACTACATTTTATACGAAAGTTTTCTCATTCGAATGTTTAGGATATTTATTTTAAACTATTAATATGATGATTTAAGTTTGTTTGAATTTTCAAAAACCCGAATTTCGATAATTTCCTCTTATGCCGCAATCATATGGTTTTCTTGTGTCGAAAATGGTGGCGACTGCATCAGTGCCAATTTATTTTGAAACCCAAATTTTTCAGGCTTTATTAAATTATTTCCCTATAGCAAATTCCGAATCACAAGATATATATATTGTTACTTTAAACACTTTTAAAATTATGTGCATAAGTGTCCTTTTTATCCTTTGGAATAATGGAAAACAGCTGTTTTTAGGTTCTATGAAATAATTATTTTTTAATATACCTTTGTTAATGAGATTGCTTAGGAGGTTATTAAGAGGGATATGCTTTGCAGATTAGAGGTTTTCATACCAAAATAATCAAACAGGATACTTTTTTAAAAGTCAAATTTTCTTTATATACATTTAAACTTATATTATTTTCTAAAAGGTTTTTTTAAGTAATGTTTTTTTTCAAAATCCAAAGGTTTTTTTGTGGTCTTGGGTACATTATTGATAATTTCTGTGCTCATTGAAAGAAATAATGATTATGCTCCTCCGTAAAGATTTCGTTTGGTTCTATTTGGTCGTTAAATGTTAATCTTTTCTTGTTCGTTATTGACGAAATGGTCTTTATGTTTAAAGAATTTGGCAGTTTTCATAACGTCTTTATATAGGGGTAGGGATAGAGATAAAAGAGGCGGCCACAAGACCTTCTGCATCTGAACCTAAGGAGCTGGCCAGCTTCATGTTGTTAACCAATTCTATAGCCTTCCCAGCGGCTCCTTAGTAACCCTCACAAATAATAGAATGTCTTCTGCGGTTTTCTTTTCTTGCTGGATGTATCTGCAGTTTTTTGCCAGTCTAGCGGATGGCTCTTCTATGCATCTTTTGTCCTGCCTCATGTCTGTGGTTTTATTGAACTTGATTAAGAATCTATTTTTGGATGTATCCTTTTGTGTGGTAAAGTGCTAGGCCATCAAGACTCTTTTTGGCCAACATGTCCACTTTCTCATTGCCTCAATGTACCTAATGCTCAGGGACCCATGGCTGTTCAAGTCATTGGTATCACTGACTTCTGTCCGGGTTTCTATACGCTTTTTGCCTTTAACCTCACATGAGGCTAAGGCCTTAAGTGCTACCTGATTGTCAGAGAAAATTTTTCTGTATTGTGTTCCTAAACTTTTTGTTTCTCTGGGCAGCGTTCAAGTGCAATGATTTCAGACTGGAAAACATTTGTATATTTATCTAAGTTTAAATCTTTATTTAAGTCTCTTTTGTTTAAAAAAAATTGTTTAATCTGATCTCTCTCTCTCTCTCTCTCTCTCTCTCTTTATATATATATATATCGAGACGGCGATGTAGAGAGCGATTATTCAGCAAGAAAATAACTAGTTCTTTCTTTTCTTAAAAATTACTTTTTTCTCGCTGAATAATCTCACTCTACACCACCGTTAACATTTAGAAATACAGCCATCCACTATAGGCTACATTTACATTATTCCAACATTCCACTACATATTCCAAATTAAAATTTTATTTATGAAATTGCGATTTGGTCAATTAAACTTTACCAAAACGGAAATTAATACGTACATTCTTAGAGAAGAACAAACACTGCTGACAAGGCATAAATTGGTCCTGATAAACTTTACAAATTTATACCATCAACACCTGTTATACTATTGCAATAGTAGACAAGTTAAAGTTTCATAAATTCATGAAACTTTAATTATTAATGTTATTATTACTTGATTAAAAAAAATAGAAAAAAAGGTCGTTTGGAAAAAAAGTCAATAAATTAAAGTTAAAAAATAATGATCAATTATATTGTAATACTCTACTTATAATGATGGTTAAATATTTTAACTAGTTCGTAGTCTATCTTCGTCATTAGTATTCCTATTATTTTTTTTACTCATTAATAATTATTTACCAGCCTCTTGTTTGTTTTTATAAGTGTAAGTAAATCAATGAATTTATTCTTATAATAACAAAATATTATCGTAGACAATTGTTTTTGATACGAGATATACTTTGTACGTATTTGTGCCATGTTCAAGTATGGAAAATATAGGCCAAGGCGATTTTAGAGGAAAAAGTGTATAACTGATGATAGGAGCGAAGTTCTTGTTTACCAAACTCTTACCGTGTAAACAAGTTCTTTAACGTACGCACAGACACTTTCGTACGCTAACGCATATATCGGGTCATTTTACTCGAAATGCCTGTTGTTATGATAAAGGTTTTTCCGAGTAAAAAAATAAGGAAATAAAAATAATTTCGTTCTTACTTTTTCTACTCACTTTTCCAAATGTATAACATATTTTTTAAAATCGCAGAACTGAAAGATTTAGAGTTTTGAGAAGAAATAAAATCAGCATAGTCGGAATAACTAAAGAGATGAAAAATATATTGGAGACTAATCTAGGAAAAATAGGTAGGTGTGGAAGAACTAGCCTAGATTCTTAATTTATTCATACTCCTTCCAGCATGAGACTTTTCAATGTTTTTTTCTCAATTTTTGGTTGTATTTGGCCAATTCCAACGCAGAAGGATGCAGAGAAAACGGAATAGTGAATGATTTGCCATCATACTGACAAGGGGAGGCTACGGCCGTGGGGTATCGATTATAGTGAAACGTTTTTATTGATAGTTATACAACATTAGGGTATATAACATTAGACATCTGTCCAGTGGGCCCAATAAGCCTAGCAAAAAAAAAATAAATAGGGGTAAAAATGACCACACATTATGTTTACAAAGTACTGATTACAGCTCCCAATCAATTTTAATGCAATTTTAAGGAATGTTTGTAAATTAAAAAATAAGGAAAACATATACACGGGCTTAGAAAAATTTTTTACACGAAGATTTTAATGAAATGTGAAACATTGTGATGTATTCAGGGGTCAAATATTTGTCGAGATGGTATCAGCAAAAAATGTTTCATAGAAATTGGTGACTCCACGACAGTACTTGTCTTTTTTTTAAAAATACAGAATCGATTTTTCAACGCAAGTTGTTACTTTCTTGATAAAAGACTCGGTTTTTTTGCCTAGCAAGGCATGAATCACATTTATCATGGCGCTTGAGATGCTGCTGTTCAGTGACCATATCAGGTACAATAAATCGAGCTTGTTGTCTTTCCCAATGTTAGTTAAGCGCG
Organism: Cimex lectularius; assembly: GCF_000648675.2. Classification (NCBI taxonomy): domain Eukaryota; kingdom Metazoa; phylum Arthropoda; class Insecta; order Hemiptera; family Cimicidae; genus Cimex; species Cimex lectularius. Next base: position 659,094 of record NW_019392727.1, on the reverse strand, counting down.
TTGATACATGTTGTATTTAACAAAGCCCCCCCCCCATTTCTCGCAATCAAGCATCTTGATAATAAAATTCATACAACGGCAGGTTTTCTCAGCAGGTCATTTTCGTTCATATGGAGGTGGGTCATAAATGCAAAATCTTCGCCCTTGGGTCAAGTTTGGCTCACAATTTCAGAGAGTTTGATTTATGCGTCCGTTAACTATTCATGTTGGGTGTATAACTAGGTGTATGCTTGAATACTTGATTTCCGAAAAGACCGAAAATTACGCAAAAATAAAATTAGTTCTATTGGAAAGAAAGAAAAAATGATACTATTTTTCAAAACTGTACGTAAAATACGAGATTTTTAATTTAATTGTTAATGCATTACTAGCACAACTTCAAACGCCCTCACATTCTCTTGCTAAACTAAAAAATAAATTTAACACACATTACAGTTTTTACAGTTTACAGGTCGACCTGCTTTAAATATCAGGATGAAGATCTCAGTAAGTTCATCAACATAATCATAACACTTGTTTTGTACCAAGCGTTCGTAGATAAATTTCAGCATAATCAAGGCCTTATTACAAAGAGGATTTTAATTTTCACATATAAAAATAAAACTGGATTACGGTAGTAATAATTTTATGTTTATGTTGAGTAAGTGATTTCACACATAATAATTAATATAAAAATTCAGTTATGTTTTTATATGTAGTACTTAAATTATTGTTTGCAATCAGGTCCTGATGATGAAATATATCAATGAAAGACTGGCATAAAACAAGCGTTTTGTTTATGATGTTCACCCTGATCCTTAACATTATAGTTTATTATTTATTTAAGTACCTGGGTCAGGAGCTAAATAGATAATTCAAACAATATTTAGAATCCATCCTTACTTCTTATCAAACCGTACATGATGCCTTTCATGCACAATGAAGAAAGGGTTCCATGTACCTTAGTACGCTTCCTCTTCATCTCCCACCCAAACCTTTTCATCCTTGTGAAGTTAAGCAGCATATTCACAAATCCCCAAGTAGAAAATCCTCTGAGCATGACGTGATTAGCTTAAAACGTATAACCATACTTCGAAACCTCCCATAAAAGGCCATATTTTCCTTAACCACAATATATAATGCCATCGTACGAACAACTCACCTTCCTCTTTTATAAGAATATTATGGCACCCGGGCATGCTTTATAAACTTAAATGCGTCCTATCCACTCTTTATTACTTTATCATAAAATCATATTTAATTGACCGCTGCTTCACAGTGAAACGCGGTTCTCGAGGTTCTCATTGAAAAAAACAGTCTCCACTGTATATCAACACCAAAGAGATACCGATTGAGAGATTCAAATGAAAAACTTAAGATTACACCTACACAGCAACTTGGAATCTCTACACAAGATTTAAGCGACAACAACTTAACAGAAGAAGGACAGTTATGATGTTAGAACCAAAATCTCTCTTGACCGTCGAAACTAAACTAACCTTGTACAAGACTTAACTACGACCAATTTGGACATCCGAAGTGGAACCTTGGGGTGATGTCAAGCCAACATCCAGCGCATTCAATTCTTCCAATCAAAAGTCCTAAGAAAAATTGTCAAAGCTCCTTACTACGTCACTAACCTCACTATTTACAACGTCCTCAGTATTTTTCTTGCCAACGAAATGATCCGTTACCGACGCCAAAGGTTTCACACCACCCTCTCGAGTCATCGACTCGCATATTGGTCGGAACTTCTTTACACATTCTTATTCCGAAAACCCGCCATCCCCTTAATCGACGATGGCCTCGAGATGCTTCTTATCCTTCACACTGAGTGCCACCATCCAGGTTCTGGCTTTGGTGTAACAACATATTGTGATCATATTTGTAATATGTATTAATATGTAAAGGCTACAAAGAAAATCATAAAAAATATTTATTTACATTTTTTGTAGCCATACATGAACTATGTATGAAATGAAAGAATTCCTCCAACTAATTAATTCTCTACACCGTAATATAAATTTTACATTGGAAATTGGCAAAGATGGTTGTTTGAACTTTTTAGACCTAAAATTGTCCATAATAAACAGCCTAATAGAAACAGACGTATTTACGAAACCCACATCTACAGACACTGTGATACCAGCGGATTCTTCCCACCCACGGTCCCAAAAGGCTGCTGGTTTCATTTGGCTCATAGACCGGATGTTAAAACTTCCGCTAACACCTGATAACTATAAAAAAGAATTTTTTATTTATTTTTTATTTATTTATTTGGCCTTATGATCTTTGCATATTAGCCATGACGAATCTCTTATATATGTTGTTCAAATTGGGGGTTATCGGGAAAAAAAGGGCCAGAGGCGACGGTGGGAATCGAACCCACGTCCGCGGCGAAAAAAAAAACTATTAAAACCTTAGCATAAAACAACGGGTATCAAGAAATATTTATTGATAGGTTGCTAGTTAATTGGTTGCTACCTCCCATTTTAAATATGTACATAAATAATATCAAACATCCAAATAATTAAACTAATTATTTTAATTGTTATGATTTTTATAGTAATTAATAATATTCAGTATTTACTAGTATAATATTTATTTGTGTTATAATTTCCGCGTTTCGCACGTTCAAATTGAGCGCCATTAAAAAAATCAGCTGCTAATTAGAACGTCGCGTTGGCGGAGGTATCAGCGGGTTCACTTTGGCAATTCATGTCGAGAGAAGTGGGTGTAGAAGTCCTTCAACCTGATGATGAGCTAAAAGGCTCGAAATTCGGATCGTTGCAAAACAACTTACTGTGGGTAGGAACTATCTTTTTAAAAAGGATTACATGAACTATTGTACTAACTAGACAATTTAGTGCTTGTTGATATCTGTAATTAGGAAATAGTTATTATTTAACGCTGAATTTCGCATTAAAACTTCGGGTGTATATCAATGTTCATACTAAAACGATTTTTGTTATCAATTGTTTAGAGGGATTACCAAAGTTTGCCACTTCTTTCATCAATTCTTATAATTCTGTTTATACGAGCAGAAAGTTGGCAGTTGTGCTGCGTTAGCGATTCTCAATATTGCCACGGTTTTTTGTTAGAGGGTGTAAAGGTGAAAACGGTTCCGCCGTCAGAAATTGCTGACTGTCTAACAATAAGTATCGAAAATAAAACACGCCGGCGAACCGAACGGAAGACAAGTTATGAAGGCAATGATGGAGAAAAATATCTGGCGAACGAGGAAACAGGTGCATAACACGATCATACCAGGGATGATGACGTTCTCAGAACGAAAGATATAATCAGAAAATTTTGCTTATTCACATTAAATTAAAAAAAGTGCTTGTACGGTATGTCTTGATAAAAATATATATAAATATATAAGTACACATTAAATAAAGACTCACTATATATATACATATGTACATTATTAATAAGTTTTGTTTTACAGTACTAAATCAGTCTATAGTCTAATTATACTAAAAAAATAATTATGTATATATATACATATTTTTTTAAATTACCACAGAACATAACCCCTCGTAATAAAATGTTAAATATTGTGGTGTATTCTGACACTACAAAAGGCTAGAAGTTAATTTCAAAATTTTTTAATTGATAAAAAAGATTCCAAATCTTGATTTTTTACTGCATTGATTGTTTACATTTGTTTCTTACCGGCATTCTTGTCTTACTTCAGACCGACTAGACGAAAATTACGAATAATTTCAAATTTCAAAGATACTTCATACTCAGGGGATGGTCATATAATTAGATTTATTTTAACTACATCATTTATTTATGTATTAACATCGCAGCAACTAAGGAAAACATGGAATTGGTGATGTTAATTCGAAAAATAGTTGACCCCTGAATACACCACAATATTGAACATTTTATTACAGACTTCCTAGGGCCAATTTTACCAAACCTTTACATGTACAATATTGTTTGATGTACTAACATGCGTTAAAATTTTATTCAAATTGATTGAGAGAGCTGTGATCAGTGCTTTGTTAACGCAATTTTTGAACAGTTTTACACCTAATTTTCTTGTCGTCTCCTTAAGACCACTGGACAATATCCTCGGACAGGTGTCTAATATTTTTTTAACTGGTATCATTAAAAAAAAAGTTTGATTGAAATTGGTGACCCCAAGACCTCCCCTTGTCAATACGATTGAATCACACTATTCCGTTTTCTCTACATCCATACATGCGTCCAAAAATTAAAAAAAACCCACTACCATGCCAGATTTCATGTTGAAGGTGTGCGAATAAATTAAAAATCTAGGCTAGTTCTTCCTCGACGACCTTATTTTCCTAGACTTTTATCCAATAGATTTCTCATTTCTTTAGGAATTTGGACAATTTTTTCCCTTCTCTACATTCTAAATCTTTCAGCTTTTCTTTTGTTCTTGGATTTCACACTTGCTCGATCCGACGATTACCATCCTAATCGCCACATTAATCCAACTTTCCAGCGTGTCGTGTCCGGCCAGAACAATATAAAATTAAAACGTAAAGTATACAGTTCTGTAATGCGTATACGTGTCGCGTGATTGTGTTCGGCCCCTTGAATAAGTAGGTCTCGAAATTCTTATGTTTATCGATTTATGTTTTATTTATTTCTTTAATTTTACCATTATATTACCAGTGTTGATGTTTTTGTTTTTATTATAAAAATGTAAACTTCATAATTGTTGATTAAAAATATTTTTTTTTTAGCTGATTAAAAACCTATAATTTCAAGGTTTTCTTAGCTCGATTGAACTAGTTTAAAAAAGAAAAATGTGTTAACGACAGTTGTTAAATTGAAAATCTAATTTTTCAATTTTGTATCTCTGTAAAAACTAAAAGGATTTACTAAATGGTGTTTTATACTCTAGTGAGCTAATACAGTTAGTTGAAAATAAATCATTTACACTCTGAAGAAAATGAGCATGAGATGCATCATGTTGGAACAGCATTGTTCACTGTAAATCAAGCGTAATATCTCGTAATAGTTCTCTGAGGGAGTCTTTCATTAAATGAATGTCTAGTTTTTCATTTAGACCGTGATCGAGAGGAACGGGTTCGTGTTTTTAGCATTTAATAGTTCACATAAAATATCTAAGCGACTTGGCTTCATCGAACAGTATTAAATGAAAAGTGTTTTCTCTCTGCCCGTATTTTTATCAACTGTAATTTTTCTTGTGTTATACTCGTTAACGATCTGACAAAAAATATATAAATTTAATGATTATGTAGTTTTATTGCTGCTAACTAATTGTAATCGGTTACAAAACTACCATATAATGAGTGTTGAGGTAAATATAAAAATGCTAAAATTAGTTACCAAACGACACAAAACTACCACGTTAAAAAAGTACAAGTATGGCCACGTGGTTAAGGCGTCTGACTCGAATTTGCCACGCTAGAGGGTTTGGGTTCGAATCCCGGCATAGTCCATAAATAAAATTGTATAATTGTATAATGTAAAATGTAATACACACTGACAGGTAACAAATTCGACCTAACTCATTTTTTTTTCATTTTCTCGATAAAAGAAAATTCTGCCCTTAATTTGTCTCATTGTTTTTATCAATAAATATTTCTTTATGCTATGTTTTAAATTGGGAATATCAATTAGACGTAAACACACTTAATCCTTAATCTAAAACAAGGATAGATGATATTTCATCTTTTAATTTTTACGGAATTTAAAATGTTTATTCAGTCTCATTTGAATTCTGAAGCCATAAACGGTTTAGGTTTCATCTTCGTTTTCTTAATTGCAATTTTTAAACTTAAAAATGCCACTTAGTGCTGAGGATGTAGCGCGTGGTGTGGCACTTATTGACAATGGACGTTACATCAGGTATGGGGCTAATGCCATCAGAGTACCCTACGAAACACTGCGAGACGAACCACGGGGTGAACGTTTTTTGACTTTTGATAATTTTTCGAAACCGGCACCTTACTGTTGTTCAAGCGATTCATCAGCTCCAGGAAGTTCGAGGTGCCCAAATTCCTGAACACACTGCTCCAAGATTAAATCGATATGGACTGATGGCTTTTCGCCCCAAAAGACGACCAGAATTGACCAGAACACACGGATGTTTGCTCGAGAACTCAGCCATTGGTCTTTGGACGATTGGCCTGCTGTACGTTTTACAGATGAGTGTAGATTTGCTCCGTGATCTCCAGATGGGCGTCAAAGAGTGTGAAGAAGGCGAAGCCTGTAATTTTTCCCAGAGCCAACCTTTTCAGTAGTTCAATGATGGTGTGGACGGGAATTTCAATGGAGAGTCGCCCGGAGTTGGTTGTTGTTCGTGGAGGGTCTTTGACGGCCACTCGCTGTGCAGATGAATTTGTGGAACAACATGCGTTGCCTATGCTCGATGAAATCAGCGGCAATCCTATTCTAATGCACGATAATGCCAGTCAACATGTCGCTCGCATAACACAAATGGACCTTCAACAGCACAACATCAGGGTCTTAGCCTGACCAGCCCGTTGTCCAGACTTGAACCCCATCGAAAATTTAAGCACGTCCATCACTTCCTGATACAATCCACGATCGTGAAAGATCCCTTTTTAAAGAATGGCCTAACCTCCAGCAAAGAGACATTTCCAGACTAGTAGAAAGTATGCCGAGGTGTCTTTTTTTAAATTTTTTATAGCAATTTACATTTTTTTAAACTTTTTTAGACAAAGACTCAATTATTAAACGTTTAAACACGTGAAACTTTGATTAATATATAAAAATATATTCAAATCAAGTAATATTACAAGCGGGCGAAATTTTTTGCCTGTCAGTGCAAATAATATTGTAAAATATACACCCAACGGGTAGTAATTTTTAGCCCTCCTGACGGATTTACTTTACTATTACCGAAAAAATACTGTTTTCTGTATTGCACCCATTTATCAGACAACTACTTCAGATTTACCTCACAGGATGAACGTTTACAGTAAAATAGCGGAACATACTCTACTTATTGCTGTATTTAATCTGGAGTCCGACAAGGCGGTATGCTAGGCCTATTTCTTTACTTCACCTTCGGTACTGACTTCTAGTAGCTCCCGAGCTGATCGAAAGAGTGGACTCACTTTAGGCCTTCAGCATATACCTAATGCTGGCACACCGAAATTTGTAATACCCGCCAATGTTTGCGGGTAAAATTACGGGTAAGATAAATTTGTTGAGCGTGAGCTGTGAGCCATGGAAACAGATGATTCATTTCACTGAGAGAGCTGTTTTGATCCGATCCTTAAAGAGAGCGGTTTTGTCCATATCTAATGACTTCTGTACAAATACATACGTCACAATAACGCAATTTTCAGACGATTAGAAGCCCTAAACTCGGCTTGACCTTGTGAAGAAGTTCAAAAGAAGGTCAATGGACACACAAAATTTTTTAAAATCTTATCACGCCGTGTGAAAAGTGGCTGACTGTCAGGAACCCATATAAGCCCACGCTTGTAAAAGTCATATATCAAAAAATCAAATTTCTCATCAAAAAAATGATACTTAGTCATTCTCCAAAGCTAAAAGAAGCCACCCTTGTTAAATCTCTCATAAGAAAAATAAAATTGCATCATAAACAACCGCGATGGCAGGTCTTCACTAACACTAGAAACTAAAGAAGTATACGTCACTTATTCGCCTCATTTCGTAATACTGCTGATGTTTATTAAAGCAGCATAATCTCAACTGCAGAGGGTAAAAACAACAATCTCAGTTATTCACCTTCATCTTCATCAATTCCACTATGACTTTTCTAAGATACCCATTGAAAGTATGGTTCCTACACGGAAGGTTAAAAATTATGGCCAGTCCACTTACACTTTTTTTCATTTTGATAATAAGGCTTAGCGGCATAATAAACTTGATATTTATTAATGTAGACTTGTTCAATGATGGATAATTATTATCTTTACCACAAACGCCGAAATTAGAAGATGCAAACAGAAAAAATAGAGCTTAAGTAGAGGTGCTTAAAAATAGGCTGGTTTTCGCACTTACAGTTAATCAAAATAACGGTGGGGAACATACTTCCGTTTTTTGAAAATGAGAATGTTCTGAAAATAGATAGAAAGATACCTAATATATATATTTGGACGTGGGACGTTATGTGTGACCTATACGCCCATATCCTATAAAAAGTTACAGACACGGTATTTGTGCAATAAAGAAATGTTTCTCTGCTTGCAAAAACTATATCTAATGTTATTAATATTGATATAAATTATATAAAGTTAGGGAACCACAATTGAAAGATTGGAAATTAATTGTTTGGATTCGAACCCACGACCTTCGTCTAAATACGCCGCTGCTCTACTATGGTGACTTCGATCCACTCGGACACTAACTTCCCATCTCAACCCAACGATTCGAATTTTCCCTCCTTTTTGCCATCTTTCAAATGTCGTGTAATCTACTTGATCCTCGGCGACAAATAAAATGGGCACAGAGAGCTTTAGAGTTTCTTATGGGGCGTCGGTGGCCTTAACGGTTTAGGCGTCGACATGGCGCCCATCACTGTAAGGTAAAGGTCCCGGGTTCTAAGCCAGCGGCCCTGCATTCGAACCCGACATCCTTACAAATGAGCTTTTTTTCAAAAACATCGGCACCCTGATGGTTCGTTTAACCTTGTAGTTGAAATGCCTTCGTAAAAAAAAGACTAATTGAAAGATGTTATTTGGTCAATCGGACCACGAAATCTAATGAATCTGTTATTAAGCGTTATTTAGATGCAATTTTCACTCCTTCGCAATATAAAGTTGCAATTAAGATGAAAGAGGTGTAGGTTTTTTACAACCTTTCCAGACTGTAAAAAAGCCAATGATAACTATTCATAAAATTGCCTATTGATTGATCAGGATAATTCAAAAACTGTATAAGTTCGCCAGAATTAGTATAGGATCAGGAGGTAGCCTGTCCAATCCGATTAATTTCTCTAAAAACGTTTTGTAGGTTGAACGGCTAAGCTCATTTTTTATTTCACTTTTTGTGGCAGATATAATTTAATGCTTTTGTTACCGTGGTGCAGAAGACATTATTAATGACTATATGGTAGACCTCGTAGATGCTGAGCGCGGATGATGTAGCCATAACTGCCTATTCATGGATAGATACCCAATTCAAACTGGATTTGCTGCAAAAATAGTGTGATTTCAATTGTCAGTTGTGAATACACAAAAAACAATCATTGTACCTTTTCAAAAATCAGTTAAGCTGAAAAGACCTTTTTGCCACAACGATATCCCCGTGGCAGTTTAAAACAATTTTATTTACTTGGGAGTTCGTTTTTCATCCCATGGAAAGTTCAGAAAAGAAGCGGAATACTTTTTCACGAAGAGTAATGTTAGAATCCCTAGAGTTTTAAATATGCTTGCTTTCTATAAATATGAATAATGGGGCGTTAAAAGTGAATTTTTGAAAGCAATAGTTCATCCAGTTCTACTGCATGCGTGAGAGATCTGTGCTCGCTCTCGTGCAGATTAACTTAAAAAGGTACCTCTAAGATTCCTAAAAAACTTACTCCATTTACCAAAAAAAAATTCCCCTAAGGTCTATGTTAGAAAAGATCCCTCGCTGACGAATCGATCTAGAAACATTGTTGTCACAGTCTAGTCCGTCATGTTGAAAACAATATTCCATTGTTAGAGCGTTTGGTGGGCTAAATAGGCGATGATGCGGCCTCATCACGGTCAGAGTACGGTTCCGGGTTCGAAGCCAGCGGTCCTGCTTTTAAACTTTTTTCAAAAACTCCGGCGCCCCGAGGGTTGATACACCCTCGTTATGGAAATACCCTTGCAAAAAATTTCATTTAATTGGGCACAACACTGAAAAAGTCTGTCAAGATGGTGGTTTCAAACATAGTGAAATTATTAATAGGTAGAGGAATGAGATCTGAAAATAGGTTCAACTTTCTAATAAAGAAGGAATATTCCTAGCAAGCCTGATGAAGGAACTGATTCTTTTATTTTTCTTTCTAATTCGACTTGTCCCTGATTTTTTAGTACAAAATTTTAAAAAAAAGTTTGTTTTATATCCTTTAAAGGAGAATTCCTTTGCATTTATATTAATAACTGTTTCTATTTATCGACCCGATAGAAAGTTTTAAACCATTTTTTATTTGTAGGAATTTATAAAAAATTAAAATAAGTTTTTTTCTAAAATTGGCTGATTAAAAAGTAAGGGGAATTCAAACGAGACTTAGAATCTAGAAAGGCTCAAACAAAAAGACAATTCTTGAATTTATTTGATACATTTTTATGAAAAAAGACGACAGCTTACCTATAGAAATAAGCTTCACGCATTAAAAATTTGTGCTTACCAAACGATGTGAATAAATGGGGGGATCGACTTTTTTTTTGTATGTCTTCTGGATTTACATTTCAAGGGAATTGTTTGCCGAACCTCGTACCGCCAAGTAAGTTGAATTTTTACATTATTGAAATTCAAGTAGGACCTGAAATTTCACGGATTAACAGTTAAATCGAGTTAGACAGATTGTACAAACCAGTGTTTCTTGGATGTAGTTTATTGCTGTTTTTTTAACTGAAAAATTTCTATAGAAAATTCAATTACTCCTTATTAAAATAATATGCATAACGAAAAGTAATTACACTGGACGGGTCGTGCGTGATATGACGCAGTAGTCGTATATATTCGTTATTTGCATTGCATTAGCAATTATTTCCATGAAATTGTTTTAATACTAAGCAACAGTTTTTAAAGGACACAAGTTTTTAGAAATGTGTAATGATTGATCGACTGTGTTTAATATTTTCAATTATTAGTTATTATTGATAATCGATATAACATGGCAAAAACGATCTGTACCTCGTGGGAGTTCACCCGCCCCGTTATGCGGCCGGATTGCTAGTAATCGCTTAAGCCAGATGCCCAGGAGATCATCGCTTCCCAACCAACAGGGTTAGGCTCGAACGGGCGCTTACGACAGCTAGGTCATCTCAGTCCAAAACGCATGCAAAATATAATTTAGCCTAAAACTAACTAACTTCTATAATACAGATTCACAAATAAATACATTGCACTCATTCTGATTAGTCGATATTCCGCCATCGACCTACAATGAGTAATAAGCATATCAAAATTAGGGTAGATGGGATACAAAAAACTGTACTTAAAGCTTTAATCTTTACGAATTTGTCGATATTCCACCACCAAAATAAAAAAAGTTCTCTTCACAAGTGATAAAACATCTGCTTTAACCCGCGAAAATTATGCCTAAAAAACTGGAAAATGCCTTATCTAAATAAGTTCGTTTGTTCAATGACGGTAGATATGATCGTGGTTTTCTTTATATATATATTTATTATTTTTTTATTTANGTAGGTTTCAGAAAAACATTTTCTTTATCGTGCCAACGTTTCGATCTTTATTGAGATCATCTTCAGGGCCTGGGATTTACAAACATTGTTTAAATATTATGATTACATTTTGGATGTGGAAAAGTGAATTTATACAATGGAAAATATATTTTTTATATATTCAATCAAAGTATTTCTACTCACTCGAAGTGTTTGTCTTCTGTGTAATTGTGCCATTCTTGCGTGTCGTGTCGAGAGTACCAGTGAGATTTTGCTATTTCGTGTTTATATACGTTGAATTTTGAAGGGGTGGGGAAGGAGGTCGGTATAGAAAAGACATTTTTGTATAAGGCGTCGGCTTCTTTGAGGTGAAATGAGTCGACGAAGGGAAAAAATGTGTTGGTACTGGTTCGGCCAGATTATCCTTTCAGGATTAAAAATCCAAAAGTATTACACACAGAACAAAACAAACATAAACGTAATTGCTTAGAAATGGTTTGTATCAACAGAGATAAACACAGTATCAATTACAGAACAGATACATGTAAACTCAGTCGCAGCTACGCCAATATCATTAATCATATTCAATACAGATAACATACCTATATCATCACATTATATTCCACATATCAAATATTTTTCACATAGTCCAATTTCCCAACAATTTAGCTTTCCTTTTCCTATTTTATCCCTTTCTATATAATCCTGAAAGGATAATCTGACCGAACTATTACCAACACATTTTTTCCCTTCGTCGGCTCTTTTCACCTCAAAGAAGCCGAGGCCTTATACAAAAATGTTTTTCTATACCGACATCCTTCCCCACCCCTTAAAAATCCAACGTATATAAACACAAAATAGCAAAATCTAACTGGCACTCTCAACACGATACGCAAGAATGGCACAATTACTCAGAAGGCAAACACTTTGAGTGAGTAGAAATACTTTGATTGAATATATAAAAAATATATTTTGCACTGTATAAATTCACTTTTTTCCACATCCTACATGTATTTGTTAAATTTAAACAATGTTTGTAAATCCCAGGCCCTGAAGATGACCTCAATAAAGATCGAAACGTTGGCGTGATAAAGAAAATGTTTTTCTGAAACCTACATCACACCAGACCGCATCTCACGATTTCTAAATAAACTTTTATAAATATTCCGCCAACGTTCGAGGGGCGATGATGATGCTATATTTCACCCTCACCCCTAGCCATTCACGCTAATAAATACATGTACTTAGACAAAACATATAGACACACAACACATAACACATACTATATACAATAAAAAAAACCAATTTCCTCTAAAAAGCGGAACAGGGGACCCTGAAACTCGCTGCAGTGCTCGAGAACCTTTCTTAAGTCCGGCGGCATGCCTACACGCCCTATATTTATTATTACATAATATTCTGCAATGTTTTTCAACTTGCAACCATTTTAGCGCTTTGATTTGTTATTGTTTGGCTCTGCACAAATGTGTACATATGTAGGCAGAATTCAACCTATAAAAATCAATTAATTACGGTGAAGTATTAATAGTATGTAATTAGTATATAGTACGATTAAAAGTCCTGAATAGAGTATATTCTTTGAAAACTTGACGAAGTAAATGTATTTTCTTTTTTTACAAATTCGCTTTATTCTGATTTCTAATGCAAAATTATATTATCAAGAAGCTGATATCAATTATATCGAAATACGTTTCTATTTATATTTGCTTTAGTTTCCAAGAATTATTTAATTAAAATTAAACGCCAAATAAATAAGTTATAATTTACTACGCAACATTAAGTGTAATAACGCCTTGATGAAAGATTAATATTTTCTCATTTTGAAGTTGCCACAGGCGAACTTCTTACTTATGTTATTAACATGACAAAAGATTTAATTACAACGGTGAAGTTGTGAATCAGGGCCATTTGTTGATAATGCACGTCTCGGCGGAGTGACATATGATTTAAATAGTTTCCGCTGGCGCTATAGACCCATAAATGCTAATTGGGTGATAATGTGTCAATAAATGGAAAACAATGAAGATTTCCAAACGTTTACATATCAATGAGAAGAAATCAATCATTTTGACTGGAAGGGACGAGGTTCCACCAAGGGTATAATCAAGTGTATTTGAAAAGGATTCACGTTCTCAGGATAGAGCGCATTAGCATTTCACTGTATATTGGATGGGAACCTACATTATTGCCATCAAAGCCCGAATCTGATACCTGCACGCCCTAACTATCAGGGCATCTTCGATGGAGAAAAAAGATCCAGTTCTATCCTAAGAAGTAAAAATACTTCGGTTTATTTGTAATGCTTTTTTATTTACACACGTACAAAATAATTCAATAACCTTAAGAAAGGCGCCAGCTTAAATTTCAAGAAAGGATCGCGAATAATTTTACGCCTGATAATGATGAACAAGAGTTAATAATCGGATCATCCGACTACGTGAAACAGTCTGGTTGGATTGATCATCAAATAATATGCATCCCTGACTCACACGTGTGGCTCGTCTGCATAACATCGACATTACTGCATCAGCTGTGATCTCGACATTTTCTGTGGACAATCACCCGTGTAATAGAGAGGTCAGTTGAACGCTTGCAGCATCTCAACTGTTCAGTCCCAAAGCCGGTATAATCTAACTCAAATACATACAAATAACTACATGTAGATAACAGTACAATAGTTGTAATAAAATAAATTAAATGAAAAACTGTACATTTTATGACCAGCTGTCCAATTTTGGGTCTCATTAAATAATACTTTTTTGGAAAATATATAATGCCAAAAGAGTTAATTTTAAAATCAGACAATTTTAAAAATTGTAAACGGGTAATTAGGTCCAGGCCCGTGTCCCGGCGATATAGGAAGCACGAGGAAGTAGCCCTAACCAGCTCCTCCTCGATAGGGGAAAGCGGTGGGTTCGGACAGCGAAGACGCCGAAGTTTAGGTGTCGGCCGGACCTCGCGGATAGGGGAAGGAATTTCATCGATTGGTCTAACCTTTTGCGAGATCGTAAATCCAGCTTCCACTTGACGGATGTCCCGTTTCACGTCTCAAGTCCTGACTCGTAAGGTGAGTGCTCACTTTAGTTATACATTTAAAAAGCTAATTCATAAGTATAGAAGATTAAATTCAGTTACGATAAGTACCTTAATTTTATTTGTTTATTGTAAATATATTAGTTAAACCATCATACTTACTTACGTAAATTACTTGTAGTTCATAAATTAATTGTATTAGCGAACCTTCCCGCCTCACGCGGTGCTATCTTTTGGATGCCAAACTTTGTTTTCCCTGATGATAGTCAAAGTCTATCTGGCGCCATTTGATCTTTTTTTATTGCCTGTAAAATTTTTAGTCTGAATAAACCAGACCTCGGTTACAAAATTTGTAATTTTTTCCGGTCGACTAGCTGCTAGTGCTATTGCCGGCTCTTCATCTTTTTCTTTTCTTTCTTCTATTTTGATGTTTTATTCCATGCAAACATGAGGGGCATCGGTGTTCAACGGTTTAGGAGTTGATACTACGCTCATCACTGTAATGTAAAATTCTGGGGTTTGAATTCAGCTGCCTTGAATACGACATACTTTTATCTCGCAGTGTCAATTAAATTTCGCGTTCATACTATTAAAAAAAATTTCTAATTTAAGTTTGGCGGGATTAAAAGGGCTCGATATACCGCTGAGCCCCAACTCCTACAACTTCATTAAAATTAAGTACAGCTTAAAACTACGATTGGGAGGGCAAGTCGTTTTTCACCTATTCACGCAATAAATATATTCAGAATAAAAATCAACGCATTGACTATCTTAAGTTAACCTAATTGGTTCAACAGGTCTGCGAGTACTTGATATTCAACACAAACCCTTGCCAGTCCACACATAAACACTCACGCAAATAAATACATTCGCAGAATCGGGTGGTCATCAGGGTTTATGATATTTCTTCAATGCCTACCCACTATCACATTACAAATATATATAAAACTATTTTGTGATTTTATTTTATTCGTACCTAATACATATTCGATAGATAGATGACATGCTTTATTTACATTAAAGAGGAGCATTACATAATATACAATGTTTAAAGCATTTTACAGAATGGATGGTTATCCGTCTGCCGGAAGTTGACTGTTTTTTTTTTAGGCGGGCAAAAAAGAAAAACTAAAATTAAACTATATAATAACAGTAATAACATAAAACTATAAATAAAAACTAAATTATATAAACGAGCTGATTTTAAGTACAACAAGTAAAACAATTATATCTCGATATTGTATTCGTACCTATATTGCCAGGCATGACGTGCATAGTGTGCCAGACCTTTCGACCTCTCAATATCCACGATATTATTACAGATCAAGCAACTGAGACCAGGAATGCGATTTATACCCTAGAGAGTATGGGACGCTGGGCAACAAAATGAAAGATATCTTCCCTATCTCTTAGGTTACAGAGCGTACACAAAACATTTCCGTCATCTTCCTTAAATGGCACAGAATTGAGGAAGATTTGCTCGCATCTAAGTTTAAGTAGCTATCGAAGAGTCGGGAGTTTCATAGAACCATTATCTTGAACGTTAGGTTAAAAGTTGCCATGCGACGCTACCCGACGAAAATCCAAACTCCGATTTTCCATAAGGTTGCATTACCCCCGTGCACATCTACCCGATGCTATGCCACGCTAACCTACCCGACGCTCTGCGGTCCCCACTGTCCAGATTTTCGTCGGGTCGCATCGAGTACAGTCGAAGACAAAAGAACCGGACACTCATATTTTTATTCAAACTACATGTATTATTGTTATATTAATTGTTATATTATTATTGTTGTTATATTAATTACAACATACTTATTGTAATAGAAACTAAATTAACTGTGATTAAAAATTAATTAGTTTTTATTTAAAAAATTAATTTTAATGGTTTGGTAGAAAATTAATCAAAACACCGGAATACGATTTTTTGATATAATGAATTTAACTAACAATTTATTGTACTCGCTTCGGCGGTACATATACTAAAATTGGAACAATTTATTACACGGTTTTGCTCATAAAATTTAATTAACAATTTATTTCGTAGTTTTGCTCGTAAAATTACACCATTTTGTAATGTCGGGTAGCATCAGAACAGGACACTCGTACTTTTTGTAGTTTATTTCAAACTAAGTACATGTAATTTTGTCGTTATATTAATTACAACATGTTATTTTAATGTAAACCAAATTAAACGGGATAAAAAATGCATAAGTTTTTATAAACATTGTTTAATTAGATCGTTAGGAGTAACTTTATTTAAAACAATTAAGTTTAACAAACAATTTATTAGATGGTTGTGCTCATAAAATTTAACTAACAATTTATTACAAGGTTTTGCTCAAAATAGTGCATTAAGAACAAAAGATGCGTTGCGATTGTGATAGTGATTATTGTGATAAACGCTGTGGACTGTACGCGACGTGTTCTTGCGTCGGATAGATGTGCACACCCCACCAAAACGTGGCAAGGCGTCGGGTAGCATTGGGTAGCGTCGCATGCTTAGCATCGGGTGTGTTCCTGGCTTTAGAGTGGTCTAGGGCCTTAAAAAAGGAAATACCTGTTTGAGGACTGAGCTCGATGTTCACAACTCTCACGTTGTTGGTCACCTAGCCTGTACAAAAGTTCCACGGTATAACTGGGCTAACTCGAGAGGTTTTCTAAACAAAAAGAAAAACTGAAACCATATTGAAAAACTAATGTATTCCATTGACGAAACCAAGAACCATTAGATTTAATAACCTCGAGAGCAGTAATTTTGGATGTTCGGGCAACAGGGCCCTTAAGTACTCTTAAAACAAATGAGAAATGCAAGGAAATCGTAAAATGGAAAATTGTAACCACTGCTGACTCAATATAAAGCATGTAGTTTGGAGGGGAGTTAGGCAATGAGGCGATCTTCCTAATAAAAAAACGTACTCTTTCTATCTCTTCCCCCCCAACTCCCACACGTGTCCTGCCACATATTAGTACATATTACAAATGCGATCATAAAACGTTTTTTCACGCGGTCACAGCTCTAACACTAATGTTAGCGTTGCACCCAGAGGGCACATGCCATGAGAAACCAGCCAATGCTGGCACGGGCGAGAAGATCGAGAAGGTCTCGAGACCATCGTCGATTAGGGCGACGTGGCGTGTTGTAGGGATGGGAATGTGTAGAAAGGGGTCGAGCAATAGGGTTAGGATGGATCTAGAAGTTGAAGTGAAACTGTTGGAATTGGGAAAGTATCAGTTCTTTGAGAAAAGAAATGTTGAGGCCGTTGTGTATAGTGAAATTAATGACGTAGTTACAAGATTCGCTGAGGACTTTCGATTGGAAGAATTGGATGCGCTGTTAGATGAGTTGGCAGAATCTCGCAGTTTCACTCCGTTTGTCCATAGTGCCCAATGTACAATTCTTGTATAAGATCAGTTTAGTGTTGACGGTCAAGACGGATTTTGATCCTAGAAGTAATCATAGTTGCCCGAGTTTTCTGTAATGTTGTTGTCCCCTGAGTCTTGTTTTGGGATTTCACGTCAGTCTGTTTTCTAAGTGAGTCCTAAATATTTCACCTGAATGGAAATCAATATGTAAAAGTACCCTGAGTAAATTTTTATTCATTCAGACATTTCTCCACTTTTTGCACCAGTTTATTTATCTGCTTCTTCGGTAAGCTCAAGGTGTTCTGGCGTCTTGTAGGTAGCTTGGATAGTAAACAAACTAAATAACCTAAACAAATTTTGTGTAGCTGTGGTTACTCGATCTTTCATCACACACCAAAAGATCTTCCTGCGTTCACGTTAATGAATACATTCGCTCAAATAATGGATACTATTTCAACCAACGTTTGAAATGGCTCTCTATGTGCAACCATACAGGTTGATTTAACTGCTTCAGGTATCGAATCACTTTCTTATAATAAGCACTACTTGTGTTTAAAAGTTGTGTAAAATCTGCAGGCAGTCCACACATTATTCCTTGCTCTCTGTGTTTTTTACTGATACTTACGCGCAGTGGAAGTCCGAACGTCCGAACACATCACCACTCTTCAGTAAAGAGAAATTTTTACTTGTATACAAAAAATACCTTCGACTTCAAAGCCTTGTACAGAACTTATCAGAAAACTTCAACTACATATGTATTAATGAGAAACATGCACAAAATTTTAAATGAAAGAAAGGAGAAGAGAAAACAATAAGTAATGTAAGCTTACAAATCAATTTCTGACTGACGGTGGTCGAGAAACTAGTGACATATTACTTTATTATAGTAAAGTTAAAACCTGTGATTAGTATATTTTACATTATTGCTTATTACTCTAGTAAAGCTTCATTCATTCACTAAACACAAAATTTCAAGGAAAAAATGTCAATATTAATTTCCTCTGTGGTGTGTTGTCATTAGAAATTAATGCCTAAACACTTTCTGAATCATCTTGTTGTTTAGCTTGTACAATAAGACAATTAAAAACCAATTTTCACTTCCATTAAACCGCGTCAGGCTGCAAACCGGGCATAATCAGTTCTGACTTACCTGCTGACAACTGGTAATCGTTTTACAGATCAAACACAGTCATTTCACTGAACAATTACAATTTAAGGTAAATTGTTTCTGTATTTTGAATGACTGGAATATTCATTTTGGATGCAACTTTCTTTGAACTATTCACTAGATGTTAACTATATTTTTTTTAAAATAAAAATATGCACTGTGATGGAATTACTTTTTTGAATTTCGGCCAATTTGAAGGGCTACTTTTAAATTTTCTAAATTTTTGATTTATACTTGGAATACTCCATCAAACTCGGCCAACTAAATGTAAATATATGCTGTTAGTGATGAGGCGTGCTATAGAAACCAACTAAATCCTTCTCTCGAAGCCAAAGAACGTGTTGTGGCATCAACCGACTTGAAGCTTTAATTCTAAATAATTCACGATGTACGGCTCGTTAGTCAGTAGATGTATTACCCATATCGTAGACGATTGTTGAGTTTAACTTTTATAAACTCGGGAATAGTCAATACTTCTTCCTTATTAGTTAAACGGGTGGATTTATGAGACAGCGTTTCTGTGGTGGTGTTTTTCATGGAAATTGCATGAACTATTTCGTAAAAGATTAGCCCCGGTGAATAAAAAACGTACATCGATAACACGTTAACATGGCGAATGTGGATTTTTATATTTTCCAAGACAGAGAAAGAACAAATCGAACCTTCGTTTTCCATAAGCTAATATCGTTTGGTTTTAAATTTTAATTTAATGAAGCGTCATATTGAGCACCAATCTTGTTTATTGTTGTTTAAAATATTCCTTACCTTATTCCATATAAAGATTTGAAATAAAAAGATTTGAATCTGAAATTGTCACATAGAATCTGAAATTTTATTTCGGAAGATATGATGATGACCTACCTTATATGAAGATGAATAATTACATAGCTTAAAAAATGGCTAAAACAATAAGGAAAAAGAAAATTTTTATAGTGCAGTACATTTGTTTATGTTATATTTTTTGAAAATATTATTAGTAGGCAACTATTCTGAGGTGTCAGTAACATTGCTACCACTTCGGGTAAGCAACTATACTACGTTGTATATTGGTAACTGGTTACCACTTGTAGGCAACTATGGTGAGGTAGGTAACATTCACTTCAGGTCATCTGTAATAAGATATCAATGCTACCACCTCGGGTATACATCTGTAAGTAGGTAACAATACTACCTCTGATAGTCAATTATGCTGAGGTATATGTTATTAACAATGCTAGCACGTCAGGTAGACAACATCGGGAGGTGTAAGTAGGTAACAATGCCACCATCTCAGGTAATCAATTATGCTGACGTATATGTTGTTAACAACGCTACCGCTTCAGGTAGGCAACTATCGTGAGATGTAAGTAGGTAACAATGATACCACCCCAGGTAGTCAATTATACTGAGGGGTTTGTTGTATCTTGTAATCACGTCAGGTAGACAACTATGCTGAAGTGTAAATATACTGGTATTAAATAATGATATGATTATAAATTAGTAGATAAAATGGAAAATAATATGACAATAATTTACAAGTGGAAACGGCCCTGGGTCCATCATTGCGGTCGTAGCCGGTTTTAACAAATATTTTATTATTTTCTGATTCACGGAATTAAAACCATGGGCAATCATTAATTCTATACGATTTTGGAATTTTTTTTAAATTCTAAAAAATACCACAAAAGGGAAAAGTCAACAAATACTAGTGACATACCTCTAAAAAGAGAGCACATGTTCTTTTAAGGTGAAAAATCCCCAAAATTCATAAAACTATTAGATTAAACTAAATTGGCATGAAATAAATCACTTGAAACGGGCAAAAATATATTTTTAGTACTATGCTTTACCTATAATTTTTCCACAAAATATAATTAAATTTTATACTTGAGAATGTGCATTTGTTAGTTTGAAATTTTTTTTATTGATGTATTTGAAAACTAATTGAAAACTCCCAAATTTAACATATAGTTGACGAATATTGTGATGTTATCCACTGTGTAAACTTTCGAAATTGATTATTCACTACTTTAGTCTAAATTATAAATATGTCTAAAAAAGCTAGAAATTAATAAAAATGACTTGTCTGATTCTGATATTCCGGATGATGTTGTGATTCGAAATTTGACAAAGTAGGCCTTTTAAGAGAACTATTGTAATTCAACAAAATTGAAAAATGCATTCTTTCGCATTTGTCACTTTTACATTACACGCAATTATGTTAATTCTATAACGATAGAAGCCTGTGATCATCGTGATAACCGAATCCCCTTTTGCATTATCCACTTACGAGAGAGACTTCACCAAATGAACATAATGGTACGCATTGTCGAGTGAAATAGTTTAATACGACCAGCTTTTAGAGACCAATTTCATCAAATACTGTTTCCAACTTAGAAATGGAGGCCTTTTCTTAAATGGCAACACGCAATGCTTCATATTTCTTCGGAGACGGGGCAAAATTGTTACACTTGGGCTGGACCGTGCTACATCACCCATGGGACACGTTTGGGAAAGATGGCAGCAAGTTACGAATAAAACGGCCAAATATATCATAGATTATATTACTGCCCATATCACAAATTAAATTGGAATTCGCCATAAGGAAAACTGTTTTTCTTTTGAATCGGCAACTGAAAAAAGCATTTGAAGAGATTTTCGAGTAAAATTTGATAAATTTTTGAGAGGATGGTTTAAATGCAATGCTTAAACGATCGAAAGTGTAAAAATATAGTGAAATACATTTGTTTAAGTTATTTTTGTTGGAATATAATATTAGTAGGCAACTATTCTGAAGTGTCAGTTAGTAACATTGCTACCACTTCTGGTATGCAACTATGCTAAGGCGTATGTGCTAACTTATTACCAACTCAGCTAGGCAATTATGATGAACTGTATGATTGTAACATTGCTACCACTGCAAGTGGGCAACTATGGTGAGGCGTAAGTAGCTAACAATGTAAGCAATTATCCTGAGGTGTACGTTACTATCTTGTTACCACCTCAGGTAGTCAACTATATGACGTGTAATTAGGTAACAATACTACAATCTCAGGTTGGCAGTTATGCTGACGTATATGCTAGTAACAATGCTACGACTACATGTAGGCAACTATGGTGATGTGTAAGAATACATTCCAAGGATTATATTACAGGTGATATTCCAAATTAAACTGGAATTTCCCATAAGGAAAACTCTTTTTATTTTTACTAGGCAACTTACATGATCATTTGAAGAGATTTATCGACTAAAATCTTAAAAGCTTATGAGATTATTTAAAAGTAATGCTCAACGTTCGAAAGCGTATTTTTTAATGGTAAATTCTAGAATATTAATTAATTAAATATTAACGTTATGGAAAAGTTTATTACGTTACCTTATACGTTAGCTTTTTACAACGTTTTCACGAAAATTTTGTTAATTTGTCAAATTTTTAAATGTTAATTGTAACTATCACCAGAATACATGCGTTGTTTATAATATCTGCGGGACGGGAACAATGACCATATTTTGTTTCTCTTAATGGTGTGTATTATTGATTTTGGGCCATATCCGGCACACAAAGTACAGGCGCACGGTTCATAATTTTTTTTCGATCGGATTAAAGCATCGGGAAGTGAATTTGCGTAATCCAATTCCGCAACGTCCAATTTTAATTCTGCTTTACGGCGATAAATAACGTATAAATGGTTCTAACTTGTTCCGAAGTGCTAAGAACTAATCAACTAATAAGCTCCAGCTAGCCAAGGACGAAAGGTTTACATTCTTCGTATGTTTCTTTCAACTTGATAGAATGTACACAACTTGTCATCCGTAATAAAAATGATGAATTTAATACAGTGAAAGGGTCAAATAGACAGAATTCATCCTCGAAGTATCTTCTCTTGATTATATTAAAAACTGGTACTATTAATGGATTGTTAATTAAATAGGAGAACTTCAAGGGTTCTTCGCACAAAAACAATCAACCCTTAGGTAATAAGATCTCACATTTAATGATTATTTGTTTCAGCCTTAACCCTTTGAAGTCGAATCGGGGATAATATATTCCACTTCTTGTTGACACCAGCTCGTCGTAATTGCTCTACTCCCTTTTTCTTACAACCCATCCCTAATCGTTAACGTTGAAAATGTCCGCCCGAACCTTTAAAAACTGACGTTATATTTCATATTGGTATATTAATTTATCATAGATACCCAACATAAAAAAATATTTCAGTCGTAACATCATTTCATAATCCACAAACGTACTGTATGACATATTTTGTTCAACTGAGGGCCACTAATTCACATTCGTTCTCATGAGCTTGTAACATATTTTTTCATTCATTTTTCACTCAGGTAAGTGCGCGTGGAATAGAATCTTATCACCCGGCCATGACGTATTATTCGTCTCAAGTGGATACGATGTTGAAAGCAATCGTAGCACATCCAGAGAAATATGGGGCATAGACGCTTTATCTTCGCAGATTCCATTATGTACCTCGTCATTTCTAACAGAGATTGCATTTTGTTACTTCCACATCACAAGTTTTCTTTGCCCTGTTGAATTGCTTAATTTCATTCGCCCCAGGGCACATAGATTTCTTCTTCTAAAAGACAAGGTTGGTACATATCATATTGGAAATATTGATTTTTTTTTCCCGACCGTATTTCCAATTTTTATCGTAGCCTGTACAAATAGCCTAAAATCTGCCTTGGCCACCGCCGATAACCATAAACGTCAAACTCACAATTCGATTATTATTGATTCCTCAGAAAAACAAAAAAATTATTCGAGACAATGGTGGTGGCGCTGCCTACCTAGGCTGCACCGACTCCCTGAGTGCGGTTACTGCCGTCCGTGACAGGGTTTCCGTCGACCCTCTCGTAGTGCTCTTGTTGAAGGTATACCACAAACTGGAGCGTCTCGGCAAAACGGTGATTGTTGCCTGAGGACCTGGTCACAAAGGTTTGGAGGGTAATGAAAAGTCGGACGGGACGTCTCAACCTCTGGACACCGCGATCCGGCAGTATGACGCTAAGAATGATATAAAACTTGGCAATCAATGGGCCTGGTCGACAGAGAAGCTCAGGCTACTTGTGTAATATATATTGTATAACACCCTTATTTAATCAATGATATGTAATAGGATTGAATGTATTTAAGAATGAACGTGAGTAAGAATGGGTTTGTAACTGCATGCGTTGGGTGCTGAATTGATCTAGCTTTTGACAGAACCCCCTTCGGAGCCACCCAACCTCGGTAGCTGGAAGGATAAAACCCCTTGGACTTCCAATACTCGGGGTGAGTGAATTTAGAGTCTGCCGGCAATTTACTGTAAATAGCAAAAGCTGGAATTGCCGGTGGACCATTAGAACGGAATAGGCTCACCTCCGCACATGTTTGCATGTACGATATGTACGTACATGAGCGGATTTGGGTCTGTATAAATCCAAATCCAAAATCCAACACCAAAAAGCACTCATCTCGCTCCTTTCTCATCCACTCTTTCTTTCCCTCCCCCTCTCTCTCACTCTCTCTTTCTCTCATTCCTCCTCTTTCTATCTCTGACTTTGTCACTTTCTCTCTATTTTCCTCTCTGATTACTCACTCAGGCTCTCTTTCTCCCACTCTTTCTGACTATAAGGCTCCCACATTTTCTTTGTGAGTCTATCACTCACTCGTGCACTTTCTATCTCTCTCTCTCTCTCTCCCTTTCTCTCTCTCGGCCACTCTCAAGATCCAAAAAGACCTAAATTCCATCAACGAATGGGCCCATAAAAATTCCCTAGTCCTCAATCCGTCCAAATCCACCGCCATAATTATTGGGTCCAGGCAACTCTTCAATTCCCTCCTCAGCATCCCACCTCTCATGCTAAACAACCATCCCATTCCCTTCTGCTCTTCGGTTAAAAACCTAGGAGTAGTCTTTGACCAAAACCTTTCCTGGCAAGGAAATGTTTTCCAAAACATTTCCCAAATTTCCCGCCATTCCATTGCCTCCCTCAGCCTGTTTCATCGGTCCTGGCTTCTCTTACCTTTGTCAATCCGCAAACATCTTCCCTTCTACTTCCCTTCTTCGATTATAGCTGTTTGGCATACGGTGGTCCCTCGGAGGGGGAGAACGCGCGATTGAAGCGTATTATGAATTGTTGCATAAGATTTGTGTACGGCACCCCCACGGGGATCCCGGGTGTCGGGGTTGTATTCCCAACTTTCCTGGCTCTTCCCCTCCTTCCGTGCACAGTATTTCCTAGGTTGCTTTCTTTTCCAGTCCATCGACACTCGTCGTCCTCCTTACATCATCCAATCCCTCCAATTCAACTCCTCACATCTCACTCGTAAGACCCTTTCTGATCCGAGCTCCTAAACTCTGGAACTCCCTTCCCCTTTCTATTCGTCACCCTGCCTCCTTTTCCTCCTTTAAATTCCACCTGTATAATCACCTCCTCGCCCTCCAAGCAGAGACCTCACGTTAACATTTGTTATTTTTGTTTAATATTCTCGTAATTTTTTCTTCTTATTGGTATACATTGTGCCAAGATTTCTATCTTTTTTTTAAATTTTAACTTCATAGAAGGAACTTTTTTATTTATTTCATGTAAATTATTCTTAGGGGACACCAGTCCCAGAATAAAGTTATTTTTCTTCTTCTTCTTCTTCTTCTTCTATCATTCCTTCTTTCTCCTTTCACCCCTCTCGTTATCTTTCTGTCATTGTTACTCATGCTTTCTTTATTTCACTCTCTCTCTCATATTTCCCATTTCGCTCATTCTGACTTTATTACTCATTCATGTCGTCTTCCTTCCATTTATCTAAAGTATCCATCATTCACTCTTCCTCTCTCCTTACCTCGCTCTCTCTTTCTCTCACTCTCTTTTTCTTTCTCTCGTTCTGTATGCCTCAGACAAATATCAATTTTGAAATCATCTTTTCTATTAATATCCTTTTTATTGTTTTCTTTGCCCCATAATTATTGAAGGATACCCGGCATATTATCAACGTTTATTTAAAAAAAAAAAAAAAAAAAAAAAAAAAAAAAAAAAAAATCAAGCAAAGATAAGAAAGGAGTAGTGAAATGGTTAATGAAAAGGCAATCTAACATGACTGGCCTAATGTTGCACAATTAAAAAGCTGGTTAAGCAAATAATTATCCGTACAAGGAAAATGACACCATATGGTAAGAAATAGTAGGCTGAGAATGTGATTTTCAATGTATGCGCCCGATTGTGAAAAGACGCAAGTATACCAACAAAAATATTTCTTTCCCATACAAAAATGCGAAAGTACAGTATCTCGGAAACTTTTGTAATTTTAACAATTCATCGTTTAAGTAGAAAACTGTGGATTAGCTGTTTTGTAAACTTCGTGGAACCTGATGTATTTTAATGTACTTACTTATATTTCAGATTTTTTAAAATTAATTAATTATTGTTTTTCATCTCAACCACGGCCTTAGATAAAAAAAGAATAATTAATTGAAATAATTATTATGGTCAATTATGACCGCTAAAAAACATGGATTTTTTTTTAAAATGTCGAACTCAGTTAATTGGACAGTTAGTTTATCTCTTAACTTCTTGAAGGTATTGTACTGTAGAAAAGAAAAAAGCAAGACTTTTGTAATTTTCTAACTTCCAAGCATAAGATATTTTAAATTATATAATTGAATTTTATCTTTCTCGCACACCCGCTTATATCTTCCTGCCCCCCTTTACGCCCTCTGTCGGCAAAAAAATTAACAAAAATAAAATATCGTTAACTTTTTTATACCGAAACAATAAGGTTATTTCAACCTGTAGACAAAAAAAAAAAAACAAAAAAAAAACACGAACAATCGCTCCTGTTTCTCCCTTTGGGGTAAACAGTATAACACAATATTTGATATATTTCTTTTCTGTTTTTCTTTGTTCTTTCTGTTTTTAATTAATAAAATAAATTTATTAATTAAATTTGTGTATGGGAACATAGACTATTTTACAATTCAAGGAATCCTTATATTAATTTAATGTGTTGCTTATTGCGAGTAAATCTTGCTTTTTTAAACAGATTAATTGAAATCAAAATAAATTGAATCCAATGTATAATTGTACAAAATTTAAAAGGATTCAGTGTACATATAATCCTACTTAATATTAAAGGTTTCCTTGGCAGTGTTAAAGACTTTACAGTACGTCCAAGAAAATATACGGGATCAAAAAGTCCCTGTTTTGACAGACTCAAAGGGTGTGGTCTCCAAAATAAAAGGAATAAAAACAAATTCGAAATGCGATCACATAACGGTCAGCATTTTGGTGATAGCTAACAACCTACTCACCAGGGGCATAAATGTTACCCTATGCTGGATCAAAGGTCACTCTGGAGTAGGGGAAACGAGAAAGTTGATCGCTAACGGAGCGGTCATTGACGGTGAGTGGTGCGACTATGCAATGAAAAAAAAAAAAAAAAGAACTGCCAACGAGCACTGAAACGTAGGTGGATTTCGGATTGGCAAGAGTTCCATAATTCCGCTGATGGAGGCTCACTATATGGAAGTAGATTTCCTTTGGTGCTGAAAGAACCGTGGTTTCAAGGTGACAGGGCACCTAGACAATATTACATCGTAATCTCTAAAATACGAACCAATCGTAGTCTGTGGGGAGCTCATATGTGCAGAATCGGGCTTAAAGAGTCCCCCCAATTGTGATACATGCGGCTGCCCAGAAGATTTAAACCATATAGTAATGGAATGTCCAGGGTTTGAAAATGCAAGAGGTAAACTGCTAAACGGTATTGATGCCCTAACCGGACTGGACAGACCTTACTCTCTTGAGACGTTGGTCGCCTCGGGGAGCAAGGAAATGTTTGCGATGCTATTTTGGTTTCTGAAGGCATCTAATCTGAAAATATAACTTTAGATCAACAGTTTCAACTTTTGGTGTAACTTACCACTGAGTGGAGGTGTGATGGCCGGGGGGTGATGTCGGGTCTCGTCGCCTTATTTGCTCGGTCCGCTCACATCAATAAAAACTGCATGGCTAATGCTTTAGTCAAAGTAAAAAAAAAAAATATATATATATATATGTATACTAAAAAAAATATTAAAGGTTTTAGAGTAGAGGGCTGTTATTTTAATATTTATCACATTTTAGCGAGTTTTGATGGCCTTTATTAATTTATGTACTTTCATATATTTACTTACTTCTATATATTTAATAAATATAAGGTTTTATCCTACATAAAAAAGTAATTCATTGATGAACATTAAATTTGGAGTTTGGCCAGGCTTCCGTTCCAAGGCTCTAGGGGTTGAGAAGGACAAAACAATTAGTTAATGATGAGAAAGAACTTTGGCCGTAAGCGGCAAAAGTTAGTAATAGGAATATTTCCCCATATTACTTGGCCACTGACAATGAAATTGAAAAGGATAGTCTTTCTGCAAAACCGCAAAAAGGGCTATCCGGCCTACATATATAATTCATCGAGTTTTTAACAAATGTAGTCACTTTTCATTGAGAAGGTTTATGGACTTAATTCACCGCAAACATTTTTGAATTGTTATGTTCACTCAGTCGTGATTTTTTTTATTTTAAAATTCAACAATCACTAAGGTTTTAAACTTTTTGACTGTATTTTTTTATATTCATAAATAAAATAGTTTGCGGATGTAGCACAGGCTTTTGATAGGGTCTGGCAGCCGGGCATGGTTTTATATACTCAAAAGCTTCTTACCCTCTCTATTTATGAAATTCTACCTTACGTTGCTTTCGAGTCAGATGCGGCGACGAGTTCTCGGAAATCAGACCGATACAAGCCGGCGTCTCACCAGGGAACATTCTTGGTCCCATCCTTTATATCGTCTATACTGCTGACCTATCTGCACATCCCAATATCGTGATCACCACCTTCGCGGACGATACCAATTTTGTCCTCTAATTCGAATCCTGTCCAAACCATCTCCAACATCCTATAACACCCTGAGCTTATCGACGACTGATGCACTGCAATACTTCTGTAACTTCGCGAATTGTAATCCGTTGTTAGTGATTATTTATTCTCTTCGTCTAAATAGCTGTTTAATATTATGTAAAGAAAAGACACAGTCATCACGGAAAATCTTTCACAATTTCAAAACGAACAAAAAAAAAGTAAACTTCCGGATTAAAACATATAGTGATAGCAATTGTTTACTTGTAATTGTTATTACAAATTTTATAATTAAAGGTGAATAGTGACCGTTAATCGAGATTTATTTAGAAATCGTGAGATGCGGTCTGGTGTGATGTAGGTTTCAGAAAAACATTTTCTTTATCGTGCCAACGTTTCGATCTTTATTGAGATCATCTTCATGGCCTGGGATTTACAAACATTGTTTACATATAACAATTACATTTTGGATGTGGAAAAGTGAATTTATACAATGCAAAATATATTTTTTATATATTCAATCGAAGTATTTCTACTCACTCAAAGTTTTTTCCTCTGTGTAATTGTGCCATTCTTGCGTATCGTGTCGAGAGTGCCAGTGAGATTTTGCTATTTTGTGTTTATATACGTTGGAGTTTGAAGGGGTGGGGAAGGATGTCGGTATAGAAAAGACATTTTTCTATAAGGCGTCGGCTTCTGTGAGATGAAAAGAACAGACGAAGGGAAAAAATGTTTCGGCCAGATTATCTTTTCAGGATTATATAGAAAGGGATAAATAGGAAAAGGAAACATTTTTTCCCTTCGTCGGCTCTTTTCATCTCAAAGAAGCCGACGCCTTATACAAAAATGTCTTTTCTATACCGACCTCCTTCCCCACCCCTTCAAACTCCAACGTATATAAACACAAAATAGCAAAATCTCACTGGCAGTGTGTTTCTTAAAGTTTGAACTTCGAAATTAGTGAAAAACGCTATTAAAACGTGGCGTTTACCCTCTCACCATATTTTTTCCTTTCTACGCCATTAAAAGGTTATAGGTCCTTTTCCCTCTCACACTTCAACCAAAACTTTTTTAATATTATAGAGCGACACCGTTGTTTATGCTGATTCAGACGTGTCTTCTAATTTTTGCACTAGTCTTTGGCAATCTCAAGGAATGGATTTGGGTTATGATAAAAAATTGCGGTATCTACCGCAGTATTGGAATGTATAGGATATTCAATAGGGTAAATTGTATACAGGATGAACCAAGAATGCTTCCATGTGACACACCAGCTGAATTGATTAGTTCAATCGGATTCCAGGATAAAATAATAAAGAGTGGGTAGGAAGTGTTTATGTTTATAAAAGGTACTTGGTGCCATACCTTATGAAAAGTTTTGTATTCCATTTTTTGTACTAATAAAATCATTATAAAAACTTTAATAGTTTAAATTAAACGTTACAACTTGATATTATTAAAGATATAATTTAGGTTAGATGAATAAATTTCGGTGTCAACCGCCGTATTGGGGTGTCTAGGAAATATAACAAAGAAATGGTATACCGGATGGGACCAAGAATGCTCCATTGAGAGATACCTTTCTGTATTGATCAGGTAAATTCCTAAGAGAAGGTAAATTCCTAAGTTAAGAAAAATAAATAAGGGATGAGTAGGAAGCTTTATGTTTACAAAGGACGCTTGGGTGCTAGGAAAGTACCCCTGCAGTATTTTCGTTCTCCAATACTGTGGAAATCGTGTTAACGACTCAATTCTGACTTGATGGTAGAATGATGAGGGGGGCAAAAGCGAATTAGTGAAAAGGGTGGTTATGTAAATCTATAACGGGTATGAAAAGTTTTAAAAGGAAAATTTTGAGGATTCTGGGGATGGAGAAGGATGGTGAGTCTGTAGGAGGGTAT